>NC_140793.1:10000-345000 GCF_037176805.1 Vigna unguiculata
AACACCACTATCATGTAGTAAGACGATACCAAGACTCCCATTTGTGACCTGTCTGGTCAAGGAGTGCAAACCAAATGGTCTAGGTGACATGCAAATATGCATTAAGGTACACATGAACACGACCATCACCTTCGTTAATGCAACCATGTTTGGTTAATATTGATAAGTCCTCAAAAATTGCAGGACCAAAGCGCCACACTCTGGGCTAGTGTGCACAAGAAAGTGCTAGATCATGCTGACTTTGGTACAGAACTTATGGTTGGAGCTGTCTTGCTCCTGCAGGGTGTAATGATCTAACACTTCCATTGCAATTTGCATGACAATATTATTTGTCCATAACCTATGTCCCTGATGTTGTTTGTCATTTCCCTTTGGGTAGGTTGCCACTTTCACCTTTCCATACAGAAATACATACCTCAACATCACTTTACGTAACATTGTGAAGGTTAGGAAACAAAATGTATATGCACGTCTAAAATAATGATCTGTTAAATGTTTGTAAACCTAAACATTTCATATCCATGGACACTAGATTTTCAAACCAGACATTTCTCCTCCAACGGATGATCTAGTGAAAGCAACAGTCAAGCCGGTCATTGATCCTCATCCATCGGTTGATCCGAACATTGATAACATCTTGAAGAAATTTTTACACCCGTCAAGGATGCCTTCAACCAATGAACGTGCCGAAACCTCCGGAAGTAATGCAGGTGGAACATCCGTTCAGAATGATATTTGAAGTTGCCACAACCACTATTCTGTCCAGCGTTATGTTTTATGAAAGCCTTGTCATTATATTTTGCAGTGACAGTTTCATGGTCTTATGTTTAATTTTGTTACCATGACAACATATGGAAAAGAAGTCACCAAATGTATTTTGATTCCTCTTATTGGATTTAACTTCCTATCTATCCAGATCAGTCACACTTCTTTGGGTTTTTTACCACATTTGAATCCCAAAATATTGTCAAATTTAGGTGGGGACCGTAATCAATATACATGGCAAGTTGTTCTACAAATGTTGTACAAACATCCACAAAATAATCAACGTACCTAAGTGGGAACTAATGCTAATATAGGTACAAACTTGTAATCGGATTTTTGTAACCCATTTATTAAAGAACCATAACACTCAAACCAATTCAAAAAGGAAATATTTAATATCAAAATTTCAAATTGGGGACTTAAATGAATATACATGGAAAGTTGTCATTCAAGTTTTGTAATGACTTGACCTAAAACTAAGTTACAAATAAGTTATGAGTGGAGTTGAAGGAATATAGATCGGAAGTTGTTACAAAACTTTTGAAATAAGTTCGAATATAAGTCAGTTACAAAAAACGTATGTCTGGAGTTAAACCAATATACATGGAGTGTTGTCATAAAAATTTTGTAATAACTTCACCTAATAGTTACAAAAAAGTTTTATGTGGACTTAGACGATTATAAATGGAAACTTGACCAACAAATTGTGTTCACCAATAACTGAGTTCCACAACAATTACGTGTGGAGTTAAACGAATAAACATGGACAGTTGTGACACACATTTCGTAATAAGTTGACAAACTGAAGTTCGAAAAATAAGGTATATGGGGAGTTAAGGGACTATACATGGAAAGTTGTCATGAAAATTTTGTAACATCTTCACCTATAAGCAAGTTACAAGAAACTTATATGGGGGGTTATAAGACTACACATAGAAATTTGTCATTCAAGTTTTGTAATGACTTCACCTAAAAGTAAGTTAGAAATAAGTTATGAGTGGAGTTAAAGGAATATACATGGGAAGTTGTAGCAAAACTTTTGAAATAAGTTCGAATATAAGTCAGTTACAAAAAATTTATGTGTGGAGTTAAACCAATATACATGGAGTGTTGTCATACAAATTTTGTGATTACTTCACCTAATACTTACAATAAAGTTATGTGTGGACTTAAACGATTATAAATGGAAACTTGACCAACAAATTCTGTTCACCAATAACTGAGTTCCACAAAAATTACGTGTGGAGTTAAACGAATAAACATGGACAGTTATGACACACAATTCGTAATAAGTTCACATAAATTGAAGTTCCAAAATAAATGTATATGGGGAGTTAAGGGACCATACATGCAAAGTTGTCATGCAAATTTTGTAACAAATTCACCTATAAGCAAGTGACAACAAACTTATATGGGGAGTTATAGGACTATACATGGAAAGTTGTAATTCAAGTTTTGTAATGACTTCACCTAAAAGTAAGTTACAAATAAGAAATGAGTGCAGTTAAAGGAATATAGATGGCAAGTTGTTACAAAACTTTTGAAATAAGTTCGAATATATGTCAGTTACAAAAAACTTATGTGTCGACTTAAACCAATATACATGGAGTGGTGTCATAAAAATTTTGTAATAAGTTCACGCAATAGTTACAAAAAAGTTATGTGTTGACTTACACGATTATAAATGGAAACTTGACCAACAAATTGTGTTCACCAATAACTGAGTTCCACAAAAATTACGTGTGGAGTTAAACGAATAAACATGGACAGTTGTCACACACATTTCGTAATAAGTTGACATAAACTGAAGTTCGAAAAAAAAGGTTTATGGGGAGTTAAGGGACTATACATGGAAAGTTGTCATGCAAATTTTGGTAAAAACTTCACCTTTAAGCAAGTTACAACAAACTTATATGGGGAGTTATAGGACTATACATGAAAAGTTGTCTTGCAAATTTTGTAATGACTTCACCTATAAGTTAGAAAAAACTTATATGGGGAGTTAAAGGACTATACATGGAAAGTTGTCATGCAAATATTGTAACAACTTCACCTATAAGTAAGTCACGACAAAGTTATATGGGGAGTTAAAGGAATATAGATGGGAAGTTGTCGGAAAATTTTTGTACTTACTTCAAATATAAGTCACTTACAAAAAAGTTATGTCTGGACTTAACCCAATGCACATGGTGACTTCCCATACAAAATTTGGAATAAGTTCATGTACAAGTAAGTTACACAAAAGTTATGTGTGGACTTAAACGAATATACATGGACACTTGTCATACAAATTTTGTATTAAGTTCACCTGTACGTAACTTACAAAAAAAGTCATATGTGGACTTAAACGAATATACATAGGGACTTCCACTTACATTTTTTGTAACAATTTCTTTAAATGCAGTAACCAATTTCGTTACCTTGTACACTCATGAATCATACATAGATCGTACTATTTTCTTTTTTTTTATATTATTTTAATTGACCTAAGAACATAGCCAACTTAAATTTACAAACAATGTAATAATGCTTCATTACTGGATTAAAATGTCAACATTTTCCTGTCCAACCACAACTGGGGAGTTACACTTCAGTAATTGAGAACTTGGACCTAAATTTTTGAACACCAAATAATGTATGTAATTGACTTTGCCGTAAGAACATTTCCCTTATCCCTAAAACATGCTGAAGTCCATAAATTCATTCAGTTCTCACCAAACACAGTATATGTGGGCACCAATGTAAACTGCTTCAAACATAACAAAAATAATATTACTATGGTCAACAGAATTCACCAACTAAAGCCTAATTAAAGGAAACAATGTTAGACACTACAAAAGGACACAACAAATGACCACAAACTTGGCCTATAACAACAAAATAAAAGTCAACAATGATTGTCTTTGCAACCATTACATTCAAAACAAATTCAACCCAATGTAATAAGCTTCGTCTTCCTTCTACTACCAAAACCCGCAAATGGCGTCCTTATTGCACGACTTTTAATTCGCTTTCGAGGTTGGGACTTCATACGGTCATACATGTTGCTTTGTTGTCCAACATCAACATCAACATCATCACCAGCAGAATCGTCACCTTCAACATCAGATGCAGGGTCATTAACGGTGTAATGAACACCAACATCAACCTCCTCCTCATCATTACCATCATCATGCGGATCATCTTTACCGTCACCCTCCGTACGGTTATGTTCTTCCTTTTTTGCAACCATATCCTCCAAATGAGACAAAAGAGCTTCCAATTCAGCAATCTCACGTTCTTCATTCTCTATAAGACGTTTTAGCTCTTCATTCTCCTTATCAATTGATCTGTTGTAGGAAGTCCCAAAAGTTTGGAATGCTTCTCTCACAAACTCATAACCAAGTTCTTCGTTACACACCACAACCTCATTAATAGCCTGTGAACAACAAAAAAAACTTAATACAAACCATTCAATAACAGTATTTAACTAAATTATTATAACTTCTCCACACTAACCAATTCTTTATCAAAGGAACTTTTAACTAATTTGTCACCAACTTTAATTTTCATCCAGTGCAACAATCGTGGGAACTTTGATTTGTCGCTATTAAACGTTGTGTTGCAAACAAATATATGATCAAATGACCACAACTGAAACAATAAAAACAGATTATCCACAAGAAAATGTCCAACTACTAAGTAATTACTGAACATGAAAATGAAACAACAAAACTTTACCTGCAACATATACACACATCCAAATAAATGAATGTGACTTGTATTTGATTCATACTTCAACGCCCTTGAAGCACTGCATAAGCTACCAACCAAATAGTCGTAGACTAAGTTGCCCCAATTGTATTTACCTATACTTTGCAAGTCATCCACTAACTTAAAAATTTTGGGAAACACGATCCCGTCTCTATTTGGCAACAAGAACTCAGATATGCCTAACAATATATAAAGGCTGGTAAACAATTCTATACTACCACTATCATTGTCATATTCCAAAAGAAACTCATAAATCCTTTTAACATGAACTTTCCCACTAGAAAATAACTTCCTACAGTCACTATCTTCATCATCGTCACTTATATCAATTTTTTCACCCAACACCCGAAGACCCAATCCTAAACAAACATCTAACAAATTAAATTCAACTACTTCCCTACCAATAGCAAAACCACCCCTCCTTTCAACCCATCTATAACATAACACAGGTAACAAATTGCGACTTATCTTAACAGAATGGTTTAACGACATAAACCACCAAAATGGTGTGCGTGCAATTGACTCTCGTTGTTTCACACTTAACTTTTGATTCAAAATTCCAACATATTTGGCTTTGCAAGAATGCCGGAAAAACATCTGTGTAAACAATAAACTGTGTTACATCATACCATATTAACATTAACATACACAATAGACAGAGGATTTTCAAACACATAACCAAACCTACCTTCACATCCTCAATCAATAGGCCCTCGGTATGCTCTTTACTGGCCATATTCAATAACTAAAAGGCAAATGGAACGATTTATGTTGCAGCAATGAAAACAGAAATCCCCCCAAGTGTTTCTCACCGCCGCCAACCAATCAAAAAATTGACATCATATACAACAAAATTACATCCATATCTAAATCGATACCTGAATTGCAACGAATAGCACAAATGCTAATGGGGTTCGCCAAACTTCAATTTCTCGGATTCTTCAAACGAAAACGTAATTTCGTTCTTCAAAACCACAAACCCTAACCTCCTTGGCCGCCTTCCTCCGGTAGATGCAACCCTGATTTCAAATTCTCGTCAACCCTTGAGCGGTTCTGCGTGAGCGTTTACATTCATATCCCCTTTCACGCCTTTTTGTCCTTCCTCAAACCCTATTTCCAATTCTTCTGCAACTATTTGATTTCGCAATCTCCTTTATTCTCGTCAACCCTTGAGCGGTTCTGCGTGAGCGTTTACATTCATATCCCCTTTAAAGCCTTTCTATCCTTCCTCAAACCCTATTTCCAATTCTTCTGCAACTTTTTCATTTCGAAATCTCGTTTTCGACCATTCTCTGAACGTCCCAATTTTTTTTCTTCCACTTAACCACGGCACGTGCAATTCTTGCAAAAAAATTTAACGTTATACCTTTTTTTATTACATTAAAGCAGATCCTTTCACACGTGTCCTCTTCAAGCTGTGCGTTTGACACGTGTCCCGGTGTCAAAAGTGAGTTCAGAGAAAGGAGTCAAAATAACGTTTCTGAAAAATTATAGGTGTGAATTGGGTGGAAAAATATTTTAGTTTTGAAAATGGTGTAAATAAATTTGAGGTGTCCACGGGGGTCTAAAAAATTGTAGGTGTGAATTGGGTGTAAAAAATTTTAGGGGTGAAAATAAATTTTAGGTGTCAAAAGGGGTGTAAAAAATTGTAGGTGTGAATTGGGTGTAAAATTTTAGGTGTGATAAGGGTGTAAAAAATTTGAGGTGTGAAAAGCGGGTGTAAAAATTGTAGCTGTGAATTGGGTGGAAAAAATTTGAGGTGTGAAAAGGGTGTAAAAAAATTTGAGGTGTGAAAAGGGGCTGTAAAAATTGTAGGTGTGAATTGGGTGGAAAAATATTTTAGGTTTGAAAAGGGTGTAAATAAATTTTAGGTGTCCACGGGGGTGTAAAAATATTTTCGGTTTGAAATGGGTGTACGAAAATTTTAGGTGCAAAAAGGGTGTAAAAAAATTTGAGGTGTGAAAATGGGGTGTAAAAATTGTAGGTGTGAATTGGGTGGAAAAATATTTTAGGTTTGATAAGGGTGTAAATAAATTTGAGGTGTCCACGGGGGTGTAAAAAATTGTAGGTGTGAAAAGGGTGTAAAAATATTTTCAGTTTTAAAAGGGTGTAAGAAAATTTAGGTGCAAAAAGGGTGTAAAAAAATTTGAGGTGTGAAAAGGGAGTGTAAAAATTGTAGGTGTGAATTGGGTGGAAAAATATTTTAGGTTTGAAAAGGGTGTAAAAAATTTGAGGTGTCCACGGGGGTGTTAAAAATTGTAGGTGTGAATTGGGTGGAAAAAATTTTAGGGTTTAGGGTTTAGGGTTTGGGGTTTAGGGTTTAGGGTTTAGGGTTTAGGGTTTAGGGTTTAGGGTTTAGGGTTTAGGGTTTGGGGTTTGGGGTTTGGGGTTTGGGGTTTGGGGTTTGGGGTTTGGGGTTTGGGGTTTGGGGTTTGGGGTTTGGGGTTTGGGGTTTGGGGTTTGGGGTTTGGGGTTTGGGGTTTGGGGTTTGGGGTTTGGGGTTTGGGGTTTGGGGTTTGGGGTTTGGGGTTTGGGGTTTGGGGTTTGGGGTTTGGGGTTTCGGGTTTGGGGTTTCGGGTTTGGGGTTTAGGGTTTAGGGTTTAGGGTTTAGGGTTTAGGGTTTAGGGTTTAGGGTTTAGGGTTTAGGGTTTAGGGTTTAGGGTTTAGGGTTTAGGGTTTAGGGTTTAGGGTTTAGGGTTTAGGGTTTAGGGTTTAGGGTTTAGGGTTTAGGGTTAAAATTGTGCAATTTTTAAATAAAATTGAAACTCATTTGTAACAAAAAAAACATTATGAAACAATTGTGTTTCGGGGTAGGGACCAAGAGCCCACTAAAAGAACTCCACTTCGCGATATCTTCCTCCTCTCCAACGACTTCAGCAAAGTCCACTCCTTAGCTCGATCGGTTGGGATGGCGATCGGGGTACCTGTCTAAAATACTCCGATGCTTAAGTTAGAAGGGACCGATCGGTGTGTCAGATTACCCGTCGTAATAAATGCGCAATTAAGATCCTTACCAACTTACCTTTGGGTCCTATTTATAGCTTTTGGCATGGGCCTGTAATTAGGGTTTCTTAATCACGGCCCAATGATCCCTTAATGACGATTAATGACTCGTTTAACCCATAATCGTTGGCTTAAGTTATATGACCGTACGACCGATGGTCGCTTGATTGGGTTAAATGACGATGTTCTCGATAAGCTAGTAATGTGTTTTACCGATCGCCCGTCAGGTGTTTTTATGAGGTCCGTCGCTGTTGTTTTACCGGTGAACCGATGGACTCTAAAGGTCAGAGGGTCTATCGTCGCTGTTGTACCGATGGACCGATGGACCCTTGAGACAAGAAGGTCCGCTGCTGTTAATTTACCGATGGACCGATAGGCGCTCAAGGCTGGAGGGTCCATCGCTACTGTTCTACCGATGAACCGATGGTCTCTAGAGGTCAGAGGGTCCATCGTTGCTGTTCTACCGATGGACCGATAGGCGCTCAAGGCTGGAGGGTCCATCGCTACTGTTCTACCGATGAACCGATGGTCTCTAGAGGTCAGAGGGTCCATCGTTGTTGTTCTACCGATGAACCGATGGTCCTTTAATGGTGCTACACGGTTGTTCGCTTACCCGTGAGATCGATGGTCCCCTGGGGGTCAGGAATGGCCGATTGACCAATTGGACATACTGTACAAATTGAAATTTGTCTTCAATATAGGGACCAAAATATTAATTAAATCAAATTGTAAAATAATAAGAAGAAACATAATATAATAGTATTATTTTTATGTTTAAAAATAAAGACTCACTCAAAAAAATGGGATTTACCGATGAATTTATCTATCAATAATTAAAAAAAAAATTGTTGGTGATGCAAAATTATTAACAACTTATCGACGATAAAAATCCATCCATAAAATATTCTTTAATACATTTTACTGACAAATAGAAAAATTCATCAGTAATTGTTAACGACAAAATCTGTTGATAATTATCTATCATTAATTACTGACAACCTTAATCCATCGGTAATTATTCGTTGGTAATTAATGACATATATTTTTCTATCACTAAAATTTATTGGTAAATATTGTTATTTGGTCTTCTTTTTCCTTCTTCTCCTCCTTTACTTCTTCCTTTCGTTTTCTTTTTCATCCTATTTTTCTTTCCCTTTTTCCTCCATCGTCGTCACAGTAATCATCGCTGCATTTGCACATTTAGCTTCTCTTCCTCCTCCTTTGTCGCTGCCACTATCTCCTATTCTCCGCCTTTTATGTTTTTATTTCTCTTCTTTCTTCTTGTCTTCTTTTCTTTTTCTCACTTATCTTCATTTAATTTATAACAAATATATTGTCAAATTTAATGGGAAAATTGACATCCATTTTACTGACTATTTATCAATGAAATTGTCGACAAATTTAAAAAATACACTTATCAACAAATTTTCAAAAATTTAATTATTGGTAGATTTGTCAACGAATTTTCAAAAAAATTAATTATCGATGGATTTTAAAAAATTCATTACCAACGAATTTTTCCATGACATGGTTAAAGCCTAAAATGAAATCTTTGACACTCATTTTACCAACAAAATGAACTAATAAAAATACTTGTTGATAATAAAAAAAATTAATTACTGAGGAAAAACTAATGAAATATATATATATATATATATATATATATATATAATATTAAAAAAATAAAATTGAATGAATATTTTAAAAAATGAGTTAAGATAAGGAAAAAAAAGAAGAAAAAGAAAAGTTAAAGAAGAATTATCTCTTTATTAATGAAAGTAATCCTGGCTTGGAATTCAAAATGCATTGTAATTTGGCCTATAAATTGATGAAGTATAAATGTAGCTAAAAGAAAATTAAGTTACTTAAGAAAGAAGGAATATTTTGCATTTAATGCATGCATTTATTACTTGGACAAGTTGGCGAATGCATGGTTTGTAAATAAATAAAGAATGAATGATGAGATAAGATAACTTAATGCACATGTATTGAATGCACATGTATTACTTTGAAAATTTTTGGCTTAGCTTTCATTAATGAAAGAAATCTTATCCTAGCCTATAAATACTAGAAGAAAAATTAGCTTTCATTAATGAAATGAATGTTATCCTAGCCTATAAATACATGGAAGAAAAAACTGGGGAGTCACCCGAGAAAGAAAGAAAGAAAGAAATAGAAAAGAAAAAGAAAAAGAAAGAGAGAAAGAGAAAGAGAAAGAGAGGGAAAGCTTGGAGCAATGACATTTTAGTTCTAAAAATATTGCAAGTGTGTCCCTCTAACAATTAAGGTAGAGGGGAGTAAGGTTAAGTTGTTTTTATGTTAATCTTGACAAACTCATATGTGTTATATTTATCTTTTGTTTATTTTAAATTACATAATTTTATTTATTTTCATTCAATTATTATCCTCTTTACTTATTTAATTTAATTTAATTTAATTTTACCTCTAGTTACGCATTAATATTATTTTTTTATTTAATTTAATTTACCTCCAATTACGCATTGGTGTTGTTTTATTATTTTATTTTATTTAACTTTATAGTGTTACTTAATTATTTCTTTTAATTTATCTCTAATTAGCACATATCTTGTTCATTTATTTTTATTTAATTTATTTAGTTATGCACTAGTCATGTTTATCTATTTTATTTATTTTATTTTCAATTACGTACCAATCATATTTATTCATTTCATTTATCTCTTTATGCACATGTCCTTTATATTAATTTATATTTTTGTTCTTATATTTGTTTATAACATTGCAATCCATATATAGTTATTTATTTAAAGTTCTTGTTTTGATTCTTATTCTATTTTATCATTATTTTATAATTCAAAAAATATAAAAGTAAAGTAAAAATTATTTTATTCAATGAGCTTGGATAAAAGAAAGTTACCTATATGTTTTATGGTTATTTTATATTCTTTGTGGATGGTGTATGTATTATTGGTCAAGAATAACATATCTTGATAATCATCACATTTTATGATCTTTGAAATTGTCCAAGAGTATTTCAGTTAAGAAAGAGTTAATTCTGATTTCAATGAGTTGAGATCAAACCAATGTCAGAGTGTTTGTATTTGGAAAGTCATAGTTTGGTACACTATAGGATGAAAGGTCAAAACCATGGTGAGGTCTAAGAAAGTTTTACCAAGTAGATGGATATCTTGATAGTTCAAAATAACACCCATGATTAGGATATTCACAAGCCAAACTTGGGACTATCCAATACTTGCTCGACATCGTTAAGGTTAGGTAGTGAGTATATATAAGAAAAAGAAATAATTATGATTGTACCATTGTTTATATAAGAAATACTCAACTACCTAATCACTTTCCAAAGTAACTTTTGATGTTCATAATGGATCATCAGAAATGGAAATATGGATCCATATGTTTGATACAATGAGAATGAGTCATGTGGTTGTAAGTCAAATTCTAGGCCCTTAATATCTATATTGTTTATTGAGTTTATTAAGATTGATATTTAAAACATATAAAGACCTCACCCCTTTCATACTTTTCTTTCATATGTACTTGTTGTACGAGTATAAGAGGAACGTGCTCAATGAGAACTGATTGGGAAATTATTGGGGAATCTTTTGAAGATTGACTCATAGATAACTTACATTAATATCTTTAAGAGATCTTTAAAATATAGATAGTCTTCTATTCTGATGTAGAACTCTTAATATTCTACAAAATACATATTTTTGAAATATTTAATAAACAATTACATAGATATAAACTATTGACATATATATATATATATATATATATATATATATATATATATATATATATATATATATATATATATGAAGTTATGTTATTGTTAGTGTTCTCTCAAGAAAAATCTTATTGTACAAAAAAAATCTATCTTTTTATCAAATAATAATTATTTATATAGTAGTCAGGGTGTTACAAGTAGCATGTATTTTAATATTCTTTTATAAGTGGGTTAGATGTAGGTATCTAACTACTCGTACCTACAAGTATCCGTTATCCCAAAAAATTGAAATTTAATTTTAATTTTATTAAGTTTAATTTAATTTAATTTATATTTAATTTAATTTGTATAATATTTTACATTTTTTTGTATTTATATTTTATTATAAAAATTTATAAAATATATATTTTTTCAATATTTGCGAGTATCTACGAATATCTGCAGGTTTTACCCGTGAGTATTTTTTAAATAGATATTTGGCGAGTAACGAGACAGGTACATGGTAAATATTTTTTGTTGCGGGTTGGGTAAGGGGCTGACCAAATTCATTGTCATCCCTAGATTTTACTGACAGATCCATTACTGATGAATATTTTTTTTGTAATGAAAATCTTAAAATATACTAGTAAAATTCATCGATAATGTTTATATGAGGAGCTAAAAGAGAATATACAAGGTACTTTATTTGACTAAGAAGTTGTTGTTACTAGAAGCAATAGAGAGGTTGGAAGAAAGAACTGAAACATGGCAAAAATTAAAACACGAGTAATTTCAAGTCTTAGTACACAAGTGTATAGTGTTATAATTGTCACAAAAAGGGAGGCAGAGAAAACAAATATTTGTGCTAGAAAAATGATAATAAAGACAAGAAAGAAATACAACATCACAAAATGTGTAAAAATGAAAATAGTGTAACTTCTGCTATTAGCACTAAAAAAAAATTGATAATTACCATTTCAAAATCATTGTGATTTGTGAGTTACACCAGGTAAAAATTAGACACCTAATGACACTTACATGATTAGATGTTATAGGCAAATGTCTCTGTTATTGGTGATCAAGGAGTGTGCATTTGTTCCATAACTTTTTGTTCACATGTAAGGTGAGAGTGGTATAATACACATAAGAGAGAAATAGAAGTTCACCTACGCTATCTTAGGACGTGCGACAAATAAACTCTAATGAATTTGCATGCAGATTATACATTACAATTATGCTCAATTTAAATATAAACTCTAATGAATTTGCATGGAGATTATACATTACAATTATGCCCAATTTAAATATATTATTGTGTTCCCCAAATTCACTATTAATTTTGATGTCTTCCTATAGTTATTATCTATTTTTTGTCTTCTAAATAATTTGTACAACGTTGTTTTTTAATACTCTTATAATGACATCATTTATATATTTTGAGATAGTTTAAAATAAGTGTTTTCTATAAATATATATATATATATATATATATATATATATATATATATATATATATATATATATTATACATATATAATATTTTACGTCCCATTTAATAAATAAACTTGCTTAAACGACACGTCACATAATATAATATAAGAGCAAAGATTCGGAGTATAAAATCACTCCTTAAAAATATCCAAGATACTTAAAATGGAATCCTGAGGCAAACCACAATGCCAATACAAGACAGAGTACAAAGTTCAACAGTGATCAAATCTATTAATAATACAATTCAAGGTAGCATAAAAGGCAACTTTTTAAATGACCCACAAAAAGCAAAACACACAAAATTAACTCAAAATAGCATTTTCTAACACTCTATTTGTTTGACAAGTGGCAAAGCCTCGTGAGGACATGTGTCACTCCTTTTCTAAACCCTAATTCCATCACACTCCACTCTTCTCTCACTCTCTGTCGTCAACACTCTTCTCTCACTCTCTTCCGTCAACACTCTTCTATCACTCTTTGTCGTAACCCTAACAACTCTTCTCTCACTCTCTACTGTCACCTTAATTTTTTTCACTCTCTTCACACTCAACTCTTCTCAACCACACCATATTCATCTCCGATCATGTTTTTACATGCTGATTTCGCATTTTTTAGGTTTTTTCCGATAATTTTTTGGTTTTGCCTTCATCGTTTACCCTTTATGTTTTTTCTATCATTTCCGATCATCTCCGATCAGGTTTTCATTTTTTTTTTATGGTTTATTTGTTTTTTTGTGTGTTTTCCATCATTTTCGACCACTACTTCGTAAGTTTTTGTTGTTTTATGTTTCCATGATAATTTCTTTGTTTTTATAGGCTGATTTCACATTTCTTAGGGTTTCTCCGATCAGGTTTTGGTTTTGCCTTTACCATTTACCCTTTATGTTTTTTCTATCATCTCCGATCAGGTTTTGGTTATTGCTTTTAGGGTTTATTTGTATCTTTTTCTGTTTTCCATGATATTCGACCACTACTTCGTAAGTTTTTGTTGTTTTATGTTTCCATGATAATTTCTTTATTTTTACAGGCTAATTTCACATTTTTTAGGGTTTCTCCGATCAGGTTTTGGTTTTGCCTTTATCGTTTACCCTTTATGTTTTTTCTATCATCTCCAATCATCTCTGATCAGGTTTTGGTTTTTTGTTTTTAAGGTTGATTTGTATATTTTTCTGTTTTCCATCATAGTCGACCACTACTTCTTAAGTTTTTGTTGTTTTATGTTTCCATACTAATTTCTTTGTTTTTACAGGCTGATTTCACATTTTTTAGGGTTTCTGATCATGTTTTGGTTTTGCCTTCACCGTTTACCCTTGATGTTTTTACTATCATCTCCGATCATCTCCAATCAGGTTTTGGGTTTTATGGTATTTGTATATTTTTCTGCTTTCCATCATATTCGACCACTACATTAGAATTTCTATGTTTTTACCATATGATTTCACAATTTTTATGGTTTATTTCTAGCTTTTTCTGTTTTCCATCATATTCGACCATTACTTTGTTTTGTTTGTTTTTACAGGATTATTTCACATTTTTAGTGATTACCTATTTTGTAGGTTTTGAAGATTGATATACAGGATGTCTCAAAATGATAATCATGAGTTTAGTCTAAAGTTGGAACTCATTGGAACTCATTGGAACTCATTGAGTTTTGTTAAAGTGCATTTAGTTGAAGTTAGAACAGTGATTATTCTTTTTAATTTTATATGCATTGATATTATTTTCATCTCAATTTATTATGTTCATTTTTTATTGTCAGTGGTTGTTGATTTCTTGACTGTTGATGTTATTGTATTGTATCAGATGTAACGGTATTAATACATAATTAGTTTTTAAGTGTATGTTTGATTTTTGTTTTTTTTATATGTTTGAATTTTGTTTTTTTTTTCTAATTTTTTTAAAAGGACTTGCTCAGTTTTCTTCATTGCAACCCAAGGTGGATCTGTTTTCTCAGGCATTGTTGGAATTCAATGTAGAGGAAGTAATGTTTTTTATGTAAAAGATACAATGCTGGCTGCAATTTTATGCAAGAAAGATGGCCAACTGCTTTGCTCATGCTCTGTCTTGAGGATCTCAAAGCCATAACCAAAGTTGTTGTCCATAGGATTGTATATGAGAACTAATAATGTAGAAGTTTTGAAACCAGTATTCCATTATCAAAGATATCACTTTAATTTTGTTAAAACAAATTAGATATCTCTTAATTATTTTATTCAACCTTATAATTTATTTGTAACCTTATGATGGATTTATTTTATGTAGGTTTACCCATATTTTATGTTGGAGTCCTTAGTTAATTAACATCAGGTCTTTTCTTTCCTTTATCTTTGATGCAGCTACATGACTGCATCATGTTACTTCTTTCCTTTCTCAGCTTTCTGATTACTTTATACTTTTGTTTTTCTTCTTTCCTTTTTCTTCTTTGTTGTCTTCATTTTTCCTTTTCTTGAAACCTTCAAACAATATCTTTATTTCCTTTTAAATGTCCTGCAGCTTTTATTTTTCTTTTGCTCTCTGCCATATTTTCCTTTTATTCCACAACATTGAGCCGTGTGAAAAAGAGCTTTTGTTTTTTTCTCTGGTCTTGATATGTTTGACCAGTTGCTTTTCCCATATTTTACTCACTTTGGGAAACCAAAACCAGAGTATGCGTATGGTTTTGGTTTGAATGAACCATAGTAGGCATTTCATAAAAGTTGTTTTTCTTTCTTCTGTCCTCTTCATATGTTTGACAGTTGCTTATCCCGATTTTTACTAAATTTGTGTAACCAAAACCACAACATGCGTACGATTTTAGTTTTGATGTATTATCTCTACAAATTCATCAGACTATTCTTATTTTTTTATGTTCTCTACAAATACATCTATCCACAACTTCCTTTCTTCACTATTGTCTAATTTTCCGTTTTCCTTACACCATGTCTGCTTTGCAAAAACAAACCTATTCATTACAAGAACTGGACCCGGAGAAGGAAAGCTGAAATATTGTTGCAAGAGTGGTAAGGTTATGGTTTGTTAAAGATTACACAAAAGGAAAATCTCCATTTTCCATGGAGATTGTTCTTCAAGACAAAGAGGTACTAGACCATACTATAAACTTCCGTCATTTTTTTACTTTTCTTTATTTTTTTAGTTTCCATGTTATATTATAATGTGATATATGAAATTGTTTGTGCAGGGTGTCCTAATCCATGCGTCTGTTAGACGCACACTGATATACAAATTTCAATCTGAAATCAAAGAGGATAAGGTTTACTCCATTCAGTCTTTTAGTGTTTCATGTAATGGTAGTTCTTATAGAACTACAAATCACACCTATAAGATCAACTTCCAATTTAGAACCAAGGTCAATTTGGTAGAATCTACCTTAGTTCCCAAAATTAGTACTGCATACACCCTTTTTTCAACCATCAAAGCACCTGGTTTTGACACAGATTACTTAGTTAGTAAGTATATTAATTTTTTTTCTTTGCGTTTAAATTTTTATTCATGTTTTATTTTTTTATTGTTTTATTTTTGTTTAGATGTCATTGGAATGTTTACTGGTGTTGGAACAGAGAGAGTTAGAGAAAGGTGGTAAGAAGACCAAGATGAATGTCATCCTTATTGAATCTGATGGGTAAGAGGATTGTTCTTCTTTTATTTGATGTTTAACATTAGTCTTATCTAACGAAATTTTACATCATGCAATAGTTATTGACTGGAGTGTACTTTATTTGGTCAATATGTTAAATGCATTTCTTGCCTCTAGAGAGGATCAATATGTTGTCATTGCTTTACATTATTGCAAAGTGAAGATCTTCCAAGGTAACTAACTTTTTTACATTTTGTACAACTGTAGTAAGTTTTTTAAAAAGTGTTTGACATCTTTAAATATTTTATAGATAAAGTGTTTGACATCTTTAAAAAGTGTTTGACATCTTTAAATCTTTTCCTCTATCTTTCATTTAAATTGTTTAGTTTGAATACTATGCTTTATATTGTTGCATTATTTATGTTCCAGGAAAGTATTTTTGTAGTGAAGGCTATTATCAAACATGTTTTAGATCATGATGATTGGTGGTACACATCATGTATCTGCAACAAAGTTGTGTATCCTGATTCCAAAATGTTTTTTTGTGAAAAATGTAACAAACATGTCATTAAGGTTACACCTAGGTAATATTATTAATCTTCATAATTCTTATTTTTCTAATTTTACTAATAGACAAATTTGAATAAATGAATAATGTTCTATTTTTTTTTTGTTAGGTTTAAACTTAGACTTTGTGTAATTGATGCTACTGATTCTACAACTTTTGTTATATTTGATCGTGATGCAAGTGCAATGTTGAAGAAATCATGCTCTGATATTCTTGACTTACAAGACAAGGTTAAGAAATCATGTTCCGATTATTATATACACAAATTATTTTTGATTAAGTTAAATCATTTGTATTTCTGCTTCTTTTCATATAACACTGTTGCTGGTAACTTGCCTAAAGAGTTTGAAGTCCTCATTGATAAGACCTATCTGTTCAAAGTTGAGTGCAAGGAATGATTATAATAGCAAATTTGAGAAATCATTCAGAGTTAAAAAAGTCTGCATGGATGAAAAAATCATTGAAAGCTTTAGTGATGTTGAAGTTAAGTCTTTGGTAAGATCTGATTTATTTTTGTTTAGGTCTTTTCATATATATAATTTTAATTTTACTCTTTTTTTACTTTAATATATTTGTTAGGATGTATACTCTGGAAATGAAGAAGAAAGTAAACTTAAGCAGATTACAAATGAGATGACATCTGATACCATTGCAGAGGTATGTTAAGATTACAACAATACTTATTTTTCTAAAACTTTTTATATGCTAACTTTTTCAAGTTTATTTTTAGGATTTGCTGATCAAATTCACTGAAGAATCAAATGATGTTGAGGCTCTAAGTGATCATTTGAACACTATAGGATCAAGCCCTGTTTCTGTAGAGGAAGCATTGGTCAATAAACTAGTAATTGATGTTGAAAATGATGAGTTAACCTAGAAAGAATCATCTCATCTGGAGAATCTTAGCTTTGATTTGGCTACCAAAGCACGTGTCCCGACAATTAAAAGGCAGAATCGATCTGTGGTTCAAGAAAACAAGAAGATCTCAGTGAAGATGTTGAAGAAGAACATCAAGATTGAAAAGTGAATTGTGTTACTTCAATTTGAAAATTGTACTAGACTTTATTTGTGTTTTTATCTTGGTTATGTTATTTTTTTGGAAAACATTTGTTGATATTCATGACCAATATGTTTTGGTGTTCTTAAGTTGTTATAATTTTGAAAACATTCACTTGAAGTTTCTGTTTATTTATTTATGAACTATATTACTTATTGCTGAACAAGAATCCCTATTTATTTTTGCATTGACAATTTGCTAGCAGAGTCAAACTGTGTTGATATTATTTTCTATTATCAACACCATAATCATGCTAGCTACATCAAAGGAAGTGTATTGTATTTGTATTTTGTTTTAAAAGATTTTAGTCTTTCAGCATTTGTTTACATTTCAATTTTATCAATCAATTATTCGTAAAAATATATTTCAGGTTACATACATATAGTATTTATCTTTTGTTGTCTGTTGATTTGTAAACATCGTTATATGTTGCTAGCTTAATCTGAATGTGTTGATATTATTTTTTTTGTCAACTACACTATCATGCTAGCTATAATATGTTTTGTTGTTCTTTAGTTGTTCTAATTTTTAAAACATTCATTTCAAATTTCTGTTTATTTATTTATGAAGTATATTACTTATTGCTCAACTTCAATCCCTAATTATTTTTGTAGTGACAATTTGCTAGCAAAGTCTAACTGTGTTGATATTATTTTATATTGTCAACACCATAATCGTGCTAGCTATATGAAAGCAAGTTTATTGTATGTGTATTTTTTTTAAAAGATTTTTGTCTTTCAGCATTTGTTTACATTTCAATCTTAGCAATCAATAATTCGTAAAAATATATTTCAGGTTACATACATGTACTATTATCTTTTGTTGTGTGTGTTGATATGTTGCTATTATTTTTTTTTGTCAACTACACTATCATGCTAGCTACATCAAAGAGATTAAGTTTTGATCTATCGTACATTTTTTGTTGCACAACATATATAACTTATTTCATGTTTTCAAAACCATGATAGCTATATATTGTAACTCAAATATAACTTATTCTTGTTATTAACATTGTAATAAAATGATAATTTTTTGAATTTATCTTTTAGTATTTAAAAATAATTTCCTGAATACAAATAAGTTTTGAATTCTAATTAACTAAAACAAAAACCGAAATTCAATGAAAATTTACACCATCAATTAATTTATTTCATGTTTTGAAAGGAATTTATTTGTAATAATTTTTTTTAATCAATTAAGACAAAAACTGACATTCATTTTCATTTATTGATTATTTTGTATTGCTATTTGAACTTCTAATTTTTACTTTTATTTCTAATTTTGAATTTGAATTTTGATTCTTGAATTTTTAATTAACCAAAACAAAAGATGACATTCATTTACATTTTATAATTATTTTATTTGTATAAATATTTTGTATTAGTCATTGAATTTCTAATTTGTATATTTATTTTTAATGATTTGTAATATTTGTAATTTAAAAAAAAAATATTTTTCATTTTTAATAATCTATAATATTTGTAATTTGTAATAAATAGAATTTTTTTATTATTTTATGTGTTTAAATTTTTTGTATTAGTCTTTCAACTATTAATTTGAATTTTTATTTCTATTAATTTTTAATATTTGTAATATTTTTATTTTTTTAAAAATTTACATTATATTATTTGATTATTTTATTTTTATAAATTTTTTATATTACTCTTTAAACTTCTAATTTTTATTTTTATTTTTAATTTCTAATTTTTAATAAACATTTAATTTGTATTTTTATTCTCAATTCTTAATTCTTAATTTTAAATTTTTGTAATATTTGTAGTTTGTAATAAATATATACGAAATCATTAAAGATATATATACATATATTTTATATATATTTTTTATTGGTAAAGTAATTACAATTTGAAACAGTGTTTTCATACGTATATAACTATTGAGTATCCATCAAGTTTTTTTTATTATCCATCAACGAAACAGAACGGTCACTTCCCTTAACCCTCCATGGATACCTCTGTCCCTGTGCCTTCCAGAATAATCTTAGGATGGTTCACTATAATGCATTTTGTTCATAATCAGGTATGTTTTCTTTACAAAAAGTTGAAATATTTGTTCTTTCTTCATTAATCTGTTTCTGTTAACTCAATATTATTCGTTCAAATGTGTAAATGTTCTTTCTTCCTTGAGCCATTCATTTTTGAAAACATTGTTCGAACCCTTATTTATTATTATTTTTTACACAAAAATCAAAACTTTATTTTATAATGGTTTAAATCTATGGTTTTTCTTTTTGTTCTGCATTTTTCATCTATGTCTAACTGTTTCTTCTTTCATCAGACATGCATCTCTTACTTACTATGTTTTTTTAATTTTAAAAATCTTATATTTCTTCAACAATCGTTTAAATATACGACATTTGGATCATTTCAATTTTTTTTTCTTCATTTGTTCTTCATCTCAATTTTTTTTAGATCACACATTCATTCTTTTGTTCTTGGTTACAAATCTTTGTTTTCTTAAAAAAAATGTTAACTTTCCAATAATAGTTTAAATGCACAAAATTTTGCTTCCGTAAGCAAAGATTTTTTTTTTTTTACTTTGCTGTATATCTGACGTATTAATTTACTTTGCTTCCAATGTGAACTTTCTTCAATAATCCATAAAATCTTTTTGTTTACATCACACATGCATGTTTTTATTACTGGATTAAATCTTATTTATTCTCTGTCTTTCTTTCATGATCAGTTTAATGTTTGCTTACATTCAGTTTATTACAGCCATTTTTTGAAATTTTATTGACCTTGTTTTTTGTTTGTTGACCACTGAAATTTTAGGAGTTCGGTCATGTTGATCGAATATTTGTTGCTATGTTTGCTCAAAAATTAGGACCGGTTTGGCAGTTGGAAGATATTAAAGGAAATCACCATCAGTTAACTTTTAATATGGATGTCAATAATCCATTGCTAACTGATGGTTGGTCTAGCCTAAGAGTCTTTTTTAAATTGCAACATATCCATCAAATCTTGTTCAGATATGTTGGAAACTCAACATTCCAAATTACTATATTCTCCGGCATGACTGCAATATCAACTGCGACGAAATTTCTCACAAGCATACATCAATTGCGAATAAAACATCTTTTTAGAGTGAAATTGACAAAATCTCAAAGCCAAGCTAGCCATCTGGTGAACACTGTGCTTTTATATTGTTTTTTATATGCTATTGTGTTCATATAAGTTGTTATTTATTTAACTATTTATTTTTTTCAGGACCTACCAACTGACTTTGCAGCTTATGTTCGGAAACGTAGATTCAAGAGGCTGGAATTGCAGGGATCGACCAACACATGCATTGTTCAGTGTAAGCTTTTGGTGCGTAATTCACCTAAGAAGTCAACTAAGATTGGGAAGGGATGGAAGGACTTTTACATATTCAATCGGTTGAAAGAAGGGGATGTTATTGTGTTTGCAGCTCACAACCAAATGAGAAAGAAAAAGATAAAAGTCTATGTCAAAAAAGAATTTAGCTTTTAATATTTTACTTTTTTTTATTTACTTTAGATGGTATTTATGGTTTTGTTTTCACTTTCAAGCAAGTTTGCTTTTTTTTTTTTTTGTAAGACTCTATCGATGGTAATTTTGTTGCTTCTAATAAGTAGAAGCCATATCTAAAAGTATTATCCGTAAGTTAATTTTGGTCAACTTTAATATTTTACTTAATTTGATTTTACTTATTTTCATGTTTCAAATTATGTATTATAATTATGTATTACTTTTATATATATTTCTTAAAATAACATCATTAGAACTAAGATTTATTTTAATATTTATTTTATACACACTGTATCACACCTAGCCGGTGTATCACACCTAGCCGGTTCCGCTAGCATATTAACACATATCACCCTTGACCGACAACTCATATCGGACAAGGCTGGGAGACTGTAAGACTCGTAGAATTTAATTAATTAAATAATTAATTAATTAATAAATACGGGAGGGGTAATAATTATGACATTAAATTATGGTTGGTATGATGTGGAAAAGTGTTAGCTCATGTGGTTGAGAGCACTTTGATTGTGCGAGAGGACTTGGGTTCAAGTCCTATGTATGTTAACTTTTGATGTTATGGTTTTATTATTTCAATCTATGAAAACATGTTCTTGTATATTATGATAATTGAATTGTGATTCCTAGCAAGAAATATGAATTGGTTAAGTGGTTTGATATAGACTTGGTGATTACATGGTTGTGGGTTCAAGTCTTGGAGAGCTTACATTAATTTTATATATTTTTGGCATTTTGGATTTGACTTGAATATGGAAGGGTGGAAAGGAAACCTAAGGGAGTGGGCAGCCAAAGGGGGCTGGAAAGGCAGCGGGGGAGTTGAATGGCAAAATATGCTTTATTCAATGCCATTTTCGTTTTGGGTAATTAAACACTTAGTTTAGGCACACTTTAAAAAGGAAAATTAGGTTAAGGGCTAAGGTTTGACAAGTTGGGAAGCATACCAAAGAAAGAACACGAAAATCTGAGTGTTAGGAGATTTGAGGGAAGGGTTGCGTTGCAGAATAGTGAGGAAGCAAGGAAGGTGGGTGATCACAGGGGAAACCTTGCAATTGTCAAGCTTAAGCGGAGGAGAACCAGGTTAGGGGAGCTGGACTCCGCGATTTTGTTTTAAAAGAATAATAACATGTGATGTATGATAATTGAATGTCTATCTGCTGTTGTATGCTTGAATTTCTGCATTTCTGGAAATTTTCCAGAAACCGCCTGGCGGGTGATGAATCACCGCCAGGCGGCTCATCTGTTTATTCGAGTTTTGGGGGTTCTGGGAAGGGAACTGCCTGGCGGCACATTCCCGGTCGCTAGGCGACGACGCTTGGAGTTACACTAAATTTCTGGGTTGCGGATGAAGCGCCTGGCGGTGCTGGTTGAACCGCCAGGCAGCGCGGGGCCATTTTTCCTGTTTTGGGGTTTTCTGGAATTCTGGGTTAAATCTGATCGGTGGGAAAGCTGTTGGTGATTGACAATAGATGAATTTGATATTACATGATGTCCAGTTTACGCATTAGTAGGTAGAAATGAATGAAACAGTGATTTAATGTGACGGAGATCAAAGCGGAGTACTCTTGGGATGAAATTGTCGTGATCCTTGCGGGGTACGGTGGTAGTGAGATGGGGGGACTGAAATTATTGGAGTTGTTATGCCAAAATGGGTTGAATTGCATTAAGATAGATGATAAGTGGTGGTTGGGAAGGTTAGCAGTGGCGAAAGAGAGCAGGATGGCTCTCAGGTCTGGTACACCGCCTGGCGGGAGATCAGTTACCGCCAGGCGGCAACGTTACAGCAGTGGCAAACTGGAGGTCTGGTTGGACTGGTTCGGGCTGGAGGAGTGGAAATTCGTGTAGTGGGGGTAATAATATTGGGTGTGAACAAATTTGACTACGAGATGAATTGGAAAATTAGGGGAGTGTAGACTTAAGTATGACTAATAAGATGGGGTCAATTATGGGGTGGACAGGGAAAAGAGAATGTTGACAGATAGGTCTTAGGGCTGAAAAATACCTGCAGTGAGGTGAGTGCTTTTTGGTCAGATTGGGTACCAAAAATAGAGAGGGACGTCCTGTGAGCTTAATGGAAGGACTAATCATGCTATGGTCAGACTAGGGGATAATGTGTATATGGATGATTGGTGGTTGATGGGGGATTTTCTAAATAACCTTAATTAGTGTATGGAGAATAACAGAGGAATGGAGTGTAGATAAACCAGCACGTGACGAGGTTCTGAGATGGCGCCTGGCGGCGGGGTTCAACCCGCCAGGCGGTTGCAGCGGTACAGTGGGTCTAAATAACAAGAGGCGCCTGGCAGTGAGAGGTATTCCGCCATGTGGTAGGGAGAACAGTGGTAGGGTATGAAGCGGTGGCGCCTGGCGGTGGGGGCTGACCCGCCAGGTGGTAGCTGATAAGTCTGCATAATTTGAGGCGATGTGCGCCTGGCGGTACGCGACACTCGCCAGGCGGTCTGGGAGCTAGTAGCGCCTGGCGGTACGTGTCCCCCGCTAGGCGATTTATACTGCTGCAGCTTTGAGTTTTATTTATGAATTTATGATCTACAGTGCGTCTAGTGATGCTTTAAGGGTGAGATTGCTGGTGTTCCTTGAGTTGTGGCTCGGAACGTATCCCTTGAGTTGTGGCTCGGGATAGGGGTTAAGCACGTGGTATTCCTTGAGTTGTGGCTCGGAATAACATCTCTTGAGTTGTGGCTCGGGATGGCGGATGGACACGAGGAACCCTTGAGTTGTGGCTCGGGTTGGCGAGTGTTGCCGGTGTGAGTGTGCTAGTTGTGGCCAGTACGGATGGGTCCAAATGGATTGCCCTCCTTAGTTGTTGGCTGACGAGTTTGGTAGTCTTGGGACGATACAGACTATGTTCGTATATGGGAACTCTACCTGGCGTTGCGGTGTATGATCCGTAGCATGTTTTCCCGCACGTGCTCTATCGGTTGTGGTCGATAGGTATGGCAGCAAGTCACCTTGAAGTAATCCTCAGACGTTGTAGAACACGAATAATCTGATTGGGGGTCAGATGATAGGAATTAAAGAATAGGGCAATGTGAGATGTTTATGTTATATACGATCTCTTGTGTTTATATGCTTATGTTTCTGTAACTTTATATATGTGATTTAATTGTTAAGCTCACCCTATCTGCGTGTGTGTGGCGATGATCGTGTACGCGGTACACGGGAGCAGATGTTGGTGATGCGGGAGGCTCTGGTGCAGCCTAGTCGCAGAGAGGGGATTGACTTGGGGAAACTCTTACGTTTATCTACTTGTTTTTGAAAACATTTGTAAACCCTGATGGGTGACTTGATAATATTGTGGTTTTGGTTTTGTAATGGACGTTGTAAACTTTATCCGCTCATTTAATAAAGTTTTAAATTTTCCCGCGTTTTGGGAAAATGAGGTATTATTAAACGCACTGTTTATTTATTTCATTTATTTATTTATAAATCAATAATATCCTGACGGGATGTTACAGGGACTGGTGTACCACACCTAGCCAAACTCGACCAAATAAGTAAACAATGTGTATATCAAGGCAGCCAAATGTCCAGCCTATGCCGAGTTAGCCTAACTTGTACCGGTTTTAACCTAAGCTAAACATCTAAAGGGATAACATGCACCTCATATCACCAACATAATCCATAAAGGCAAGTAGCCGGCCTAGATCGACTGCTCCAGCATATCCGGTAAGATTAGAGCCTAGGCCGACCACTCCAACGAACTCAGTATAATGGAAACATCCGCGTTCCATAAACCTTAAGGGCCTGGGTTAGGACCCTGGCCCACTCACAGCCCAAGCTAGAGCCCAAGCTAGAGCCTAAGTCAAGGCCCAGCCCATGGGATGGTCAGACATCATTAATGCTCTATAAATACACGTGGACCCCAGCAATTAAAGGTACGCATTCATTAATCACTGATTTGACTCTCCGAGAGCTTTGACTTACTTGAGCTTCGGAGACTCTTCTGCAGGTAACCCCTCCTGGGTTCAAGCTGACATGTATCGACTGGGAAGAGGCCAACTGAAGAGATAGCGGACTACATGGTAAGGTGATACTCGTGCCTAACTTATCTTATTTGTTCTCTACAGGAACAATTGGCGCCCACCGTGGGACACGAGACGAACACCTTTAGTACCCGTTTTTCTCTGAGATGGTTTCCACCCGCAGCAGAGCTGGAGCGAACAAGCAAGCGGATGCTGGTCCCTCTGGACCTCCTAGCATCACCCCTGATTTGGCCGCCATCCTAGACGGCCAAGCAAAGATGCAATAGGAACTCGCAGACCTGAAGAAGCCTAGTGCTGAAGAAATGGAGGCGTTGAGACAAGAGAACTCCCGCCTCATGCGAAGGGTCGAGGCTGATCCCAACCTGAAGGGAAAAGCCAAAGAAGCCTCTGAAGTTGTGAAGTCTTCGGCTTTCCAGCCTACAGAGGAAGAAAGTGAATACAATCCCACCCCCCACACCTTCACCACCACCCAACAGACACCCGTTACCTCTACCCATCCCCATCACTTTCCATCTGGTCAACCGGGGCTTACCGCACCCCAACCCTCGCCGCCACCCTCCCTACCACCCATATCCCCTACAACATACCCACCGCCCTCCACACCACACATATTCCACCCTATAACCCACAATATCTTCCCACAACCCACATTCCCCCTCACAACATCACCTCTACCTTTCCTGCTATGATCAACCACCCCCCCACCTCACATGCCTCCTCCTCACCAGCCCAGACGCCCCCACCCATTCACGGACTTTATCGCCAACACCCCTCTCCCAGGCCAGTGGGAACCCTTTACCCTGGATTGCTATACTGGCGAAACCGACCCTGACGAGCACCTTAAAGTCTACATCACCCACGTCGCCTTGTACACATCCCAAGACGCAGTCTTTTGCAAAACTTTCCCCATCACCCTCAAAGGCCCTACCCTAGAATGGTTCACAACTCTTCCGCCCTACTCAATCGATAGTTTCGACATCCTCTCCCACATGTTTTCCACCCACTTCGCCGGAAGCCGTCCCCATCAAACCACCACCATATCCTTACTGGGTATCAGACAGGAACCTAACGAACCACTCAGAGCGTTCATCGATCGCTTTAGTAAAGCTGCCCTTCGTACACCGTACCTCAACCAGGAGATGATTCTCCAGTGCATGACTCTTACCCTACAACCCGGCCCCTTCGCCAAGAACGTCTACCTCCACCCACCTGCCTCCATGCACGAACTCAAGCTGCGTGCAGCCGACTACGTCCGCATGGAGGAAATGCAAACACTTCACACCAAATTCTGCAACGACTACACCGCCACCACCTCCAACCCCACCCCACAGCCTAACCCACGCCCTGATACCCGCCCACGCGAACCCCGCCAACCTCGCTTCACTAGATACGCCCCCCTCACAGTAGCCCGCTCCCGCATTCTAGACGAAGCCCTCCAAGTTGATCTAATCCCTCCACCACGCAAGACAACCACACCTCCTAACGCCGACATGACCAAATATTGTCGCTACCACCGCAACCATGGTCACACTACGGAAGAATGCAAAGCACTCTAGGATAAAATAGAAGAACTGGTCCGTGCAGGCCACTTTCGCCGCTTCATCTGTAGGGATGACCATTCCTCCTCCTCTCGATCCCGCCACCCCCCGCGACCTGACCACAGACGTCAACCAAATGACTCCCATCACAATAGCCACCCCACCCAACCCAACAATCAACAACCAGAGCCCACCCGCACCGACATCACCCCTGCCGACCCCCCCTTACGAGGCACCATTAACACCATCTATGGTGGCTTCGCGAGCGGAGGCTCCACCTCTTCTGCCAGGAAGAGACACCTCCGCCATATACAATCCATCAACCATATCACCCATTCCCACCACAGATGCCGTATGCCCCCCATTGTATTCACAGATGATGACTTCCACAGCCTTGACCACCAACAAGATGACCCCATGGTCATCACCGTCGAAATAGAGAATTATGCTGTTAAGCAAGTCCTTGTGGATCAAGGCAGCTCAGTTGACATCCTCTACTGGGCCACCTACCAAAAATTACAACTTCCTGACACCGCCATGATCCCATATGATGAGCCCATATATGGCTTTTCCGGCGAACAAGTATCCACCCGGGGCTACACAGATCTCCACACCGTCTTTCGGGACGGAACCCAAACCAAAACCATCCCAATCCGCTTCCTTATTGTCGATGCGCCAACATCTTACAACATCCTCATGGGCCGTCCTTCCCTCAATACACTTGGTGCAGTCGTCTCCACCCCTCACTTAGCCATGAAGTTCCCTGCCCCATTCGGTGACATCCTGACCATACATTGTGACCAGCGCTTGGCACGCGAATGCTACATGGCAAGCTTACGACCACAACTCCCAATCCAACAAACCAACCATATCGAACGACCCCCTGGTTCCAGCATAGCCCTATCTGGCGAAGACCTTGACCCCAGAATAGGCCGGGATGTCCGCCTCGAACCAGTCGAGGACATCACTCCTCTGGTGCTTCCCAATGGTCACTCATTAACTTAGGCACCGGTTTAAACTCTGATGAGCGTGCCACAATCACACCTATCCTCATCAACAACACAGATCTTTTCGCCTGGTCGGCCGCCGACCTCCCTAGAGTAGACCCTCAGGTGGCATCCCACAAGCTGTCCATATATAAAGAAGCCCGCTACGTATCCCAGAAAAAACGCAAGCTTGGGGAAGAACGCCGACAAGCAGCCAAGGTGGAAGCCGACAAGTTACTGAGCGCAGGATTTATAGAAGAAGCTCAATACACCACTTGGCTTTCTAACGTTGTCTTGGTGAAGAAAGCCAATGGCAAATGGCGGATGTGCGTAGACTACACGGACTTGAACAAGGCTTACCCTCGCGACGCCTACCCCTTACCAACATTGATCGACTTGTAGACGGCGCGGCAGGAAACAAGGTGCTTAGCTTTTTGGATGCATATTTAGGGTATAACCAAATCCCAATGGCCACAGCAGATATGCACAAAACCGCCTTCATCACGGACGATGCCAACTACTTCTATAGGGTCATGCCCTTTGGCCTCAAAAACGTCGGGGCAACTTACCAACGACTAATGGACAAAGTTTTCAGCCACCTAACAGAACACTGTGTCGAAGTATACGTCGATGACATGGTTGTCAAGTCCCCAAGCCATCATCAACACGCTGAAGACCTGGCGGCAGTGTTCTTCGCGCTGCGCCAATATAACCTCCGCCTAAATCCTGACAAATGCGTATTCGGCGTTGACCGGGGCAAATTCCTTGGTTTCATGTTAACCCAACGCGGCATAGAGGCTAACCCTGAAAAATGCAAGGCTATCATCGAAATGCGCAACCCCACTACCGTCAAAGAAGTCCAACGTCTCATTGGCCGTCTCACAGTCATCTCTCGCTTCCTACCCAAACTAGCTGAACAAACCCAACCCATAATCCAACTCCTAAAGAAATCAACTCGGTTCACGTGGACTGATGATTGTGAACAGATCTTCCAAAAACTCAAAACAACCTTAACCTCACCGCCTATCCTCCACAAACCGGACCCCAGCCAACCCCTGCTGGTATACATCACGGCCACCGACTATACCGTTAGCGCAACGCTTGTTCAAGAAATAGAGGGCACACAACATCCTGTGTATTTTATGAGCGGAACACTACAAGATCCTGAAACCAGGTATCAGATGGTAGAAAAACTAGCCCTATCCTTAGTCCACGCAGCACGCCGCCTTCGCCCGTATTTCCAAAATCATACCATAACCGTTAAGACCAACTACCCAATCCAAAAAATATTACAAAAGCCAGATCTAGCCGGACGCATGTCATCATGGGCCGTGGAACTGTCAGAATTCAACATCCGCTATGAACCCCAAGGCCCCATCAAAGCCCAGTGTCTTTTAGACTTCGTCAACGACCTACAACTAACACCCATTGAGGACCAGTGGACGCTTCATGTAGATGGCTCCTCAAATCCAAGGGGTGTCGGCGCCGGCATCGTCTTAGAAGGCCCCAACGACATCCTCATCGAAAAATCCCTTCACTTTGCTTTCAAAACGTCAAATAACCAAGCCGAATACGAAGCCATCCTCGCCGGCCTTTCCCTAGCCCGTGAAGTCGGCGTCAAGAAGTTAACATGCAAAACCGACTCCAAACTCACTGTAGGTCATCTAAATGACGAATTTCAGATCAAAGACCCCATCCTCCTACAGTATTATCATCTGGTCCGTGTAGTTATTCAATCCGCTTTCAAACAAGTCCGCGTCGAACACATTCCAAGAACCGACAACGTCAGGGCCGACATCCTTTCCAAATTGGCCAGAACCAAGCTCAAAAACCGTAACCGATCCTTACTACAGCAAACACTATCCACACCTTCTATCACACACACTTGCCAAATAAAAACTTTTAACACAGGATTGAAGTTGTAAATATTGCTAACTTGGTAATTCTTTTAACTTTGTATTCTAATACTATCAAAGAACATTATTTGTTTTATAAAAAGAATACAATAAAAAAAATTATTTGTTACTCTCAAACACACGTGTATTAAAAGTTTTAGTCTATTTATGTTTTAAAAAGTTAAACAACACGTGTATTCATTTTTTATCAAAGGACAATTAAAAATACATTGGGCTGTCATTCTTTTTGTTTGACCTCATTTTTTAAAAATTATTTCCATTAGTTTCGTGGTACACTAAATGTAGAAACAAATTTCTACTTTCATGGTTGACTATTATCAAGCATAGTACTTATGTGTTGGCCCAAAAAGGGATAATAGCACAGATGCAAATTCTGAACAGAAGCATATCAGTGTCTGCAAATCATGAATTTGGACATTGCATATCAAAAGGTACGCTTTCCCAAATATTGATCAAAAGGTACAGTTTCCATATTAATGACTTGGTTGTTTTTTTATAAAAATATTATACTTACATTATCTACCTTAGGAATATTCAGCGTGGAAAACTGATTATGTCCCTTTATATTCAACACATCCTCCAACAAAAATGAATTGTTAATCAAAATGTTTATTTTATTGAACTTCTCTTCAATGTATAAACAAACATAACAGCAAGTGTATGTATAAACTTCTGGAAACATAATAGCAAGTGTATGCATAACACCAAGTGTATTCATAAACAAACATAAACAAATGACTGCAAATCTATCAACAAATGCAAGAAGAAAAAGGAAGAGCATTGTGTCACAAAAGATTTCAAATATGATGATGAAGTCCTCAGGTAAAATAAATTTACTTATCATTTCATTTGTTCTTAAAACTTCTTTCCAATAAATACATTTACTTATCTCCAATAGAATAACATAAACATTCAGATGTACAATTACCAACACAGATTTTTATTTTGTTTTCTTCACTACAGATACCAATAAGGACAAATCCATTCACACTGAAGCATTTTCTTCTGGAAATACTACACCTTTTTCTCATTATACAGATTTTGGTAATGATTTTTTCATTGAATTCAAACTGTTGTAATCACTATCCATTCAGTGACACTGTAGAATTTTTTCATTGTTACTGAATACATCTCTTACAGATAAGTTGTGTTCTTAATATTTTTTAAGGTATTCATATAAAAAAATGCAACAGATGCAATTACTTTAATAGACTAACACAACTTCTTCAATTACTTTATTACTTGGATTGCATACTTAGATTGCTTTTACTGCTAAAGTTTAACAGTTTGGATTACATTGTTTAACAATTTTATTTCAAATGAACTTTATCTATTATGCTCTCTTCTTATTTTTGAACCATTCTCCTAGTATGGAATGACAATATTACCCCAAATTCAACTATCAACAACTCCTTTACTGTTAGTGAAGATAGAAACCTGCATGATCAAGGAATTCAATCTTCAAATAGAAATCCATTGTTGGAGTTGACATATCGTGGTAAGTTTTTTCATTGAATTTAAATTTCATTGAAATTCCCAACAATGAAATTGAAATGCACAATATCTTTGTCAATTTATCCATACTGAATGGATATCCAATGGATACACAATGTCTCATTCATCTTTATATTAAATGTAATCTTTGTATTTTAAACTGGATACATTTTTATTTAATTTTGTTTAATTTCAATTTGCAGACATTGACCAACTTAATTATAAGAATGCACGAACAAGAAGGAAAGTTATTAGGAATCAGAAGATTGTAGAAAAAAGTAATATCATGCCTGATAAATCTAATATTATTTTATCTTTATTTCAATTCCTTTAATAGTTTTCTATTACTAATATTTACTAACATTTCATGTAAAGAAATTCATGGTTCTACCTCCATTGGATCTGGAATGGTTTGTACTTCAATTGAAATCACCAATGGTCCAATTTTGCACAAAACCAACATTAACAACAAAGGTAGCAATCCAACTTATAATCATGTCTCTGTTTCACAGTATTGAAATGTTAAATAAGAACAAATTCATAGAATATGAGTTACAAACTAATATATCATCATTTTATATTTCATGTCTATACTTGCAGATATGGTTCAAAGTGACTGTCATAATACACAACCACTATTGGATAAAATTACTAATAGGTTAGATCAAGAATTTGTTGGTAGCAGCTCCATTCTTGCTTCTGTGGATTCTTCTTCTTATTTTGAAGTTGTTAATCTTTTTGATGTTGAAGACAACCAAAGTCGTGGTAATTTGTACTATTAAAAAAATTAATTTGAATACTTTAATTACTTTTATTGTTACAAATTCATGTTGCTAATGTTTAAATCAATATTTAGACATATCTAAGCTGCCATCCTATACCAGTGCAAGACCAAGTAAATCATCTCAATATTTAGAAGCTGGAAAATTTTGTCAGCCTTCTCTTCAGGATGCTATTTTGACAATAATTCTGATGAAGATGAGAATCATGGTAATCAATAATGGTTGATTATAAAAAATAAATTAATATTTTATTTATTTTCCTTTATTAATAATTGTTTTTTTATTTTATTTCAGATTATCTAATTAGGCATTTCTCCTCTGATTTGTATTCAAGAGCTGAAATTCAAGGTTGAACACTACTTTTTAGCCAATTTATATTATTATATTGTACATATAAATATAAATATCTTTTAATTAATAACATATTTTTTTTATGTACTTAGCAAATGTTGATGTAGGGGACTGTTCCATTGAGTGTCCCTATTGTCAAGCTCAATTGTGGTACGAAGAAAGATCTGATAAATGCAAAAGATTAAAACAAGTTGATTTCTCTCTTTGTTGTCAAAAGGGAAAAGTCCAACTTCCATTGTTGAAGAAACCTCCTCAATTGCTTCAAAAGTAATTGAAAGGTGAAGACAGTACAAGCCAACATTTCTTACAGTACATAAGAAGCTACAACAACATGTTCTCATTTACATCATTTGGTGTGAAGATTCATTCCTCAATCAATGATGGATGTGATCCTCCTCAGTTTATTCTTAGTGGTCAAAATTACCATCGCATTGGAAGTTTATTGCCCGATAAAGGATCAAGTCCAAAATTTGCACAACTATGTATTTATGACACAGAAAATGAAACAACAAACAGAGTTAGTCACTTTGGGTATGCCTACATACTTTATTTTTTTTATGAATCATTCTGTATATTATTTATCCTTTTGTAATTTTACATGTCTGATATACAACAATCCATATTTGATAAATCATTGATAGAAGAGTTGAAAAACATGATTGACAAACACAATGTTCTTGCTCAATCATTCAGAAGAGTAAGAGATTTTATGCATGATGATGATCGATCAGATTTTGGATTGAGGTTATTTAGAAATCGCTTTAAGGATCCTGGAGTATACAATACGCTAATAACAGATGAAGTCGCAGCATTGATAGTTGGTGATTTGAGCACCTTAGACGTAGGAAGAGACATCATTGTCAAGAAAGTTTGTGGTCAGTTGACGAGACTACATGAAACTCATACATGTTTCATTCCTCTACAATATCCTTTGATTTTTCCATATGGACAGGATGGTCATCAAGAGGATATTCCAATTAGAGATTGTCAAATATATGGTCAAAGTAGAAAGAGAATTCAGATTTCTTTACGAGAATTCATTGCTTTCAGAATACAAGATAGAAAGGTTGAATTTGGTAACATTGTACACTCACGTAGATTGTTTCAACAATTTTCAGTGGATACCTGCACAATGATTGAAGCCCAAAGGTTGTCTTTTATAAGAAATAATCAAAAACTCATTCGTTCCGATATTCTAAATGGGTTACAAGAAGTTGTTAACAAAGATGAAACTGAGCCTTCTTCCATTGGAAAGCATATAGTTTTGCCAACTTCATTTATAGGTGGCATGAGATACATGTTCAATAATTGCCAAGATGCTATGGCCATTTGTAAGAGATATGGCTATCCATATTTGTTTATAACAATCACATGTAATGTCAATTGGCCTGAAATTCTTGATTTTGTAAAATCAAGAGGTTTAACTGCTTCAGATAGGCCAGACATTGTTTGTAGAGTTTTTAAAATGAAATTAGACCAAATGATGACAGATTTCAAGAAGAATAATTTCTTTGGCAAAGTCAATGAAGGTACACAAACTACATTTCCATCATTTTGATTTTTTACCGCCAATTGTTTTGTATAATAATTATCTTCAAATTATAGGTATGTATACAATTGAATTTCAAAAGAGAGGTCTGCCATATGCTCATATATTGTTATGGTTGAGTGACTCAAACAAGTTAGAAAATGCAAAGCACATATATGAAGTAATCTCTGCTGAACTTCCTCATCCAGATCTATATCCAAAACTTTAAAAGGTTGTTAAAACATATATGATACATGGTCCGTGCGGAGCTGCTAGATTCAACTCACCATGCATGAAAGAAGGTCGGTGTTCTAAATTTTTTCCTAAAAACTTTAGACATAAAACTACAATTGATGAGGATCGATATCCTATATATAGGCATAGAGATGATGGTTTATTTGTGTTGAAAAATGGACATAAATTAGGTAATGGAAATGTTGTGCCTTATAGTCCTTTTCTCTTAATGCGATATCAAGCTCATGTTAATACAAAATATTGTAACAAATCACTCTCAATCAAGTATTTGTTCAAATATGTCAACAAAGGTCCTGATAGAGCCACAATGAAAATTACAGACAAAGAGAATGATTCTACAGAAATGTGTATTGTTGATGAGATTAAAAGATATTATGATTGTAGATATTTATCTCCATGTGAAGCAGTTTGGAGAATTTATGGATTTGATATCCATCATAGATAGCCTGTTGTTCCGCGTTTAATGTAAGACCCAGGAAAATTAATTAATTAATAAATGCGGGTAGAAGTTGGCTTTATGGCATTAATTGTTGTTTAATGTGACGTGGAAAAGTACTAGCTCATGTGGTTGAGAGTACTTGGTTTGTGTGAAAGGACTTGGGTTTGAGTCCTATGTATGTCAATTATGTGTGTTTGTTTTGTTATTGATTTTTAAGGATATGAAAGAGTATGTGATTAGTATTGTAAACTATTGTTGATTTATGAGTATCACCAAATGTGATTTGGTATGGTGGTTGTGATATGGCCTTATGAGTGGAAGGTCATGGGTTCAAACCTTGGTGGGCAAATAATAAGTTTTGTTTTTGCTAACTAATATTGGTGATATGAATGTGAAGGGGTAAAGAAAAGCCTAGCAGAATGGGCAGCCAAGGGGGCTGGGAATTTATCAAATAAGTAATATATAAGAGGAAATTAAAGGCCCAAAACTCGTTTTATTTATAATACCTATCTTAAAGGCACATATAAAAGCCAAAAATTAGGTAAAGGGAAGGGTTTTGGCATTGCTGGAATTTGCTTGAGAGAGAAGAACGAGTTTGAAAGGGAGAACTGAGTTTTGAGGCGCAAGGGTTGAAGCAAGAAAGGATTTTGAGTCAAGGGGATTCTGCCTTCACAATTGTTGAGCAATCAATCCAGGTTAGGGGAGCTTTTCTTTGTGCGTGTGAATTTCGTAATATGTATATGGTTCTGTGTCATGGATTTCACAATTGATCTCTGTTTGGCATGAAATTCGTGTATTATGTGCAGTGATTGAGAGGTTGATTGGTGTGAGGTTGTGTGCATCACCATGTGATGCATTATATGATTAGAATGAGGGTTTTGGTGTTGTTATTTTTGGGTCATGGCCAATATGCGGGTTAAGAGGATTCAAATGTGTTGCACTGCATATATAGGGTTTGGTTGATGATACAAGTTGTTTGAACATGTTTGGTTGCAATTTGGGATTGGTTTGGGTATGTTTTGAGTATTTGTGTGTGTGTACAGAGGCAAAACCCTGCAAGTCTCGCCCAAGCGAGTCCATCTCACCTAAGCGAGAATTGCAGAGCTACTTTTCTGATTTAAAGGTCTTGTAGCTCGTCTAGGCGAGCTATGTTATTGTTGAGCGAGTGACACTCTGGCTTAGGCGAGAATGGCTCGCCTAAGCGAGATAGCAAGGAGGTGTGCTCATGTTGAGCGTGATTTCTCGTCCAGGCAAGGTTTTTATGGGTTTCGAGCGAACTAAAGTCTCGCTCAGGCGAGATGGCCTCGCCTAAGCGAGATGTCTTGGTCATGTTTGGTGCTTCGCGTGTATTTTAGCCCAGGCGAGGTGGGAATGGGTGTTTGGGTGAACGTGTGACTCGCCCAGGCGAGAGGATCTCGCCTAAGCGAGATGGCGTGTTTTGGTTGCTGAGTTAAACTCGCCCAAGCGAGGTGGACTAGCCTAAGCGAGATTGAGGGTCTAGCTTGGGCGAGAGGTCCCTAGCCTAAGCGAGTTTATGCGATTCACTAAGTTTCTATGTGTTTGTGAGTGTGTTTGATTGTTATACCATTATTAGATTTTATATGCATGTGTTGTGGTGTGTGGGCTTGATGGACTAAGCCATTAGAGGTTTGGGATGTGCTCGGTGGTTGGACACATGATGGGCATGGAACTGGTTGAGTTCCCGTCGGCTACTATTGGGCGAGGAGTCCTTAGTATGGTGATTGCATGTGTCGGGCGCACGATGGACAAGGAACTGTGAAGTTCCCGTCGGCTACTATCGGGCGAGGAGTCCATAGTATGGTGATTGCGTGCGTGCCAGGGTCCAAGTGTGAGGCTTGGATGTTTATACTACAGGCGAGGAGTCTGTAGGGCAGGACTATGAGCGGGATAGGCTCATAGGGTTGAACCACGAATGGGTCAGTTTCGTGGGAGCACAAGGAAGTCCCAAGACTTAGTTCATGCATATGACTCATGAAGGACTATGAGGTCATGGTTGGGTGTTTTGGAAATTATGAGTTTTGTACTTATATTGTTTTGGGTGGGGAAGCATAGCTCACCCTATCTGTGTGTGTGTGGCGATGATCGGATAACTTGTTATCCGGGAGCAGATGATGTGACAGGTGGGCCAGGAGATGCGTAGACTCGGAGCGGGGGCTATCATGGGATATTTTGTAGATACATATGTATACTTTTACTGTTTTGTTTTTGAGAATATTATGTAAATCCGGCTGGAGCCGTTGACTTTTATTCTAGTTTCTATGAATCATGGATTCTTGGATTTACAGATTTTAATTATTAAAGTTTTAAAATTTCCGTATTTTTGGGAAATAGTTCATAATCAATGTGGAATTTAATGAAATTTGAATTTTAATTATTTTATATCAGTAATATTCCTTAGGGATGTTACATTTAACTTTTCACCTACAAGATCAACAAACAGTTTTGTTTAAAGATGATGATAAAATTGATGATGTATTGGAGAGGAATGACAGCATCAATACCATGTTTCTAGTTTGGTTTGAAGCCAAAGGCAATGGAAACCAAGAAAGTAGGGTTACAGTATTGGAAGACTGGCATATGTTCCTCTAGGATCGGGTGAATGCTATTACATGAGAATCTTACTGACAAAACAAAAAGGTTGTATTAATCATGATAGTATAAAGACAATTAATGGTAAAACATTCTCTACATACCAAGAGGCTTGCCAGGAATTGGGATTATTGGCAGATGACAAAGAATTCATTGATGCTATTAAAGAGGCTAGCCATCTTGCATATGGAAATCAACTTAGAAGGTTATTTGTTTCTTTGTTAATCATGAATACAATGTCAAAGCCAAAAGTTGTTTGGGATGCAACTTGGAATTTATTGGCAGATGGTATCCTATATCAAAAAAGGAAACACTTGAACATACCAGGTACTAAATATAAATAATCTCCATTCTTTATTACATATTTTTTTATTCATGACATTTTTTTTTTGTAGGTTTTCAAATGGAAGAACAAGATTTACACAATATGTGTTTCCTAGAAGTAGAAGAACTTCTAAATTCCAATGGGCGATCTTTAACAGATTATAGTTCCCTTCCTCAACCTGATCTTTCTAATTCATTCAAATTTAATAACAGGTTCATTATTGATGAATTGAATTATGATAAAGAAGAAATGGAGAAGCTACATCACTCTCTATTGCAGTCAATCATTAATGAGCAACTACATGTTTATAACAAAATTATGACAGCAGTGAATTCAGATGTAGGAAATTTCTTTTTCTTATATGGTTATGGTGGGACTGGAAAAACATATTTGTGGAAACTTTTGTCAACTGCTATTAGAGCAAAGGTAATGATTGTGCTTAATGTAGCTTCAAACGGCATTGCATCTTTATTGCTTCCTGGAGGTAAAACTGCTCATTCTACTTTTTGCATACCACTAGCAATCAATGATGAATCAACGTGCAACATCAATCAAGGAAGTCTTCGTGCTAAACTATTGATGGAAATAAAACTTATCATATGGGATGAAGCTTCTATGATGAATAAGTTATGTTTCCAAGATTTTGATAGAACATTGAGAGACATTATGAGAGCTAGAAATGAAGATAATGCTGACAAACCATTTGGTGGAAAGGTTATTGTCTTGGGCGGTGATTTTAGACAAATCTTGCTAGTAGTAAGGAAGGGATCAAGGTATGATATTGTGAACTCATCAATTAACTACTCTAATTTGTGACAATATTGCACAGTTCTTAAGCTATCACAAAACATGAGGCTAAAAAGTGTTGTTTCAAATGAAAGTGCAATAGATATAAGAGAATTTGCTGATTGGATTCTTAAAATTGAAGATGTAAATATGAATTTGAATGAAAGTGGTGAAGCCAACATTTCAATACCAACAAATCTTCTAATTCAAGAAAGTGAAACACCTTTACTTTCTTTAGTGAAATTTGTTTATGGTGGTCTAATTGAAAATATCATGACTCATGGCTTCTTTGATGACAACGCTATACTTTTCCCTACAATTGATAGTGTTGAACAAGTAAATGACTTCATTTTATCTTTGATTCCTGGTGAAGAACAAATTTATTTAAGTTTAGACACTCCTTGCCAATTTGATGATGATCAAGAAATTCAAGGTGAGTGGTTTACTCAAGAGTTTCTAAATGATATCAAATGTTCAGGAATTCCAAATCATATGATTAAATTGAAAGTTGGCGTACCAATTATGCTTTTAAGAAACATTGATCAAGCAAATGGTCTTTGTAATGGTACCAGGTTGCAAGTTAATGATTTGGGAAAGAATGTTATCTCTGCTACTGTCATAACAGGCCAAAATGTTGGTGACAAAATTTTCATTCCAAGAATGAACTTGACACCTTCTGATTCCAGCATCCCGTTTAAATTTCAAAGGAGGCAATTTCCAATATCCTTATGCTTTGCAATGACAATAAACAAAAGTCAAGGACAAACTCTTTCTAAAGTTGGACTTTATCTTCCTCGCCCAGTTTTTACTCATGGACAATTGTATGTAGCAATTTCTAGAGTCACAACAAAGAAAGGACTCAAAATTTTAATTCTAGATGAAGATGGAAAAGTAAGCAATACAACTACCAATGTGGTTTACAAAGAAATATTTGAAAATCTTTGATAAGAGGTATACAACTTACTTAACAACATTATTATAATTTGTCAATTATTGTATCTTTAATTGTAATTCCTTTCTTTTGTTGCAGATTATAATATGCCATAGTGTATAGTATACACTTTCAGGATTTTTTTGATAGCTGCAGCCATATTGAAAAGTACATGGTCATTGATACATGTTTGAATTGCATTATTTGTTGTCCACTCATGGATTGATATTTTGAACACCATGGTTGCTGTAGTACATATATTATAACTCTTATAAAGATTCTCAATTGTTGTTATTTTAATTTTTGTTTGTGGCTTTAGTGTATTGTGAAGAAAAAATATCTACCTACATCTTCTTATTCGTTACTGCAGTACATGTGGCTTTACTGTTATAAGTCTTTTATGTATAACGAATATAAAATTTAATATGTTATAGTTATTTGTAAATGCTTTATTTTTCAGTTTCTTTATATATTAAAGTGTCTGTAAAAAACACATACAACATATATTTAAGTTACTTTACAATTACAGCCATTGTTTGCACGTGAAACTGAATTTGTGCTGCCACTTTCAGGTAAGATTCCTTTTCCACGTGATAATCTTTGCTCTTCCATTCCCAACTTCACCTTTACCATTCCATCCACAATTTTCACTTTCCCATATATTTCAACCTTGACTTTGTTCTGTAGTTAGAGGAATGGAGATAGAGCAAACCAGTACAGATGGAGCAAACAACAGAACAATTCTTTGGAACTTCAACACAATCTACATATGCTCTCAGGTATGCTGTAAATTTAACCGCAGAAATACATGTTTGGAAAGCATTGATATTTGTTGTTGTATGTGTTTTCTACTGTCAATTGTATCATCCTGATTCGTACTGTATCAACCACATTAAGATGTTCAGATTTTTCCCACATATATATATATATATATATGTGTGTGTGTGTGTGTGTGTGTGTGTGTTTGTGTTTATGTTTTCATTTCGTTGCAGAGATAAATTTGTTCATGTTTTTACTGTGTTTATTAATTTGTAGCCATTTGGATTTGTCGATCGACATTTTGCTGTTGCTTATGAACACGAATTAGGTCCACAGTGGCACTTGGTAGATGTAAATGGTAAGAGCACGACAATTACCTATAACATGGATTCAAATAACCCAAAAATCATAGAAGGTTGGAGTAATGTGAGAGATTTTTATGACATCAAAAGTGACTCTCACATGCAGTTTCAGTATTTGGGAAATTCTTTATTTTACGTAATCGTGTTTCAAGGCGGTTGTACACCAAGGAGTTTGTCAACATTTATGTGCCGTATCAGTCATCAAGAAACAAGATCTATATTTTCAGTCAAATTCACAAAGTATCAAAGCAAAGCAAGTCACTTGGTGTATGCCTTATGAATTCTTTTTATCATTTCAAGTATTATTTAATATCAATTTACATATAATAAAATGAAAATAATTAATGCACTGACAATAACATTTGAATCATACAGGACTTGCCATCAAAGTTCACCAACTTCATTCGGGACGAGAATGTACAAGATGTGTTTCTTATAGGGCCTAAAATTATAGTCAATTGAATAAGAATAGAAGTTCAACAAAGATAGGTCAAGGTTAGAGGTTATTTTGTTCTGAAAATGAGTTAAAAGAAGGTGATATTATTGTCTTTCAAGCAAACAATGATTTTATCGAACCAAATATTGAAGTGTTTGTTAATGGTTGTTGTTGTGATTAGATTAAGCATATTTCTATAATGTTGTTGTTCAAAATGGTGTATTTCACGACTTATGTTTATTATCATGTCAATAATATCATTATATAAGTTTAACATTTTATATATTTATATTTCATTCAATTCTTAAAACATTTTGTTACACATTTATAATTTATAATCAATAATAAAAAAATTGCACGGGTCAAAAAACTAGTTAAGATTAAAAGACAAGTCAATACATGGGCCATAGCCCTAAGAGAAAGCCTAGTTAGACGGAATCCAGCCCAAACAGGCTACGCAACGGAGTCACCATTTCCCTGTTGGCCACGAGGAGTTCTCGCATCTGCTCACATCAATAAATTGATGATCATCGCAAAAAGAGAAAACCACACACATAACAATCAAACAGGCAAAAGGGTAAGTTAGAGCATAAAATGATTTATCATACAGTTACATACAATTTCGTAGTCCAAGGTACATATGTCAACCAATCATGTTATGACTTACAAACAATACACAAGACACGACTCATTCGGATACATATAATTAGTCAGATTTAGCGAATGCTTGCACTTGTGGTGGTCTTTACTGCTCTACCGAGCTAATTGTTCTAGTGTTACATCCCCCACACACAAGGTTAGCCCTTAAAGTGTTTCAGGCTCCTGCTACTCTCACCACTTGAGTCAGTACACTCTATGTGAGACTAACTAACTCATTAGAGTATCAGGATGTAATCCTTAACTTGAATCCTTACTAAATTATATAAATGAGGCACCACCATGAAATCCCACTAACAGGGGTCATGGAATTACATCCTGACCAACTGAGGCACCACCATGAGATCTCACCTAGAGATTCATGGAATTACGCCCTAACCAATAAGGCACAACCACGAAACTATCGTGGAATTACGTCCTAACCACATACAAATCATGTTTCACCAACCAAGTATGTACTTGTCATGCATACCAATCTCATGCCAACATTTACAACCAACCTTCATTCATATTCCATACCAAACTCATCATATCCAGCCCATGAACCATTCCATACATGCACATCACTCATTTCATGCTTTTAACATATTAATTCACCCAAACATGTTGCAAACATACAAGGACAAAGAAGGAACAGAACCTGGGTACACTTTCGCCTAGGCGAGAACTCGAAAAGGGAATAGCGGCACTATCGCGTTCTCTCGCTTAGGCGAGACCTCCTCGCCTGAGCGAGATGACTTCTCGCTCAAGACTAGAGCTCGTCACCTGAGCGATAGCTCGCGCAACACCAGGGAGGGTTTCCTGATACTCTCGCTTAGGCGAGCACCACTCGCTTGGGCGAGATTATTAGATTTACTCCATTGTTCACGCATGCCAACGTACAGATTCGTCCAGAACAATCGCACAACACATATTCATCTCATTCCAAACATCATTTAATCATCACAGGCACAAAATAGAGTTGAAAGACCAATAATGTATAATGAAACTCGAAAATAGTAAGAGTCATAGCTTCCCTTACCTGGAAAGAGCTAGTACGAGGCTTCGACACCAAACAGTGGTGTACAACAACTCTAGGAACAAACTAAGAAGCTAGAAAAATTATAGGAACAGTAGGAAACGAAGTTACTAAGAGGAACCTTAGCTGGAACCAAGACAATAGTGCTAGAAATAGGCAAGTGCAGGATGAGGGACAGCTTACGTGGAGGGAAAACGAAGTTGAACAAGCTTGAAGATGATGTCCAAACCCTAACAGAGAGTTGCAGTTGCTTTAGGAGGGAATGAGGGAGACTGATTTCTGAAAGTGAGAAGAATGAGTTGGATTAGGGCAGTTTAGGGTCCTTGGTTCCCTTTGGCCCAGCTCTAGGCCCAACTGACTTGGGCAGCCCTTAAACATTAGAACTAAAATATAAGTGGGCCTTACATAATATAATATAATTAAGACTTATATAATTATATTAAGACTTGCTTGTTATTGTAAATAAATAATACATTTTAAATAAAATAAAATATATTTTATTTATTTTATTTTATTTTTAAATAATTATCATTATTTTTTGGTAGTAACTAATGTATAACATATTTAAATTGTATTATAAATATATTAAATACTAGTAAGTACACCATTTATTGTGAAATAAAATACTGTACATTTCTATTTTTATGAATTAAATGTATTTTTATAAAGTATCATTTTATTTAAATATAAAAAATCATTACAAATAGTAAAAAGAAGTATCATGGAAAAAGTCCAATATAAAATTGTGAAACAAGTAATGCACCTAATCCATCATTTTAAGTCAACACCATACTATTGCGTGAAAATTACATTTATTTCTCCACTTTCCGTTGGTGTCATTGATTGGTACAACTCTAACCCATTACAAAACCATTACAAACACATTTCACTTGATTAAATTTCTTTCTATGGAGCCATTCACGTTGGATTTGAATTCTTTCAAACCTAATACTCATTTGAATTTATTATAAAATAAAAGCTTATTTATGTAAATTATTATTATCATCATTTATTAGTTTTATCTGATCTTTTATTTTTTTCAGAACTAAAATAGTTTTATTTTATTTTATTTTATTTTATGCAAATAAAATTATTCACATCCTTTTCATTCATTATGTCATTGAAAATATTAATATATTTCTGGACCGTCCTTCAACTAACCATGTTTCCTTTCTTTTATAGTTTGATATTTTTGTTAAACTAGATTTCATTGTCCAACATTACAAAGGAAAAATAGAATAATACTATATTTCTAGCAAATGTACAAATTTGCTATTCTATGTTTTCAAGAATACATCACACACTAAATGTTAATAGCCACCACCTTTTAACTTTTCTTCACTAACGTGAACTCTTAATAAATAAATTAATTATGTTTTTATCCTACATATAATAATAATAATAATAATAATAATAATAATAATAGTGTTTTTTAATCAAAAAATAATAATAGTTTAGAACATATAACATTACAAGAAAAATTATTTTTAACAGGGGTTATTTTTGACATTTCCGGGACTTTTAACCCTGCTAAAGGCGTTACCTGCAGTTTGCTTTTTTCCTAGAAAAACCAGCGTCGTTAACATATTACCAGCGGTTTTGACTAACCCCTGGTAAAGCAACACTTACCGGCGGTTCTGGAACCCCTGGTATTTACCAGGTCTGAAAACCCTGGTATTTACCGATGGTTCTGAAATCCCTGATATTTACTGACCGTTCTAGAATCCTGTATAACGATATTGAAATTTCCTTTTTAGTTTTTTACCCTTGTAATGTAATTCATTATTTGGTGATGTTTTTACTTATTTTTCAAATTCCCTTAATTTTATCATTTTCATCCTTCCAGCCATAAAATTTGCGATTCTGTTTGCTGAAACTTTTATCCTTGCTAGCTCCCTCTCTAATTTTCTCTTCTCTTCCTAATTGTAGAATACAAATATAATTTAGCATTTCTATAACATTTAATGGTGTGATAACTTTAGTATTCTTAAGATTAAAATTCCAATTATTATATACAAAGTTATATTCCATAGAAGAAAATCGGAGATATAAAAATATCACGTCTTTTCGCTACTATATATGAAGACATTAATGAGTGCGTTACACATCACACTTTGACTTCCTTAATAAAACCTAGCTGCAACATTTTCAATTAAATTAATATGTTTATATATTATATTAACCTTCCAAATTGCAAATTGCAATTACGATACGAATTATGAGATCACACTTTAAACCTTAATATTATGCTTAGTTACAGAAATAATATCCATTCAATTAGAAAAATATTTTTTGCTCTACTTTTTTCACTTGTAAAGGTTTCTTCTAGATGGCATCAATTGCTTCATTTCTAGTTTATGTTTGGAAATCATAGACTTTCCTGAATTATTTATAAAATTCATGCTACAAGTCAGAGAGTATTGGGACCAAATGTCACACATCACACATAAAAAATTTTAGTAGTGTTCTAGAGTAATATAAATGCCACTTTACAAATCAAATTGTATATTAACTAAAAAATAAAAGATGCTTTTTAAGTGTATGAAGTTTATACTTGGATACAGTGGATCCAAAATGGAATAATAACTATAATCTAGTAAAATTCCTTATAGACATCACTTTGAAGGCATTCGTTTGACCTGGTCTTGAAGTTTCCCCAAAAATAATAGCAGACATAGAACTCAAAACTTCTATAGGCTTGCACCTGATGAGCCAAAAGAAGAGAAGCATTGTCTTAATAGAAAATCTATAACAAATTGACCACTTAATATTCTATTAGTAGAGGATCAAAATATGATGAATGACAACAAAAAGATCTTGTGGTTATTCTCTTAAGAATTTTTATTTGCTAGAAGGAGATTTGAGGTAAGCAAAAAAGCATGTTTAAGCAGAAGCTACGCAAATTCGGCCTCAAACAAATGAGATTATACATAATGAGTCAAAGTAGTTATCAATGTTAAGATGGATGTTTACTTACAGTCTCGTCACTTTTGTCTGTCAGTCTCAAATATTGCAAAGTGACATGATCCAAAGGAAAGAAGCCCATCGTTGCACCATACTCGGGACGTGTTTAATGATAATCAGGTAAGTGTTGGCTCCGGAAGGCACTCGTTTGGGCTTGGGGTTGCCATGTTGGAAGTTGGAAAGGCATTCTCCAATAGATTTGGGCTTCGTGACTTGGAGTTGTTCCAGTTCAAGATAAATCCTCTTGCTTTTGTGCCTATTCTGTTGGTTTCTGTTATTCTACTTCTTTGTGCTTTATCATGTATTGGCAACTGGATGCCAAGGTTTGTCCGGAGGCAATATCTTCCCATTTCTAGGCTTAACAGTGTTTCTGCGACTTTTGTTCTTAACATGTAATCTCCTTTTCGGTTCCAGCATTGGAGTCTAGTGAACTCTGGTAAACTATTTATTTATGCAAATGACGCAGACTGCAAACAAACCAGAACCTGCTGCTCATCCTTCTTCCTTGAACTGGTCTTACTACCTGCTCATCCTCAATCTCTCTCCACATTTGCAAGACCGAAGATGACCGGGTGCCTCCCCTCCCTCCATCTCCTTCCCTCCCAGATGACCGAGAAAGGGATTCCCTCAGGAAAGTAGATTCGAGCGTAGTGACAGTATGCACACCCGCAATAGCCATTTCTAATTTAGTTTCATAACAAGAACACAAATCTTTTCGATCCATCTAACTCAAATGCACTAAAACTTGCATATCAGGTGGAGAAATCAAAGTTACTGAGAAACAGGCCTTACATTTCCATGGATTTGTATCAATTTTTCCATTATCATTCCTCTTCCTGATATCATCATCGTCGTCGTCGTCAGTATTAGTCTAGTCAAGAAAAATAACTCAAACTCTGAATTTCGAAAAATTTTCAATTGAAAGGAATTACTGCTTACTCAAACTTACCTTAGCCTGCCAAAATCAAATATAATAATAATAATTAAGGAATACCAAATCATCCAATTCTTATTCTGTAAAAAAAATAGTGCTTATAAAAAATAAAAATAAAAACTCTAAAAAATAACTTGTCAATAACAAAAATAATCAACATGATTTTGAGAGTTTTCATACTGGCTATAATGCTAAGCTAATATTCTCAAAGAATGAGAATCTCAAATTTTCCATGAAAGCAAAACACAGTCGCAGATCATTCAATTTTTCAATAGTAAGCAAAGAAAAAGCGTGAGAGGAATGTTATTCCACACAGAAACTGAGTGTAAAACATTTGAGTATTGAAAAAAAAATCACCACTGAAGCGCGAGACTGAGCATGAAACATGGAAAAGGAACGTACCCGAGAAGTTCCGCCTTCGATTTTGAAGTAAAGAAAAAGTAACCTAATCTATAAAAAAAATCAGAGAGAGAGAATGAAATATCAAAGACACAGAACCTGCTGCAAACAAACCAGAACCATTGAAACCTACAATCGCACAATGCAAAACAGATTTCGATCAAAGAGGGAAAGTGAAAAATTAACATGAAAGTGAAAAAAAATTGAAAGCCATTACCAGATTTGCGATCGATTGATGAAGATTCGAAAAGAGAAATGAAAGCAAACAAAATTGGAAGCTCAGATTGAGCGATTGAGAGAATGAGAAATTCGAAGCAAACAAAAGCTTTTTTAATGAGATTGAGAGAGGGCAAACGAACTTTTTTTACCTGAGAATGAGAGATGCCAATGAAGGAGAGATCAAGCCGAGAATGAAGACTGTGTTAGGTTACCAGCAAGAGAGCAAGAAAAGACAATGTTCTATAAGTGAGAAAAGAGGAACAGTGAAAAAGTGAAAAATGAAATTTGCACGCGGTTCATTTTAAAAAATCTCTGACACGCAGCAAGAGTTTAAAAAACCTCCACTAGTGTATGGATTACCTGAGGTTATTATAACCTCTCCTAATAAACCCCTTTTATAATTCAGAATTTTTGTAGTGTAAAATAGTAACTTTATAATATTATCATTTATATAACTAACTTTAACTACAATTTGTGTTAGTAATGAATGTTAATAAAATATTGAAAAATTTTAGAACATATAATTTTTTTTTCATTGAGCGAATTAAACACAAACATATATGGAAGAAATAATGACTTGAAAAAGTCGTGATTTTATAAAAAAATATTAAAATTTAAAAAGTGAATGGAAAGTGAAACATTATGTAATCCGTCATAATGGACTGATATGAAGGAAAAAATGAAGATAATGAAGAAACCATAATTTATTTTTAAAAAATGAATTTACAATCGACACTTTATTTTTTAGAATATCTCACACATATTGTGTAGTTATTATATATAAATATTTTTTCTCTTATTTAAATTTGGTTTGTTGAGAAATAAAAGCATTATATTGGTTCATTTATTTTTTTATTTGTGAATCAGTTCAAACTTTACATCACATACATTAGACAATAGAGTTATCATATTCTTGTCCCCTTATGTGGATCTGCCACCTATTTTGGTATTAATTGTGTGAGAATTTGGAAAATGATATTTTAGAATGGATAGTGGTTTATGAATAGTAAGACTTACTTATTAATATTAAAAGGATTTATATAAATATGAAGTTTTATAAATGAGTTTTATTATTTTAAACACACAATCTCTTTAGAAATTACTTTTTTAGAGTTCTCTGACTTCTTTTTAGGATTTTTCACCCTTCGTTCGTTAGATTGAAGTTTTGAGACCATAGGAGTGATCTTTGTGGCGAGTTCCTCAATTTGGACATATCAGTTTCTTTGATAGAGTAAGTCATTATTTTCGCCATTTTCATATGACCAATCTATTTTTGTCGTGCATGTGGGCTTTTCTTACTTACATGAGCTATTTGAATGATCAATATGAATCTTTGTTGATCAATGATCATAATAGTATGTATTGATCTTTCTTGTGATGTTTCTATGTGTAGATAGAGCATCTTAGGGAGCTAGTGGTGTTTTAAGAATCTAGAGTTGTTTGAGGTGCTTTCACATGTGAGGGAAGCTAAATTTGCAATCTTTATATTTTGTTTTATATCAGACAATCACAATCAACAATAATTCATAGCTCATGCTTCAACCACATACAAATTGTAAAAGTTATAAAGATTGCAAATCAACCCAAGTTCTCTCCTCCACATTGTTGATTAAGAATTCACCAAAGGCCCACGCACACCCAAAGTCTCTCTTTGCTGAAACGCCTCTTGTTGAAGGGCTTTAGGGTTTGTCTCCTAAAGAGGGTCGCTCAAACGTTAGGATTCCTTTGCCACATGCGTTCTCTTCATCTTTGTTAGGGGTTCCACCCTTTGATTAGCTAGGGCTTTGTTCACGTTTCTTTTCCTTTGTTTGTACACCCTTTCCATTAGGGTTTCATGGTTTCCTTTTCTTTTATAAAAGGAAGATTGATGAATTGTAATCGTTAGCTTGATGAATATATGAGAGTGGTTATTATCCTTCATTTTTCATCTAGCTCATCTTCTAGAGAGGTATTTGTCTCCTTAGGGTTTACAAACTAGTGAGATTCTGAGAGGTTCCTCCGTTGGAATGAGAGAGAGTTTCTAAGTCTTCCATTGCGAGATTCATTGATCTTCACTGATACATCGATGATTTGGAGCTTCACGGAGGTTTTCCACTAATTGGATCGTCATTCTGATGAATCTATGTGAAGTCAACGTCATTAGCACCAGTCTTATTTTATGACAGAATGGTGGTTTTGTATCGTTGAGCACTAGTCTTATTTAGTCACAAAGCATTGAGCAGTGGTTTGTACTAATGAGCACCAAACAGTGTAGTGTCTTTGGTTGTTGTGAAATCCTGATTTTTTATAGTTTAACTGGTTTTGGTGGTTCAAATGTTTGATATTATTGTTGTTTATTATTAGAACATTATTACTTATATGTCTATATATTAGAACATTACACTAGATAATTTACAACAACCTTATATATTTTACAATATTTTCCATATCCTATATTTTACATTCTACATTTTTTCTTTACTAGGAAAAGAAATAATGTTGTTTATTTACAACTCCCTTCTTTATCTACTAATACTTTTACTATTTTTCAAGTGGTTGATGGAAAAAGTTTAATGAGAGGATTGAAGTGGATAGTTGGCGGCATGTAAAAAGATACCCACATTGGTCATTTCAAATAGATCAAAGCATCTAAGGTAGTCACAAACGTACGTGTCGAGAAAGCTATCCCATGAAAAGTTATTAAATTATCAACCACGTTAATTTGCTTGTTGCGGGAAAAGTAGCGATAATTTCTATTATGAAAGTATTTGGAGCATTTGGTGCCACTACACCATTTTTTGTCTTAAGCAACACGAACTTGCCAACACATAAAAAAGTGTTGCTTAAATATATAAAAGACAACAATTTTATTCATATAGTTTAAAATTTACTAAAGACCACACTTTTCTGTAGACGTTGTTTATTACTAAAGACCACACTTTTTTGTAAATGTAGTATAAAAATTACTAAAGACCAAACTTTTTTGTAAATATAGTATATAAATTATCAAAGACCACACTTCATAAAATGTTGACTACTTATATCTCACTTTTTAAAATGTTATCTTCAATGTGTGGTCAAAACCATAAGTGTGGCCTTAAATTAACAAATAACCTTAGACAAAAATTCCTAAATCTTTTTACACATAATATTGGTTTTTGTTAAATAGTCCAATGCAATAAATATATCAAAAACTTATTTTCATGAAAAAAAAAATCTTATTTTTACTTTTTTTTATTAATAAACTAATTTAAATATCAGAAATATTATAATATTTTTTTAAATATTACCATAAATCATTACACTTTTTTTCTACTTTTAGTAACACTTTTTTTATTATAATTATTGAAAATATTACTGTAGATCAATTTGATAAATTATAATAACATTTTTTAAATAAATGTTTTTATAAATTATATTAAATTATATTTGAAATAAATATTATTATAAATTATTAACTTATATTAATAGTTATATAAGAAAATTTCCCAACAATTTTTATATGGAAAATCATTTGTCAAAATATAGGTAGAAAATAAATATCATAAAAAATATATAAAAAACATAAATCAACTTAAATTCTGATTCGTATGATTTTACATGAAATAAACCTTTACTCCTAAATAAAAAACTAAGCATTAGTTCTACACACCACCCCTCTCTTCACTCTCTTTCTCTTTTTCCATTTCTAACATTCTCTTCTTTGCCACAACCCTCCCCAAAATCCCTTTCCTTGTTGACTTCGCCACCGCATTCGTCGAACCAGAAACCAAAGACCTCAAGAAGTTCATCAATTTGAGGGTTCCTAGTGGATTCACCATGCAGACAATCATAAGAACCAGTCGCCATAAAAGCGTCATCGCTCGCGTCATTCTCCAAGAAGGAACATGCAAATTTATCAATAATTACCGCGAGGCCAAGGTCTCGCTCCCTATCTTCCTACTTTCTTTCTATGTTTCTTTCCAACTCTCACCCTACTTTATCAGTTTCGTTGATTTTGTCATTAATTGGAATTTTGAGTTGTGGTTTTTAATTTTCAAAAATGTGAATGGCATATATCTAAGTGTTTAATGTTTAGTTAGTTGAATTGAGACACTCAGTTTGTAGTCAATCACCATTTTAGTTTCTAGAAGTGCATAGTCTAGTCACGTTAGCCCTGAAGCTCAAGAAATTGTAAATAAATGTGGGAAAGTGAAATTTGCATATTAGTTCAAAATATAAATTAAAAGTGTGACTTAAATGATATATTAACATATATTTAGGAATTAGAATGATAGTAACTGGATAAGTTTAGAGAATTAGATACAATGATTCAATTGGAAATTTTAGGACTTCTTTGCCAAATTAAGTTGATTTTTGTTTACTTAATAATTTTTTTTATCCAGAAAGTTCTGTTAGTAGCTCAATCGTCAGAGTCTTATGAGTTTATTACAGTTCTTGATATATGTATGTATTGTGCTACACTATGAAATTTAGTTGATTCAGAATCTTTTGATTCATAAACTCTATGGTATTTCGTGTGGTATTGGAAGTTCTTTGACTTATTGTGTCCATTTATTGAGTATGTTTTTACTTTGTTTTGGGGAGGGAAGGGATGTATCTGAGATATTGTGTTCATTCATTGGAAAGATGCTATAGTAAGATTCTAATGATTTTTTTTTTGGATTATTGAGTTTATACAAAATCTCTATTATGATTTAAGTGATTATTGAGTTTATTCTCAGTTTATATTTGAACCTTATGGCTTAAAGTCCATGTATTTGTTTGCAGTTTGGAATGCTAATAGATCACCTCTTTGACACGTTTACAAACCCATAAGATTTTAGTGAAACAATACTTGGGATCTTCAAGTGAGAAAATATAAATGGAGGTAAAAGTACAATGTGATTATTCTTGGAATATCTTGAAATCTACGATGGACTGGGTTGGTTCTTTCCTTGTAGTAAAAGTGCGGGTATTGTGTTAGTCTTGAGATAATGTTTTCTTAATCTATTTTCTCTATTAGAGTATCGTGCTTTTCTAACAATATTAAACTGAGGTGGTTATATTTCTACCACTAAGGCAAATAAAGCTTTTGTTTATGCCATATTGGGTTGATCGTGAGTTGGACCTTATACAGTGGCCACCATTTCTACTTGCTAGCAATGTTTATTTGTTGATTTTTTTTTTTAAATCATGTAAAAATATGCTATCCTTTTTGTCCATTTAAAAATCATATTTTCTGACCATCATATGTATTTTGCTATTAAGGAGTTCTATGTTAAGTAGTTGGTTCAAGGGGATCGTCACTAGTGCAGATTTGGGATTTTACCTCGCCTTATAGGCCTCGGTTATGGCGGAACCGAAGCCTATAAGGAGGCGGTGGCAATTTTGAAATTAAAGGGAACTTATAGGCCTCGGTTCAGTCAAAAACCGGTGCCAAATGCCGCTTTAGGCCTCGGGTCTTAAGAAACCGGTGCCAAAGAGGGCTTATAGGCCTCGGTTAAGGAGGCCCGAAACCAAAAGGTTGCCAGAAATTGACCTATAGGCTTCGGTTAGGGAGAAGCCGGTGCCAAAGAGGGGTGATAGGCCTCGGGTGTTAGGAAACCGAGGCCAAAGAGGGGTTATATGCCTCGGTTCTGCGTGGAACCGAGGCCATATCGTTTGATTAGGGCTCAAAAACAGAACCCCTTCTTCCTCGCGCGCGTAGCTGCCATTTCTCCTCTGCAAATTCCGGCGACCACGCGAGCCTCCTGCCACCACGCGAGCCTCCTGCCACCACCACGCGAGCCTCCACGCGAGCCTCCACCAGCCACCGTAGTCTCGTCGCGCCTCCAGCCACCACCACGCGAGCCTCCACGCGAGCCTCCACCAGCCACCGCAGTCTCGTCGCGCCTCCAGCCACCACCACGCGAGACCACCACGCGAGCTCTTGCGCCCTCTCGTCTGGCGTCCGTCCACCACCACGCGAGACCACTGCCGCTGTCTCGTCCCTCTCTCTGTCTCTCTGCAAGTGTTCCGGCGTCCCTCTACCACCACGCGAACACTTTCGTTCTTTTGCCGCAATTGTCGCGCCGCGGTTTTCTTTAAGGTAAATTTCGAACGCGTTTTTGTTTGATTTTCTGTTTTTGTGTATGTTAATTTTAAATTTTAGTTATTGTGAGTGTTAATTTGGATTGAGATAGAAATTGTTTGGAGTGTTTTGATTAATTTTGTGAAAGGATTGAGTCTCAATTTAAGAGCATTGTGTCTTCAGACGTAGAGCATTAAGTCTGAATTTAATTTAAGAGAATTGTAAAAACACTATAATTAAATAGGTAATATATGATGTTAAGGAAATTGTTGTTTTTGCTTTTATTTGTTACTTATGACTTTCTCTTGTGTTTTTTGTTATCTCTTGTAGCTTTCGAACGCGTTGAATTGCATCATCTTCCAGTGTCATCTGCTCTTTTTACGTGCTCCCAGGTTCCTAATTCTAATATTTTCCTATTATGCCAATCTGTTGTTTGCTTTATATATTTTATTAATTATTTGTTAAAACATGTTGTTTGTTTTTTCTTATATGTGAGTTAGCCTTAGTTTCCCGTTTGAGATTCAATACGTAAATTATGTATTGTCCCCGAGTTTTCATTTTGAAAAAATTACATTTTTTTAAAATTAGATATAAGGGGATACAATACTAATAATTTAAATGTATTGAATCTTGAATTGTCCAATTGGACAGTTTAAGAAGATTAATCACTTTCTAGTAATTTATTAGTGCATATATATTTAAAATACATATCTTAAAATTCATGAATATTTGTCAATTGTGTTTTGTATTGATCTTCGGGTGCATATTTGATTGTGGTTTATAATCACTTTCATTTCGTGTATCCTGAAGGCCAATGCGAAATGCTGGCAAAATTTCGTGAAATTTAAGATATGTATTTTAAAAGTAATATGTACCAATAAAATAAGGAAAGTGAATCTTCTTAAATGGGATAGGGTCACACCTTGATTACGACGTGAGCATTGATTCAAAGATTACTGAAATTGTTCACGCAATTTCAGTATGGATCGAGATTGGATTAATTTACCACGTATTAGCGCTGAGTATGAGAATGGAGTAGAAGAATTTATAAAATTTGCGCAACGTTATGAGGGGAGAAGTGACGATGAAGTGAAGTTCAGATGTCCGTGTGTCAACTGTTTGAATGGAAGAAAATTGAATGCAACTCAAGTTAGGGAACATCTTATTTGTGATGGTTTCCTTAAAAGTTATACAATATGGACATGGCACGGCGAATTAATACACATTCCAACTATTTCTCGATCTGAATATCTTGCCAATTCCTCCATGAAAGAGCGACGAGAAGAGCGACGGGAAGAGCGATGTGAAGAGCGATGTGAAGAGCGAGTAGAAGAAGACAATATAGAGGACATGATACGGGATGTTGGCTCAGAAGCTTTTGCACAAGCGCATGTGTATGAGACGATGTCTGTTGATGAGGAAACTCCGTTGTATGTTGGTTCAACTAAGTTCACGCGATTATCAGCGGTTTTAAGACTTATGAATTTGAAAGCGACCAATGGTTGGACAGATAAAAGCTTCACAGAATTGCTCGTGCTCTTGAATGAAATTCTTCCCGAAGGAAATACTCTACCCACTCGAAACTATGATGCCAAGAAAATTCTTTGTCCGATGGGTATGGAGTATAAAAGGATACACGCATGTCCTAATGATTGCATATTATACAGAAAAGAATTTGAAGATTTGAAAAAATGTCCAAAGTGTGGGTCATCACGGTACAAGCAGAAAAGAAACAGTGAAGATAATGGTCAAATAGAGAAGGAAGGATCTGCTTTGAAAGTAGTCTGGTACCTTTCAATCGTGCCTAGACTTAAGCGTTTGTTTGCAAATCCTAAAGACGCTAAAAACCTTAGATGGCATGCAACTGAGAGAAGATGTGACGGACTCCTTTGTCATCCAGCTGATTCAATGCAATGGAAAAATATTGATCAGGAATTTCCCAAGTTCGGTGAAGAATGTAGAAATATTCGTTTTGGCTTAGCTACCGATGGAATGAATCCATTTGGTAATTTAAGTACAAATCACAGTTGTTGGCCTGTTATATTATTCATTTACAACTTATCTCCTGGACTCTGCATGAAGAGAAAATACATGATGTTGTCTATGATGATATCTGGTCCAAAGCAGCCTGGAAATGACATAGATGTATATCTTAATCCTCTAGTTGAAGGCTTGAAGGTGTTGTGGGTTGATGGTGTTGAAGTATTTGATGTTGTTGCTTCTGAAACTTTCATGATGCATGCAATGTTATTTTGCACCATTAATGACTTTCCAGCTTATGGTAATTTGTCAGGGTACAGTGTCAAGGGTCATAAAGCATATCCTATATGTGAAGAAAACACTGCATCTCATCAATTGAAAAATGGAAGGAAGACCGTGTATCTGCGCCATCGAAGGTTTTTACAAGCTAATCATCCTTATCGAAGGTTAAAGAAAGCATTCAATGGACATCAAGAGAATGACAAAGCACCAACTCCATTAACTGGCATTGAAATTCATGAAAAAGTTAATAAAGTACATCATGTATTTGGTAAAACGTCCAAGAAGTCATCTGCATCGAGCCCTTGGAAGAAAAAATCAATATTCTTTGAAATTGCATTTTAACTGAAATTGCATCAATATAGGAAAAACCTCAATCAAAGAAGATTCTTCTCTCTTTGGATGATCCTCTTGGTGCATTGCTCCAACTTGCAGAAATCATAGCTGATAAGCCGATGCAGGTTCCTTGGGATGCTAACATTTTTGGGAGAGATCTTGACATCCCACTTTACTTGCATTCCCAAGATGTCTTGGAGCTTGCACGAGGACAAGAAGAACTCAATATTACCATTATTCAATTATGGATGATGTAAGTCTTTTAGTCATTATATATAGTTATTTGATATATTTATGTATTTACTTATATCAAATCAATTTTTGGTTTAGGTATCTGTCTGGTGTCACTGAAACTATGGGGCTGAATGATGTATATGGGTTTATAGACCCCCAACTCACCCATGAAGGCAACAAGTTTGATGACATTCAAGCATATGTGACCAAATGCTTTCAACGTGGAAAAGAAATTTATTTTGTCCCTTATCTTGCTGGGTAAGTCATTTTTGTTAACTTATGAATATAATAAGTCATTTTAATGCATAACAATGAATTTATTTTCTTATCAGGCGTCATTGGCAGTTACTTGTGGTTTCCCTAAGGGAGAACCTTGCTGTGTGGTTTTGCTCTTTGCATCGCCCTCCCCCCAACCATCTTAGACAAGTGATAGATTGGTAAGAACCTCAATATCAATCTTATGAATATGACATGTTATATAAAAATATCCTAACTTATTCCCTATATCATAGTTCAATTGCTGCACATAACATGTTGTTAAGGAGATCAACGGCTAAGGCAAAAGGTCTTGTATGGTGTTCTCTCCAGGTTTGATATTTCTATCCATATCTTCATGATTGTTTGCTTGATTTTCTTCATTAATTAATTGTAACGTTGTTAATATAATGTAGTGTAATAGACAAACCGGTTCATATGAGTGCGGTTACTATATAATGCAATGGATGACAACCACTGTGCGTGCTCGTATTACAACAAATTGGGAATTGGTAATATATATTTGATACTTTGCAATATTTCCTTTTTATATACTAACTTAACTTAATCTATTATTTTGTAGACATTCAAGAGTCCTGCAGCAATTCCCGCAAAGTCCATCAAGTTTGGTAGGATAGCATGTGCCAAATATATAATTGAAATGTACAATACTATTGATTAGAACATGTATCTTGATTGTAAATGATTTGTAATTGTCTTTTAAATGAATTTGAATTGTGGATGTGTTTTAAAATATTTTGTTCTGGTCTATTCTGGTCTGTGCTGAACAAAATTTGCAGGTTTAAATGTGGGAATAACACCAAAACAGAAACTGCATTTAAAAAAAAACAGAGTATTAGGCCTCGGTTCATACCACAAACGAAGCAAAAAGTGTGCTTTTGGCCTCGGGTGCAGCCAAAACCGAGGCCAAAAGGGTATCGAATTTAAAAAAAAAAAAAACACCATATGGCCTTGGGTGCAACAAAAATCGAGGCCAAAAAGAGCCCATATGGCCTCGGGTGCAGCCAAAACCGAGGCAAAAGGCAGGGTCTATGGCCTCGGGTGCTTGGAAAACCGAGGCAGAAGCGCCCTCTATGGCTTCGGTTCTTAACCGAGGCCAAAAACTATGACTTTTTGGCCTCGCCCCAATATGCTTCGGTTCCCGAACCGGTGCAGAATATTAAAAACAACCGCTGCCAAAGGCCCTTCCTGCACTGGTGCGTGAAAAATAGTAAGTCTCTCAAAGAAGTATTATGTAGTTGTTTTTACATTAAGTAATATTACTTGTAGTATTCTTTTGTAGATCTAACTAACTTCTAAATGATTGAATTTTTTTATCTAAACTTATTTTCTAGTTTGGTAATGTTTAGTAGCCTTATCAAATTTTCATTTCAGTTTATAATCTTTAGCTTGTTAAATCTTATCCAGCTTTTTACTGATTAAAGTGAGAGAATAAGCATGAAGGTAGGGATCAAATTGAGCTTCTATTCCAGGATATGCTGGAGGTAGTGATTAGTGATATAAAGATGGAGGATCATATATTCAGGTACTAATAATGGATCCCATGTCTCCAACACTTTTAAAGGGCATCGTCCCACGAAATATTATTTTGTATCATGTTTTTTAGTAGCTTGGTAGATTCAATTCATGGTGCATCTGGACATTAGGGAATGCTTCTTCTTGAGCAACAATATCAGTTATTTGCATTTAACATCAACATAGAAGGGGATATCAATCTTCCAATTGAACGACTTTACTCACTTCTTACAACAAAAGAATCAGCAATGGATGTACCATCTAACTTAGAAGCCAAAAGGTGCATCTCGTTTATTATGTATATTACATGTTTTGTAATAATTATATTTGTAATATAACAAGATTTAGTCACATTTTAAAATTATAATTAATGTTACATAAATCAATAACAAAAAAATAATATAAAAATTGCTTAAATGAATAATTATAATTTTAAAACTATCGATCTACATGTACATTTATATTCTTAATCAATTTAAAAACATGTTGTCTAAACATGAAGCAACATTTCAAGTTTGTTGTCTAAAAACAATAAGCAACATTAAAATGTGTTGCCTATAAACAACAAGCCACATTAGAAAAGTGTTCTTTAAAGGATAGATAAGAGGTATGGTCTTTACCTATGACAACATTTAAAAAAACATGTTGTCTAAACATGAAGCAACATTTCAAGTGTGTTATCTAAAAACAATAAGCAACAATGAAAAAAATGTGTTGCCTATAAACAACAAGCAACATTTAATATTTTTTGTTTATAAACAATAAGCAACATTTAAAATGTGTGCCTTATTCTAACACTATAAGGCAATAGTTTTGTAAATTGTGTGGCCTTTAGTACAAAAACTATTGCTTATAACCTAAGTCCACAACCATATCCTCCACGCCTACAAAACTGTTGCCAAAATGTTGCCTAAAGTTTAGGCCCCACTTTTTTAACTTCAAACAACACCTTTTACCTATTACTTAAAGTGAAAAATGATGTAGTGTGCTTCCATATTTAATATGAGATTTTCAAATTTATTTTCCATACACAAACAACAAAACAGAGAAGTGACAAAAATATTATGTAAAATTACATCATATTCAAATAAAATAAAATAAAAAGTCGTTCAAATCTAATAACCTAATTTTTATCACACCTTATAAAGACTTTTAGATTAATTTTTAGTGACTAGTCGGCAAGTAGGAGTCTTGTTGTGTTTTGTTGAGATTCTTGTGGGATTCAAAAGTCTTGGTGTGTTTTGTTTGAAAGTGTAATCTTGTTGAATTGTGTAAATCTTTTGAAATAGTGCAAAGTCAGAGTGTGCATGGTTTCTTGACCACATTTCATGCATTGATGTGGTGGTGTGTTTTTGTTATGGAATTATTGTTAAGCATGATGTGATAGTATGTATTTTGTTGGCAAATTATAATTTTGATGGGTTGCATGTTGAGAGTGTTATGCTTGACTTGAAACCTCTTGGTGGAATTAAATGTTGTGTGAGGTTTTCCGTACCTAGGAACTCAATGAAGAATCTTTCGCCTGTGTGAAGTAGTGGAAAGGGGTCCTCTTCACTTGTGTGAAGCAGTGGTAGAGGATTGGTTCGAGTGTTGTACCCTCTCGCCTGTGTGAAGCAGTGGGGAGGGAAAAATGTTTCACCTTATTTCGGCTCGTTGCGAGTATAGTGCTCGATGATGCATCAACGTTTTTACTCATAATTCCTTGAGGAATAAGGGAGACAGTCTGGCTGCGATAGTGGGACACATCAAACCATATGTTCTAGGAAACTAGACGTTGTTGTGGGGTGAGAGGCCGCGGAAAACCAAAGTTGATTATGATCACTATATTTGAAGATTTTAGATGAATATGATGCTCTGTTTGGTTTGGCATGATTAATTGGATTTTGATTAAGTGTTACTTGAATGCGATGTTGAGTATTATTGGACATGTTTTATTTATGAATTTCTTTTATGAATATCATTGTTTATGGTTAGCTTACCCCTATTTGTTTGTTTATGTGTTTGTTGCATGTGTGATGATCGCATAACGTGTGTTATACGGGAGCAGACGATAATGCAGATGTTTCTGACTCAAAGTAGATTGCGAAGAGGATGGAGTGAATTTGGGGGATTATGATTTATTTTGTTGATTTCAATCAAAATGTGAAGACTATGAAAATTTCTTTTGATTTCTAGTATTTAATTGGAACTTTGTTTTTTTTTATTATTACTATTTCAGATCATGTTTGGATTATCTATTTACATTTAAATTTTAAGTTTCTTTTAAGTGCCTTTTTGTGATATAATCGTTTTACTTTTAAACAAAAAGGAGCAATGATAACTTCTCGTGACATCCTAAATTTGGAATGTTACAATTATACACTAAGTTTTAGGTCATCTTGATTCAATTAAAGGTGTTTTTACAAGTTTAAAAGGAACTAAAGTTTTCAAAAACACCAATTCAAACCCCTATTTCTTGGCTAATCACTTCTTTCATTACTTACAATGACAACTATCAAAATTGTCCTTTCTATAACTACCTCCAATAGAGGGTATCATTATGAAATGGATGTTAAAAATGTCTTTCTTCACGGTGAGTTAAATGAACATATTTACATGACTCTTCAAGTTTTGTTCATTTTATCTCCTATCATGTGTAAGCTCAATTCTTTTTATAGTTTTTAAAAGGCTCCCAAAGCATGGTTGGACAAATTTTGTTCTACTTTCCATGGATTCTCCTTTACTTAGAGTTAACATCACTACTCTTCATTCATTTGTTACACACTTATGGTAATTGATTGTTCTTCTACTTCTTTTTGTTGATGATATGATTATTACTGACTCTAATAACCATTGCATTTCATACGAAAGACCATGATCATTTGTATTACTTCCTCGGCCTTGAAGTTCATTGTACCTCTAAAATACATTTTTTCATAAGCACAAATGTACCACAAACCTAATATTTATGAGGCCTCCAATTAGTTAATCCTATGGATGTTCCTTTTGAAGTTAATGTTTGAATATCACTATGATGAGGGTGATCTTTGGTCATTCCTTCCTATTTGTTGATTATTTGTGAGTAGAATTAATTATTTGAACATAAACTTAAGCCATTATTTGTTATTCAATATGTAAGTCAATTCACAAAGTCCACTCAGATACCATTGATATGAGTATGTTGTATAATTTGTTATTTGAAAGAAACTTCTCAACACGGTCTATTCTTTATCATTAGAACAACTCTTAAATTGATTGCTTATAATGATGTTGATTAGGTTGGTTGTCTCAATATTCGATGATCGATGATCAGTTGATGCATGTTTCTTGGTACCTTTAGTTGATTTTAAGAAAAAAATAAGAAACGAACACAAAATTTCTAAATAATATACTAAATTAAATTATTGTGTTGTATTTATTTCTTATCATGAAATAAACATTTTTATATTCATAAATATTTATATAAAAATTATTTTATATAAATAATTTATTGATATAAAAATTAATTATACAATTATTTAATTATAATCGAACACTTTTTGTTTGCCAGACAATTTTATCTTAGAAATTTCCATACTTCAAAACTAATTGTGGTTAAGATGGATGAAATTGTTTTCACTTCATATTTATACAATATTTTGTTTTTCTAAGTATCTCCTTATAATTGACATATTTTTTGTGGTTGGCTCTACCGTTTTATAAAAGAATTAAATTATACATGTTTATTATTTAACTATCGTAAAATCCTCTTTTTCTGCCCTAATTTTTAAAGGGTTGCCCCTAATCTAATGGGCCTAAGGGCTGGCCCATATGGTGTCCAAGGCCCTTAAGGCAGCCAAACCCCTCTCACTTCTGTCATTCTTGCAAAAACAGTACTCTCACACTCTCATTTTCCCTAAAAGGCTCTATTAGGGTTTAGCCCTAATCTTGGTCAAGTAGCTCAACCTCATTTCTTGCTCCACAAGTTATTCTCCAGTTCATACTTCTCCTCTCTAGGCATATTTTCGTATTTTCCAGTTAGGGTTTCGTAGTAAACTCATTTTAAAATCTGTTCCGCTATCTTGTTCAGTTCATAAAATTGTTTCGTGAGCTGTCGTGCTCGGCTATTGGGTGTCGAAGTCCTTGCTAGCTTATTTCCAAGTAAGGGAAGCTAGGGTTTATGTATTTAAAGTTATTTTGCCGATTTTTGGTCTGTTTGTATGGATGTGATGCTTGAATAAGGTTGTTGGTCGAATAAAAATGTATGGTGTGTGAGTATGTTTGATTGATGTGGCGCTACTCTTTTTTTACATTGCACACTTTTCGTAAATTGAAGATTCCTACTACGTTAACCGTTGGATCGAGTTGACATTTTAACAGCTGATTCTTAACACAAAATTCTTGACTTTGACCGGTCGGATCTTTAAGTGGAGCTCTGTAGTGAGAGCAGTTTTTATCGCAAGGTCACTGTAGTTTGGTTGTTGACAACACTACACACTTTTCGTAAAATGAACATTACTACTTTGTTAACCGTTGGATCGAGCTGATATTTTTAAAGTTGATCCTTAACAAATAGTTTTTTGACGTTGACCGGTGTGATCTTCAATCGGAGCTCTGTAGTGAGATCAGTTTTTATCTCAAGATTAATGTAGTTTAGTTGTTGACAACATTGACCTTGTTGCTTGTTTGGTTTACAACTTTCTTTATAGTTATTCAATTAAGTTGGTTCTTGTTTCATTTGGTTCTTGATTCAATCATATTTAATTTGAATATAAATACAAAAATTTTCTGAGCTTTACACAAGTTGCAGTTTTATTTCTAAAATCCCTAAATCGTTTGCATAATGTGATGTTAAGTTGGATTACTATGTTAAAGCATGAGATGAGTGAATATGCATGAGTAAGAGGGTGTATGAGTTGTGAATGATGAGCTTGGATAAATCTTGGCATGTGATTTCAATGAAATGGTTGGTATCAAAATGGCATGGTATTGGTATGAGGTGAAATTCTATATTCATGGATTGGGAATGATGAGTTGGAATGGATTCAACATCGAATATGAATGAGGATTTGGTTATAAAGGTTGGCATGAGAGTTATGTGCATGATAAATCTTTCTTGATTGATTGAGTATGATTGGTTTGTGTTAGTGCGTAATTCCTTGGAATCTCTAAGTGAGATTTTAGGGTCGTGCTTCAGTGGTCGGGACGTAATTCCATGGCCCCTGTTAGTGGGTGTCCATGGTGGTGCCCCATCTATATAACTTGGTAAGGATTCAAGGTAAGGATTACATCCTGACACTCTAAGGAGTCAGTTAGTCTCACTTAGAGCGGACTGACTCTTGTGGTGAGAGTAGCAGGAGGCCTGAAACTCATTAAGGGCTAACCTTGTGTGTGAGGGAATTGATTCATTGTAACACTTGTAACACATAGCTCAGGGGTGAGCATCTCGGGGGTGAGTAGTGGTATCCACCACAAGTGCAAGCATCCGCTGAATCCGACCAGGTTATATGTATCTGGATGAGTCGAGTCGAGTCTTAGTGTATTGATTTGAAAGTCATAACATGCTTGGGTGTTGTATGTATATTGGACTGTGAAAGTATACCTGATTGCACGATGAAAATCTTTTTGGCTCTAGCTTACCCTTTGCTTGTTTGATTGCTTGTATGTTGTTCTTCTACTTTTGTGATGATCATCAATTTATTGATGGGAGCATATGTGAGAGGAAATCGTGGTCAACAGGGGAGAGATGAATTCGCTGCATAGTCTTCCTGGGTTGGACTTCTTATGCTGATTGGGCTTTTCTTTTAGGGTAATGACCCATGTATTGTCTGGCCTTTGGGCTTCTTTTTTTGAAAACTTTGTCGTTATTTCTCTATGTTTTATTTTGGCATTGTGGTGTGCCTTGGTTATTATACGAAGTTGTGATTGTACTCCAGGACTGCTTAACATATTATTCTACATGATGTTTCCTTTTAATTTGGTTTATTAATTAAATGGAACGTTACAACTATTATTATTTTGTAATTTTTTTGTGAAGAAACAATAACAACAAAAATACCAAAATATGCACCGAAAATAATTTTTCCAAACTTGCAAGAATTTATGATGAACAATAACAAAAGAAAATGACAACAATAATCACAAAAAGAGAACACCAATATTTTTAACTTTCTTTACTTAGTTTAAAGAGTGAGACAAGATGAATTTGACTAAATTAGACTTTTTAGACATATATAGATGTGAGTGCAACTCAATAAGTTTATTAAATAAAATTTATTAATTTTCTAACTTCATGATGTATGATGAAAATATTTAAAACATAAAACGTGGTTTAAAGAATAATATTTGCAAAAATTAGTATCAAAAGTTTTAATTTGTTGAAGTATTTGAATTAAAAAAATAATAGAAAATGGAAAATAAAATTATACTAAAATATACAAAAAAAAAACAGTAGTAGTTAAAGCGTAAAACATATACTAAAAAAATCTAACAAAAGAATCTCATCCATAATTTTAAAGGAAAGAAATATAACTTTTGAAGCATTCGATTCATGGCTGTGGAATGTGACACCATAGCAGAAGAAATTTGGAGGTAAAATATAAGTACCAAATTTTACCCATTATTCCTTCTTGAGATAAGGAATCTGAATCCAAACATGCATAACTTAACCTTTTTCAGATCTAAATGTCTATACTTTTGCATCACACTTTTTAGTTTTCAAAACTATAAAGTAAATTTGGTTTCTCTCCCTACTTTTTCTTGTACATGGAAAATGACAAAAAAGCACAACCTAGTGGGAAACAAAGTTAAGAATAAAAAACCTCAAAATTGAAGAGTGGCTTTGCATGAATGGCCACATGGTATGAAAAGTAAATAGATTACAATTAATTTTCCTAAATTAGGGCTTTAGTGTTTATATGTCTGCATTTTAACATATAAAAATACAATTTGTAAGAAAATAGAATATAATGATTTTGTAAATATAAACTTTAAAAGTTGTGTGATTATTTAAATTGAAAATTAAGCAATTACTTTTGATCACATATTTATCAAATAATGATGTTATTTTTAGTTCAATAAAATATAAAGTTACATGATTAAAAACAATTTATAAAAGATTTAATATATATTGATATTTGTATTTGTTACACTATTTTTTTTTTGTGAAAGACTTTTTGTAAGGCCTATTAAAATTGTTTTATTCTTTTTTGCCCTAAGGTAAAGGGCTGCCCCTTGTAATTGGGCCTAGGGCTGGCCCAAATGATAAAATCAAACCCTAATCTGTCCTAACACACTCACTCTCACTCTTCACAAAATCAGTCGTCACTCCTTCTATTCCGAGAGAGAGCTCTGGTAGGGTTCAACCGCATTTTCGAATCAAGTGAGCTCGAACCAGTTTTTCCGCTTCTCGTAAGTCTATTCCAACTCATGCTCGTACTCCCTTCTGTGTTTCTTCATATTTGTTTTCAGTTAGGAATCTGTAGTGAGCTTATCTTGAAATTTGCTCCATTGTTTTCCAGTTCATAAGCATACCCCAAGAGCTGTGGTGTCCGTGTTTGCGGTTAAGTTCCTGTTCTAGCGTATTCAGGTAAGGGAAGCTAGAACCCCCTTGTCTGGTGTGATTGTGATTTGTACTATTTTAGTCCCATGATTTTCGAGTTTGATATACTGCCATGGATGCTTGGACTGGCTGGTTTTTCTTGTTTGGTATATGTTTAGGTGTGATGTAGGCGTGAACAGTGACGAGCACTGATAATCTCGCCTAAGCGAGCTTGTCTCGCCTAGGCGAGATGAGCGGAGGCTCGCCCAGGGCTTTCTGCGCAAGCTGTCGCTTAGGCGACCAAAACCTCATTTTGAGCGAGCAGATGTCTCGCTTAGGCGAAGGGGGTCTCGCCTAAGCGAGATTGTGTAAGGGCTACTGTTCTCCTTGTCGAGCTCTCGCCTAGGCGAAGGGGAGCTCACTTGAGCGAGAGTCCGTCTCGCTTGAGCGAGACCTTCCAGCCTGAGCGAAGAGCTGGGCGAGGATGCGTCCCGAGTTGATTTTCCCTCTGTGTTTGGATGTTTAGCTTGTGCTTGTTTGGGTTATTGAATGAGTACTCAATGGGAATGATTATGCATGATTTAGGAAAGGATTATATGTGGGGAATTGTGAGCTTGGCTTGATCTTGTATGAATTGTACATGATGGGTTGGATGCATATATATATATATATGTGTGTGTGTGTGTGGTCACGAATTTGGCATGAGCAACAATGGACCTGGATGGTTGGTAATCCGGTGGCATGGTATTGGTATGAGAGGAAGTACTTTATGCATGGTAGGGAATAACGAGTTGGCATTGATTCAACCTGTGATAAATGAGGGTTGGTTATGGAAGTTGGTATGAGGATTTCTAAGCATGATATCTATATTTATTGCCTGGTTGTTTGTATATATATTTGGTATGGAGTCAGTACGTAATTCCTTGAAGTCTCTAGGTGAGACTTTAGGGTCGTGCTTCAGTGGTCGGGACGTAATCCCATGGCCCCTGTTAGTGGGTGTCCAAGGTGGTGCCCATGGTGGTGCCCCATCTATATAACTTGGTAAGGATTCAAGTAAGGATCGCATCCTAACACTCTAAGGAGTCAGTTAGTCTCACTTAGAGCGGACTGACTCCTGTGGTGAGAGTAGTAGGAGGCCTGAAATTTATTAAGGGCTAACCTTGTTGGAAATTGATTCATTGTAACACTTGTAACACATAGCTCGGGGTGAGCAGAGGTATCCACCACAAGTGCAAGCATCCGCTGAATCCGACTATGTTATATGTATTCGGATGAGTCGAGTCTTAGTGTATTGTTTGGAAGGTCTTAACATGCTTGTGTGATGTAAGTGAAATGGACCGTGAATATGTATCTGATTACTTTGATGAACTGGTTTTGGCTCTAGCTTACCCTTTGCTTGTTTATTTGCTCTGTATGTTGTTCTTCTACTCTTGCGATGATCATCAATTTATTGATAGGAGCATATGCGAGAGGCATCGTGGTCAGCAGAGGAGAGATGACCCCGCTGCATAGTCTTTTTGGGCTGAACTTCATGTTTCTTTTGGATTCTGTTAGGGCTAGGACCGATGTATTGCTTGACTCCTTAATACTCTATTTCCTCCTGTTAGACTTTTATCTAGTTTTCTTTGGCATCGTGGTGTGCCTAGAATTGTAGGGGTTGTGTCTCAGACCCCAGGGCTGCGCTATTGTACTGTGTGTGACGTTTCTTTTAATTTCGCTTAATAATTAAATGGGATGTTACACTTTTTTTTCCCCATTTTTTTTTCTGAAAATATGATGACGAAAAATATATTTTCTATTTTTTAATTTTAGAAAAAGTTTACCAGGAAAAAATGTCTTTTGAATGATTTTGTTGTCAATATTACTTCTTTAGAAGAATAACAATCTACCCTGTTTGAGTTCTATGTTGGTTTATCAAATCGTTTAATCTGATCATTCAAACTTTTTAGTATAAAAATTTATATATAAACACAAACATCCTAAGGAATATTTTACAATTTGCAAGATTCATCTTCAGGAATTTGCATGTAAAAGAAGTTTCTTTTGTGCTAAACATTTGTTAATTGTTTCAAAACAATTATTTTGTGTATTTCTATTAGGAAAATCATTATACTGTATGAACATTAAAAAACAAGGTAGATTATTCATAATACAAAAAAACACCAGGTGACAATGGAATTTATTGCTATTACTCTTAAAAAAGGAAGTTTCCTATTTTTTTCCAAGTGAACACTGTAATATTTTAAAACAGTTAATAGTGTTGTTAAACAATGAAAAAGTTAAGGCAAAAAGTAGTGTTTTTTTTTTAAACCAAAGAAAGTTAGGGTGAAGATAAACATAACAGGAAGAGGTTATGTTTGTTTTGTTTATCTTCACCAAACTTGTTTAGAGTAATTTATTGAAAAAGAAAAAGAAAAAATGAGAATAAGGAGAATATTCGAATAGCTATATGGTAAAAAGACCCTAATTCGGTGGGCTTGGTTGGTCAGTTCTTGTTGGATAGAGTAGTCATTTGTTTTGAAGAATCAGAGAAAAAAAAAACGAGTTTGGTAGGTGCACTTAAAAGGGTACCCTACCCATCACCCAACTTTCACCACTCAACAACTGCACCAAACCACAATAGTTACACTCACACAGTAGTAGCTTAGAACAACAACAACGTCGGAGTGTGTTTCTTTCGTACGTTTTTTTGTTCTCTCTGTTGAGGCATCAAAGGGGTTGAATCCATGGATTCTGATTATGGTATTCCCAGGGAGCTTTCAGATCTTCAAAAGATTCGGTCTTTGTACCAGCCGGAGCTTCCCCCTTGCCTGCAGGTGCTGGCTGGTTTCAGATCTTGTGGGTTTCAGGGGTTGTGGGAGCAGTGGGGTTTTCAAAGTTTTGATTTTTATTTTTCATTTGGGTGATGACCCTTTTGGCTTTTTTGTTCAGGGAACCACTGTGAGGGTTGAATTTGGTGATGCTACCACCACTGCTGACCCCACTGACGCCCCCACCATCGCCAGGGCTTTTCCTCACACCTACGGACACCCTTTGGCTCACTTTCTCAGGGCCACTGCCAAAGTCCCTGATGCTCAGATCATAACCGAGTTCCCTCCTATTAGGTCTGTGTCTGCTTATCATGTTCGTGTTTCCTGGGCATTGTTATGAATCTGTTTTGATATGAATTTCATAATACTGATTGGGTTGTTGTAGAGTGGGAGTTGTCTTTTGTGGGAGACAATCTCCTGGAGGACACAATGTTATCTGGGGTCTCCACAATGCTCTCAAAATTCATAATTCCAACAGTGTTTTGCTTGGATTTCTTGGTAATTGAATTTATTTGCTCGATGGATCTTCAGCTTTTCTTTTTGTAAACAATGTTGTAATTGGGCGTCTTTACTGTCTTTAGTTTACTTTGAATATTCGTATATCTCATGCTATGTATTACAAACAATAAAAGTGTTTACATTAACCATGAAATACTGTTGTTTGTTTGACAAATGAATAACCAGGTCTGCATTTCCTTGTTTCTTCCAACTGCAGGTGGTTCAGAAGGTCTGTTTGCCCAGAAAACTCTCGAGATAACCGACAGTGTTCTTTCCACATACAAAAACCAAGGTTGGTTGTGGCAGGCGAAGTTTTTTGATGATGGTCATTAGTTAATCAATTGGGTTATTAGCTCCTTATTGGTCAATTGTGGCAAGTGATAATAGCCATTAGTTTATCATTTGTGTTATTAACTATTTGCTGTCTGATTATGGTTGTTGTTTCACAGGTGGTTATGATTTACTTGGCCGGACAAAAGATCAAATTAGGACCACCGAGCAGGTTAATGCTGCGCTTGCAACATGCAACAATTTGAAACTGGACGGCCTTGTCATCATCGGAGGTATGCCTAAGCGTCTTGAACCTTCATGTATCAGTTATTATCATTACATCCTCAAAAGAGGTTTCTAAATGCTGAAATGCATTATCTTTCAGGGGTGACTTCAAACACGGATGCTGCACAACTTGCAGAAACTTTTGCTGTAGCCAACTGCCCCACTAAGGTATTTTTATTCGTTGTTTTGAATTTTGTTCATTTTCTGTTAGAGTGGTCTTTACTGAAGCTTTATATTTGGTATCGCTTTTTTGTATTCATAATTAATTAATTTTAATTTGTTTAAGTTTTAGCTGTTCTTTACATCACACTTAATTTCATATAAATTTCCAATTTATGGATTAGTTCGATTCTGCAGGTGGTTGGTGTACCTGTGACTCTTAATGGAGATCTTAAAAACCAGTTTGTGGAAACGAATGTTGGTTTTGATACAATTTGTAAGGTATTTTTCTTGTGATTAAGACATTTATTCATAATATAAATATTATTTTTGCGTTAACATATGGTAGATCACAGTATATTTACTATTCTAAATACTTTGTATGGAAAACATGATTTTATGTAACTGGTAATCTTGACACTGTATACCATCTACCATAAAATTTGATAATGGCTTAATTATTTTCATCATGACACGGCCATGTGTGAGAATTTTTCCCCTCTCTTCAGGGCATTTTGTTTGATAAAATGATTGCACATGCTATGAAATAATGAGCAATTGAAGTACCAGTAAAATTTTACTTTCTGTTTACTCAGGTCAATTCTCAGCTCATCAGCAATGTCTGCACTGATGCACTGTCTGCAGAGAAGGTAATGAGTCTAATGTATCTTGCATGATTTTCTTTGATATCATTGTGTGTACGCGTGTGTATAAATTTGTAAAAGGGTAGGCATTGCTACTTTCATTAGTTTTCTTTTCATTACTTTCTTTCGTTTTCCAGTATTATTATTTTATCCGTCTTATGGGGCGCAAGGCATCACACGTTGCTTTGGAATGCACTCTCCAGTCCCATCCAAACATGGTGTGTATTATTGTCTCACATCATTTATGCTTATTTTGTTATGGTTCCATGCTTACATTTATCTTTAATACGTTTTATGCAGGTAATTCTTGGTGAGGAGGTTGCTGCATCAAAGCTGACCCTTTTTGAAATAACAAAACAGATTACTGATGCAGTTCAGACTAGGGCAGAGCAAGGTTTGAACAATCTGAATTGCCTCTTTATATATATGTGTGTATTGAGATCTAATGTCACATTCCTCTGTTTTTCTCAGACAAATACCATGGAGTAATCCTCCTTCCAGAAGGGCTGATAGAGAGCATTCCTGAAGTGTATGCACTCTTGAAGGTATAAACTCCTCTTTCTCGATGGTCAAGTATACATTGTAGACTGTTGAAGCATCATAAACTGATAGTTTCTCTCATTGTGTTTATATATTAGTTTTGCAATTTTCGTCTCTTGTGGGAGAGATTAACCATAATCTAATCTGTTCCTTCCAATACCTTTTTGTACCTCAGGAAATTCATGGATTACTCAGACAAGGTGTTGCTGTTGACAAGATATCTTCTCAGCTTTCACCATGGGCATCTGCTCTATTTGAATTTTTGCCTCCCTTTATTAGGAGACAGGTAAACTCATCTACCATGCTGAACACCAGCTGGTATTTTGTCAATTTAGTTCTAAAGTCTATGATAGAAAATCTGACTATGATCTTCAATACTGCAGTTGCTCCTTTACCCTGAATCCGATGACTCAGCACAGTTATCACAGGTAATAATCACAAGAAGATACTTTGCTTGTATGAATTGATAGAGAATTTCAGATTCCTTCATTCATGTCTCTGTTCTTCCTTTGTAATGATTTGCAGATTGAAACTGAGAAATTACTAGCATATCTTGTGGAAGCAGAGATAAACAAGCGCCTGGTATGGTCACTCAATCTCTGTTCCATTCTCTCCCCAATACTCCTTCCTTTTACTTGACTCTCCATCATCTTTGTACTTCTAATGATTATTAACATGAGTTTATTTGTTTGTGATCTCTGCGATGCATATTTTGATTTAAATAGGCAACCCTGTCTGTCGTGCACATGCTTTGTCACAGTTTACCATGGAACTCTTTTTATTCCTTTTCTATTCCTTGTGATTTATAAAGTAAGAACATTTTCTCTTTGAATATCATCATGAAGGGTCAACTATGTCAGTTATGAATGATATAATCTTGAGCCATACTTTATATGATGACTATCTTGATTAATTTCATTTTGTTGATGGTTTGAAAAACATTGTAGAGCTGTCTTTGCTTTTAGTGACTTAAAGGTAAATTTTCCACGGCTGTGTTGACATTTAAAATATTTTCTTGTTCCTTTTGACAGAAAGAAGGCACATACAAGGGAAAGAAGTTCAATGCCATCTGCCACTTTTTTGGTTACCAAGCTCGTGGATCGCTACCATCAAAATTTGACTGTGATTATGCATATGTATGTTGATTCAGTAATCTCCCTTTGTTTATTAGCTCTTGTAGTCAATATCATCTGAAAGTGTTTCCCATTCAAACTTTTGTTATTAACCTTTGATATCATTGCAGGTCCTTGGACACATCTGCTACCATATACTGGCCGCAGGTCTTAATGGATACATGGCAACTGTAACCAACCTGAAGAATCCTGTAAACAAGTGGCGATGTGGGGCTGCTCCAATCGCAGTATGTCATTATTATCATTATTTTTCTTGTATTATTTACTTTATGTTTATTTATGATGATAGCTTTGTGTCATATCTCAATGCTTTCCATGGTAGAGACTCATGGATTTTGCCTCTGGTGAACTTTAGGCTATGATGACTGTGAAGCGATGGTCTCCAAATCCAGGAGCCACATCGATTGGAAAACCTGCTATTCATCCAGCTACCGTGGACTTGAGAGGCAAAGCTTATGAGTAAGTTTTCTTGTCATGTTGTGTGATGCATGTGTGCATATATACCTTTACATGGAATATAAGTCTTTTGCTAGAGATTTTATTTGAAAATCAGTAAGTTCACATACATGGATTAAACATTTACTTGACAATAGTAATCAGCTTGCTTGGTCTCATTTCTTTGTAGTGTTTCTATTGAGGGCATTTCTCTGACTGATGCATGATTTTTTTTGGTTGCAGGCTGTTGAGACAAAAAGCAGCAAGCTTTCTCATGGATGATATTTACAGAAATCCAGGTCCACTTCAGTTTGATGGTCCTGGTGCAGATGCCAAAGTCATAACTCTCTCTGTTGAAGACCAGGACTACATGGGCCGCATTAAGAAGCTTCAGGAGTACCTTGAACAGGTCTTGCCTATAAAAACTTTCATTTTTACAGAACTAGAGCACAAGCCAAACTTTTGCAGAACCTTATATAGAGCTAGTTTTTACATTAACATTTTCTTTATGGTTATTGCTACCTTTTTATGGAGTTAGGACCTAGTTCTTGAGTACCAAGTTAACTCTTGATCAGCATGTTTTGTTGGTATGAGGCATAACATTGTCAAAGAGTTGTTTACTTTCTATGCTGCATCACTCTAAAAACTTAAACTATCAACCAGTCAGAAATCATCATATAGCATTATGGTAGTTATCATTGAAGGTAAAACTATTTTCTCATTCTGATGGAATTTGTCCTTAAAATTTCAGGTCCGAACCATTGTAAAACCAGGGTGCCCTCAGGAGGTTTTGAAGGCGGCGCTCAGCGTGATGGCGTCGGTGACTGAAGTTCTGGCAGCCATGTCAACCACTTCTACGAACAGTCTGGCAGCCCTTTGAGAGGAGCAGATGGAAGTTGTATTCTTTTCCAAAATTTTCAGGCCTAAGGTTTAGTTTCTTCATTTTGTAGCCATGGAAGTAGCTGATGATTGGAAATAAGTTAGATCTGACATGGTGCATGTCAAGGGTGAGATTATACTGTAGTCAAAGTTTTGGCTGTGTTCCCAAATATTTTTTTGTTTTTTCAAGACATGAGAGTTCATTCCATGTGAGACAATGTTTGATAATTTAGCTTGGTGCTTAAGATTGTTACTGTTTTGTTATCTTTGTTCTTCCTAGGACATTTCTCTTTTCATATTCTGATCTTATGTTTTTGTTCCAAACGTTTATATCCCAAAGTGAAATTCCAGCCCTTTAAATTCTAGCATTCAGAACTAGCACGTGATTTATTACATGTTGCTTTTAGAACTTTGCATCTGCGACCGAACACGTGGAAAGTGCTCTGCTTTTCTATAGGAGAATGATACCATTAATGTTGACCAAGTTTCCTAATAATTATGCAATATTCACCTTTCTATGATGCAAGAATAAGAAAATAATTCTTTTCATAAGTTTAAATTAATCTATATACTTGTTTAAATTAATTTTTTTGAGATATTATGAGAGGGCTATTACATATTAGCTTTAACTAATATATAAATTAGTTTTTTTGTTTCTATTTTAGTAAGAATTTACAGAAAAGTTTCTCTAAATAAATCTTAAGTCGTTTTGATTAAAGAAATCAATAAAAGATATTTCTCTTCCACCCAGTATTAAATTAAGGTTAAAATACTTTCTTGATCCATGTTTTTGTTGAAAAATTTCAAATAGGTTCTAAGATTTTTTTTTAGTCTCCCATATTTTTATAAATGTGTAATAATTAAGCTTATTCCGTTAGTATGGTGTTAATGGTGTTAAAGATATGTCACGTGTCAGCTTCTCATTTTTTTGAATTTTTTTGAATTTTTTTTGAATTTTTTTAATTTTTTTTGAAAATTATTCATGTCATGTGTCACATCAATATTGTGTCACGTGTCAAGTCAGTAAGGTAACACGTGTCAAGTCATTATTTGAATCTTAATTTGATCTATATATTTGTTATTGTAATTATATTTCAGTCCATTTTTTTTTAATTTTCAATTTCATCCTCTCCAAATTGAAATCAAATTTAACTTTTATATAAATGTTATAATGATATTTTTATTAAACATTTTAATAATATAAGTTTATTTTATATTTTGTTTTAAAATTTTAAAATATTTATTTTAACTTGTTATAAAATTGTTTTAAATAATTTATATACAAATGTTAGAGTTGGTTTAAAATTAACAATTTTATAAATTTAAATATAAAATTTTAAAACAATTTTGTAAAAAGTTAAAATAAATATATTTAAAAAATTTTAAAAAAATGGACTGAAATACAATAAAAATAACAAATATATGGACCAAATTGAGATTCAGATAATGATTTGACACGTGTCACCTTACTGACTTGACACGTGGCACAATATTGACGTGACACGTGTCATGAATAATTTTCAAAAAAAAATTCAAAAAATTCAAAAAAATGTGAAGCTAACACGTGGCACATCTTTAACACCGTTAACTCTATACTAACAGAATGACGGAATGGACCTAATTGTTACACATTTTCAAAAATATGGACCTAATTGAGACTAAAAAAAAATCTTAGGACTTATTTGAGATCTTTAACACCGTTAACTCTATACTAACGGAATGACAGAATGGACCTAATTGTTACACATTTTCAAAAATATGGACCTAATTGAGACTAAAAAAATCTTAGGACTTATTTGAGATTTTTCAACAAAAACATGGACCAAGGAAGTATTTTAACCTATTAAAGTATATACCTAATTGTAGTTTTAGTTCATGTATTTACCAAATTTACAGTTTTGGTTTGGAGAATTTTATTATTTTGCGTGTTGAAGTGATTGTTATGTTTATTTTAAAAATAATAAAATACGATATGCGGTAAATATATTATATATGAATATTAAAAATTTACAATAAGTTTTAAAAATATAATAAATATATGATTATTATTGTGCGAATCTAAATTAAAACTATATGTACTAAAGTTGTCAACATAAAAAATATAAATTATTGTTATTATACAAGTATTATTATAAGAAAACTCTTAAAGAATGATCAATTTTAATAACAAAAAATATGTTAGAAACCAATTTTCTAATTAGAGATCAATTGTTTTGGTAGCCAAAACTTTGGTAACTAATGTTAATGATCAATTTATAAACCAATTCATAATAAAGATTATTTTAATTATCAATTTATAGATCAATTATAATTTTTTTTAACTATTTTAGTTGTCAATAATTTTTAAATTTTAAATTGATACTTAAATTGGTCACTATATAGTGACTAATTATTTTTTGTCATTGATATTGGTCATTAACAATGATTTCATGTATTGTACTACGATTTGATAAATTAGATACTTTGCTAATAAGTATCGATAAAGTATCTTAAAGTATCAAACACGAATACATATAAGATACATATACGTGACCCTAATTGAAATATCGATTGCACCGTGTATATATATATATATATATATATATATATATATATATATATATATATATTAATTTTAATTATATTCTAAAATTAAATAGAATAGAAAATAAAAATACATTATCCAAATAGTAAAAGTGATTGCACCGTATCTTAATAACATCAAATATTATAAGTTATCTACATATTTTAAGAGTATAATTTTTTGCATATTTATAATTATTCTTTCATAAATATCATTCAAATTTCTTCTAATCTTGCCTACTTATGTCTAAAATAACAAAATAACTACCTAAAATTGAGTAAAATTATAAATATTTAAAAAAGTTTTAGGACTAAAAAGTATATTTGCATTAAATAAAGTTATTTAAATGAAAAAAATATAGGTGCAGTGACAGAGTAAAAATTGGTGCTTCACTTCTCCAAGATTCTCTGTCAGGAAAACGCAGCGTAGGCCATAGTTTCCCCGATCACAAGTTCGCATTCCGTTCTCCAGTATTCCTTCGATTTCATTAACCTAAAAGCCATACAATGTACCTGAAAGACGGTTATTCCCTTTTACTAAAACATCGCAAACCGTCAATCCCCTTCGTGCTCCCCACGCGCCACCTCGAACCACCACCCTCCTCCCCCATACCCGAGCCCCACGTCGCCCAAGCGCTTAGCCGCGAGCATGACGTCACGCGCGCGCTCGAATACTTCCAACACGTGGCCACTTCCACGGTCTTCAAGCACACACCTTTAACCTACCACATCATGATCGAGAAACTTGGAAGAAGCAACGTTGAAATCGACAGCATCCACTATCTTCTTCAGCAGATGAAAATCGAAGGCGTTCCGTGTTCTGAGGACTTGTTCATATGCGTTTTGAACTCTTACAAGAGAGCTGGGTTGGGCGAGCGGGCTCTGAAGTTGTTTTACAGGATCAAGGAGTTTGGGTGTAAGCCCACTGTGAAAATTTACAATCACTTGCTCGATGCGCTTGTTGGTGAAGCTGAAAACAGGTTTCACGCCATTGGGGCTGTTTATGAGAACATGAAAGGTGAAGGGTTGGAGCCTAATGTGTTTACTTACAATATTCTTTTAAAGGCACTGTGTAAAAATGGGAAGGTGGATGGTGCCTGCAAGCTGCTTGTGGAAATGTCCAAGAGAGGGTGTGTCCCGGATAAGGTCAGTTACACGACGGTTGTGGCGGGGATGTGTAGGGATGGTCGGGTGGATGAGGCGAGGGAGGCGGCGAAGAGATTTGGGGTGGAGAGTGTGGTGTCTGTTTGCAATGCTTTGGTTTGTGGATTGTGCAAGGAGGGGAGAATTGGGGAGGTGTTTGGTTTGGTGAATGAGATGGTGGTGAAAGGGGTTGATCCTGATGTTGTGAGTTACTCTAGTGTCATTAGTTGCCTTTCGGATATTGGGGAGGTTGAGTTGTCGCTCGCGATTTTCGGGCAGATGGTGAGGAGAGGTTGCAGGCCAAATGTTCACACTTTTAGTTCTTTGATGAAAGGTCATTTCTTTGAAGGGAGAGTGGGGGAGGCGGTTGGGTTGTGGAGGTTTATGGTGTTGGAGGGGGTTCGGCCGAATGTTGTTGCATACAACACGCTGTTGTATGGCCTGTGCTGTAATGGGAATGTGGATGAGGCTGTGATGGTTTGTGATCGGATGGAGAAGGATTGGTTTTGCAGGCCTAACGTGACCACGTATAGTACAATTGTTCATGGGTTTGCGAAGGCTGGCGATTTGCAGGGCGCTTCTGAAACGTGGAACAGGATGATAGATTGTGGGGTTCGGCCTAATGTGGTGGTGTACACCTCCATGGTGGATGTTCTTTGTAAGAATTCTATGTTTGACCAGGCTTATCGGCTTATTGATAATATGGTTGCTGATGGTTGTCCTCCTAGTGTTGTTACATTCAACACGTTTATCAAGGGCTTGTGTCGTGGAGGGAGAGTGCAATGGGCTTTGCGTGTGGTTGATCAGATGCAGAGTTATGGGTGTTTTCCTGATATAAGATCCTATAACGAATTGTTGGATGGGCTGTTTTGTGCAAATGGTTTTAGAGAAGCTTGCGAGCTTATTAGAGAATTGGAAGAGAGGAAGGTGGAGCTAAATTCTGTCACTTACAACACTGTTATGTATGGATTTTCTAGTCATGGAATGCAGGAATTGGTTTTGCAGGTTTTGGGGAGAATGTTGGTAACTGGCGTGAAGCCAGATGCAGTTACGGTTAATATAGTTATTTATGCATACTCCAAACTGGGTAAGGTTAAAACTGCCATGCAGCTTTTGGATAAAATAACAGCGGGAAAGGAATTCTGTTCCGACATAATAGCACACACTAGCCTCTTGTGGGGCATATGCAATTGGTTAGGCATTGAAGAGGCAGTTGTTTATCTAAATAAAATGTTAAATAATGGAATATTTCCCAATATTGTCACTTGGGATGTGCTGGTACGAGGCTTCTTTAACAAATTGGGTCATATGGGACCAATCCGCATCTTGGATGATATCTTGGGCAATGGACAATATAGTATATGATTTTTCAGCTTCTTCTAAGGTAAAATATTGGCCTTCAGATATTTTCAACCATATGCAACAGATGACCATGTCTCTGTACGGTGTACACCTAGTTTAGAGCAGGAGCAAGTAGGTGGAATGAATGTGATTGGAAATATCACTTGGTGAGATATCGTATGTTTGGATCCCAGAAACTGGTTCTGACTTTTGAGGGATAGAGATAACAAAAGACAGAAAGGAATGAAAAACGAATGTTTAGGCAGTATCTATTAAATTATAGGTAAAGAATTGAAGAAGTTTATCCTTAAAGGGGTTTCCTCTTTCAAAAGCAGAGTTGAAGCTTAGTTTCCCAATTTATAATGATCCCGAGATTTCTCCCTCTTCTGCCTTCTCTTTAAACTAATTCCGATAGATGGAGAATCCAGTCTGGATAGGCTAGTTCACTAGCCAAACTGGTGAACTGGTTATCAGTCAAGCCATCATTGGAAACAAGTGGAGTGAAAACGGATGCACTTGTTGCATTCAACAATTTGAAACTTGATGACGAGCTTGTTATCATTGGGGGTATGCTTAATCATCTTGGAACTACATGTATGATTGATTACCTTTGCATTCTCCAAAGAGGTTTCTGAATGTTGAAATACAGTATCTTTAAGGGGTGACATAAAAACCGATGGTGGGCGGCATGCACCAACATTTGCTGCAGCAAAATGCCCCAGCGAGGTATTTTTACTAGTTGTTTTGGATTCTGTTTATTTTGTCTTGTACACAGACGCAAAAGAGTTGTATTTACTAGAACTTTCTATTTGGGCATTTGCCACTTCTTTGGTTATCAAGCTCGTGGATCTCTACCATCAAAATTTGACTATGATTACGCATATGTATGTTGATTCAGGAATCTCCCTTTGTTTATTAGCTCTTCTCGTCAATTTCATCTGAAAATGTTTCCCATTTCCATTTTTGTTAATAACCTTTGATATCATTGCAGGTCCTTGGACACATCTGCTACCATATACTGGCCGTGGTCTTAATGGGTACATGGCAACCGTAACTAACCTGAAGAATCCTGTAAACAAGTGGCGATGTGGGGCTGCTCCAATCGCAGCTTGTCATTGTTACCATTATTTTTCTTGTATTATTTAATTTATGGTTATTCTACACTTTTCTTTTTATTCTTCTTAATATCATTTTGATTCACTAGCAAAACACCTTTAACATGACCTTGTCTTATCAAATTTCTCTCCTTATAGACATATAGATCATGTAACCAGTAATCTTAGAAAGATCCTTTGCATTTTCTAACAAGACCATAGATGTTTCATACTTCACTTTGTTTCATAATTCATTATGCTTTAGAGGATTCTAATATCAACTATTAAAATTATAGTAAAAGAATAAAATAGAAAAGAAAGGAAGAGAGAGTAAGGTGAAAAATTTTGAGCTCCAAGGAAGGAATCTAATATTTTATTTACAAACAGCGTTATATATTTACATTTATATTGATTGAAAGAGTAAAAACAGACTCAAAGATTAACAGATATAGTTAATAAGTAACTTACTTTCACCTCAACTAAAAGTAGTAATAAATATAGATGGCAGTTGCTTCTCTATTAAAAGTGCTAATTCACTATCACTGAAATTATTCAGAAACTGAAAAAATATACATAGTCACAAATAACAATAAATAGAGTAAATATCTATGGTGGTTTCTCTCTTAGCCCTATCAATGGATATCTACTTAGCTTTTGAATATGCCAAACACAGAAAGACCACGCAAAGTACTTCTATTGAATAAGAACGATGAGTAAACAATTCAATTAACAGGTGACGAGGGAGTAGTTAAATGATTGAGTAAACAATTCAATTAATAGGTGGTGATGGAGTATATATAAATGATGAACCTCCATGGCTTTGTTTTCATGTAATTCTTCCATGCAGGTCACATGATGAGATGCCTCAAACCAAGGGACCTACAACAAGAGCCATGGCTAGGAGAATACAAGAGGAATGAGTCTTAGATGCGCATGCAAGGCCTAAGATGAACTTCACATGAGTCAGGGAAGATGTGAAGACCTAGCCTAGGACTTTTTGCTTGTAAATACTATATTAGGATTTTATTTTGGGCTTTTTATTTTAGGTCCAGTAGAATAGGGTTTTCTTGGGCCATGTATTGGGCCTTAGAGGAAATTGAGCTTTAGAAGTAATTTTGGACCAAAAAGGGGAATTGGACCAAATGGGCTGAGAGTAGTGCATCTACTCTAGAGAAGTCTACAAGCTTCTCAAAATTGCTCTCCAAGGATGAGAGTTAGCTTCCCATGGCAAGACAAGTGTGACTTGCTTAGGTGACAAGTCACACCTCCCACATGCTCCTTTTTGGCTTCAAAATTCAACTTTCTAGACTCCTTTTTCCTTCAACTTTTTGGAGACTCCTTGGTCTCATTTTAGCCTATAAATAGAAGGTTTTGGACATGTATTTTTGAGCTTCAAATTGAGTAATGAATTGCTGCCCAAATTTGTGCACAAATATCTTTTGAGCTCACCTTAGAGTAAACTCTTCTCTAGTTTAATCTAGTCTTCTTCCTTAGGAGTTGGCCTCACCTCTCTTAAGAATCCTTTCACCTACACCAAACCAAACACCTTAAGCTTCTTTCCTTCATACTTCCGCATCCAACACCATCCATGACGCCTCCATTCTTCATGCAAGCTTCAATGGAGATAAGAAGAAGCCATCATGTGGTATCATGAGCCTCGGTTGCTCTCGGTTTTAGTGATTTAAGTGCTTCTTCTCCATTTTTCTTTCAATTTCGTGTTGTTCATCCCTTCTTCTACTTGTCTTGGTGTTTTTGTTCCTTTTATTTTGAGTATTCATGTCTTTTTACTTTGGTTCATCTTCATTTGCTTCATCTTGAACCATCCTTGTGTGCTTTAGGTGTTCTATTTGGTTTCTACCGTTTACTTTTCATTTTAATTGAGTAATTGTTGTTTTTGTTCGGTTTATTCCCTTGTTCTTGAGTTTATTTTGATTTTAAGATCCATATGTTTTGTCTAGAGTCATGTTTAGTCCATATATGTCATTAATTCCTTGTTTAACTTTTATTTTGCTTTGAATTTGTTGGTGATGTGCTGCTAAATTCTCTTTCAGATTTGAGTGCAGTTTTTAATCCTTAAAAAAATGAACACTCTCTTCTCTCTTGGAGCCAAGGAAATGAACCTTCATGTAAGACTTGTGAAAATTAATTAATTAAATAAATAAATAATTAATAAATGTGGGTAGTGGGAGCCTTTATGGAATCTAATTTTGACTTGTATGATGTGGAGAAGTACTAGCTCAAATGGTTGAGAGTACTTTATTATGTGAAAGGACTTAGGTTCAAGTCTAATGTATGCCATTAACAATATGCTTGATCATGTTGGTTGATTATTATTTTATTTTATTATTATTTTATTATAATTATAATGATAATGATAATGATAATGATAATTATAATTAAAATTATAATCACAATCATAATGATAATTATAATAATAATAATAAGTATTATTATTTCTATTATTCTTATTATTCTTATTATTATTAATTTTATTTTATTTAATTATTATTATTACAATTACTATCATTTTTATTTTTATTTTTTATTTTTTATTTTTTATTTTTTATTATTATTAATTTCATTTTATTTTATAAATATATTTATTAGTATTATTATTTTATTTTACTATTATTTTATTATCATTTTTTGTTTTATTGATTATTTTATTATTATTATTATTATTTTATTTTATTAATATTACTGTTTTACTGTTATTTGTAAGACCCAATATTTTCTGTCCTTATGTTTAAAGACTGTCCCAAATCTAATTAAGCCTAAGGACTGGTGTAACATCTCTAAGAAATATTACTGATATTTAATAAATAAAATTCGAAATACAATAAGTGTCGCATTTAATATAAACTATTTCCCAAAACACGGGAAATTTAAAACTTTCATACATAAAGCCATAAAACCAGGAGTCCATAATTCATAAAACTGAAATAAAAGTCAATGTCTCCTGTCAGGTTTACATAATATTCTCAAAGATAAAATAATAAACATATAACATATGTATCTACAAAATTTTCCATGCTAGCACTCGCTCCGAGTCTAAGCATCTCCTGGCCCACTTGTCACATCATCTGCTTCCGGATAACAAGTTATCCGATCATCGCCACACACACACAGAAAGGGTGAGCTATGCACAACATATAAAAACAAAACATGAATATAAATATGTTTCCCAACCCAAAATAACATAACTAAATTCATAATTTCCAAATCACCCAAACCATGACCTCATAGTCCTTCATGAATCATATGCATGAACTAGGTCTTGGGACTTCTCTGTGCTCCCACGAAACTAACTCATTCGTGGTCCAACCCTATGAGCCTATCCCGCTCATAGTCCTGCCCTACAGACTCCTCGTCTGTAGTAAAACATCCAAGTCTCACACTTGGACCCTGGCACACACGCAATCACCATACTATGGACTCCTCGCCCAATAGTAGCCAATGGGAACCCAACAATTCCTTGCCCATCGTCCACCCGACACATGCAATCACCATACTAAGGACTCCTCGCCCATTAGTAGCCGACGGGAACTCAATGAGTTCCATGCCCATCATGTGTCCAACCACCGAGCACATCCCAGACCCCTACTGGACTTAGTCCTTCAAGCCCAAACACAACACATATGCATAAACATCCTACACATAGGATCAAAGACCCAAATCGCACATACAAACACACACCCAACATGGCATTTCACACATACTCACTTAAGCTAGGGACTCTCGCCCAAGCTAGACCCTCAGTCTCGCTTAGGCTAGTCTGCCTCGCCTGGGCGAGCCCAAAACAACAACATAGTCACGTTATTTCGCTTAGGCGAGATCCCCTCGCTTAGGCGAGATCATCTCTCGCCCAAACAACTAATTAAATCTCGCCTGGGCTAAAATGCAAGCAGAACATCTCTCATGACCATGACATCTCGCTTAGGCGAGGCCATCTCGCCTGGGCGAGGCCATCTCGCCTGGGCTAGACCCTGGTTCGCTCAAAACCCAGAAAACCCTCGCCTGGACGAGAAGTCGCACTCAACACGCGCAACTTCCTCACTATCTCACTTAGGCGAACCTCCCTCACCTGAGCGAGAGTCTGTGTCGCTCAAAACCCATCCTCTTCGCCTGAGTGAGACGCTCGTATGGCAATAGGGTATGCGTCTTTGCCAAGCTCGCCTGAGCGAGAAATGCAGACTCCTTCACTGATCACGCACTCAACTCATTCCAACGTTGCTCAATTCGAACACTAAAACGTACCAAACATAATTTCGATCATACCAAATCAATTTGCACAATTTACCACATTGCATTGGCATAGCATAGACGCCAGAAAGTCCCCAAATTCCAAGTTCTACCCCATTTCCGCATATACCATGTATAACCCCTCTTTTCATGCATTTAGTCCAAAATTCAAAACACAGCAGTACCAAAATTCACAACCCCAATTTCCATCATATGCATCAACAATTTCAGCACATAATTCCATCAAAACATACAATACACACAAAAACACGAATTTTGGGTTCAGCTCCCCTAACCTGGAATGTGTGATCAAAATTATGAAGACAGGACCCCCTTGATTCACGATTTCCCTCTTGCTTCAGCCCTTTGCACACTCAAAACCTCCTCTCACAGTCTCAATTTCGTGTTCTTTCTATAGCAGCTCACCACAATTACCAAAACCCTTCCTTTTTTCTTAAACTTTGGCTTTTATAGGTGCCTTTAAAATAGGTTTTAAAAATAAAACGAACTTGGGCTTAGGGTGGGTTTTAATTCCTCTTAATGTTAATTATTTGATAGTTTTCCAACCCTCGGAATATGGGTGTCTGATCCTTATGGACTAACTGGAAGGATACAATGTCCTTTCTAGGAGTATTGCTGCTGTCTTTTTTGCAGCTTTTGTCGTTGCTTGGCTACCCTCTCTATCTTTCCACATTCACTCCAAATCAAATTTTAAATTTAGTAAAAATAAAGGTTAAGTTCTGTCTACCAAGGTTTTGAACCCGTGACCTTCCACTCACAAGGCCAAAGCACTACCACTATGCCAATTCCCATTTAATGATATACACAATCAACATAAGTTTACATTTCAAATTCCACGCTCTTACATATTATCAAAAATAAATCATAAAACAACAACACATAATTGGCATACATAGGACTCAAACCCAAGTCCTCTCACGGAATCAAGTACTCTCAACCACTTGAGCTAGTGCTTTTCCACATCACATTAAACCACAATTAATGTCATAAAGACGCCTTCTACCCGCATTTATTAATTAATTAATTATTTAATTAATTAATTTTCTCGGGTCTTACAATTCCCCCACCTTTAAAAGTTTTCGTCCTCGAAAATATGACTTACCAGTAAAGAGGTGAGGATAGGACTTCCTCATGAGATCTTCCATCTCCCAAGTCATCTCTTGGTTGCCTCGTCCTAGAGAACCTTCACAGTCTGAATCTCCTTCCCTTTGAGCTGTTTGACTTGAGAATCTAGAATCCTCACCGGTCCAACTCCAAGAGTTAGGTTCTCACGCACTTGAACATCATCCTGCTCCAGCACATGAGTAGGATCTGCCTCGTACTTCCTCAAATGTGATACATGGAAAACATTGTGCAGGTTTCCCAAGTGCGGTGGCAATGCAATCTCGTACGCCACCGGTCCAATTGGCCTTGTGATCTGATATGGACCGATGAATCGAGGGGTCAACTTCCTCGACTTCAATGCTCTCCCAATACCTGCTATAGGTGTAACTCTGAGGAATACGTGGTCACCAGCCTCAAACTCAAGTGGCCTCCTCCTCTTATCTGCGTAGGATTTCTGTCGACTCTGAGTTGCATGCATCCGTTCCTGTATTACCCTTACCTTCTCAGTGGTCTGTTGTAAGAACTCTGGACCAAGTACCACAGCCTCCCCATCCTGCTGCCAACACAAAGGTGTTCGACACCTCCTGCCATACAAGGCCTCGTAAGGTGCCATCCCAATGTTGGAATGGTAGTTGTTATTATAAGTGAACTCCACCAGTGGTAGCACATCACTCCATATCCCGAGATGATCCAGAACACACGTTCTCAATAAATCCTCCAGCGACTGTATGGTTCTCTCAGACTAACCATCCATCTAAGGATGATATGCCGAGCTCATTCTCAACTGAGTGCCCAAAGTGTTCTGCAATGACTGCCAAAACCTCGAGGTAAACCTCAGATCTCTATCCGATATGATACTCTCAGGCACACCATGTAATCTGACTATTTCCCTGACGTACAATTCTGCCAGTTTATCTAGAGACATCTTCTGATTAATAGGTAGAAAGTAAGTGCACTTCGTCAATCTATCCACTATTACCCATATAGAATCATGTCCCTTCACTGACCTCAGTAGATGAGTAACAAAATCCATGGAAATGCTGTCCCATTTCCACTGAGGAATCTCAAGAGGCTCCAACGTACCACTTGGCCTCTAATGCTCTATTTTCGCTTTCTGACACACTAGACAGGATGCCACATAATCTGCCACATCAGTTTTCATACCAGTCCACCAAAAAGTCGCCTTCAAGTCCTTGTACATCTTAGTCATACCTGGGTGTATGCTAAGACGACTCTTATGCCCTTCATCCAAGAGCATTTTCCTCAATACCCGACTGCTGGGTATACACACCCTCTCTCTGAATCGCAGGATGCCATCTCTACCCATCCTGAAGTCTTTTCTCTTCTTTGTGCCCAACTCACTAATGATATGCTGCAATTCCTGATCCTTACCCTGTTCCACCCGAACCTCATCCAAGAACTCATTAGTGATCCTCAATATGCTGCACCGTATGTGATCTGTCTCCATATCCAATCCCAGATTCATATCTCGTAGCTTTTCGATCAACTCCAACTCCTTAATCATCATGGCTGACACATGAGATTTCTTCCTGCTCAGAGCGTCTGCTACGACATTAGCCTTACTAGGATGGTATAACAGCTCAAAGTCGTAGTCCTTCAGGTATTCCATCCAGCGCCTCTGCCTCATATTCAATTCCTTCTGATCAAACAAGTATTTCAAGCTCTTGTGATCACTGAATACCTGAAACTGTGCCCCATACAAGTAGTGCCTCCATGTTTTGAGAGCAAAAACCACCGCCGCCAATTCTAAATCAGTTGTAAGATAGTTTTTCTCATGCACCTTCAGCTGACGAGATGCATAAGCAATAGGCCGTTTCTCCTGCATCAACATACAACCTAGACCCTGGTATGAAGCATCACAGTATACCTCAAACGTCTTGGCGGTGTCAAGAATAGCTAATATGGGTGCAGTGGTCAATCTCTTCTTCATATCCTCAAAACAGACCTCACACTCGTCTGTCCAAGAGAAAAGCTAGTCCTTCCTAGTGAGTTGAGTCAAGGGACTCACCAGCTTGGAGAACCCCTCCACAAACTGCCTGTAATAACCTGCCAGACCCAAGAAGCTCCTCACATCAGTAACTGTGTGTGGTCTCTCCCACTTCACCACTGTCTCAATCTTTGCTGGGTCTACTGCTATGCCTTGGGTTGAGATTACATGGCCCAAGAACTGTACCTCATCCAGCCAAAACTCACACTTTGACAGCTTCTTATACAGTTTATGCTCTCTGAGAATTCCTAGCACCACTCTCAGATGATCTGCATGTACATCCCGACTCTCCGAGTATATCAGTATGTCGTCAATGAACACGACAACAAACTGATCCAGGTATGGTCGGAATATCCTGTTCATGTAGTCCATGAAAATAGCAGGAGCATTTCTCACCCCGAACGACATCACTACATACTCATAATGCCCGTAGTGTGATCTGAATGCCGTCTTCTGCACATCCTTTGGTTTGACCAAGATCTGATGATATCCAGACCTCAAGTCAATCTTAGAGAACACTGCGGCTCCCCTCAGGTTATCCAGCAGATCATCTATCCTCGACAGCGGATACTTATTCTTTATGGTCAGCTTATTCAACTGACGGTAATCCACACATAACCTTGAACTGCCATCCTTCTTGTTTACTAGGAGTACCGGTGCTCCCCAGGGTGACGCGCTTGGCCGAATGAACTTCTTCTCAAGCAAATCTTCAATTTGCATCTTCAACTCAGCCAACTTCGCTGGTGCCATTTTATAGGGCGCCATGGATACTGGGCTAGCTCCAGGGATGAGATCAATGGAGAAATCCACATCCCTACTCGGTGGTAACTCGGGTATTTCATCTGGAAACACGTCTGCATACTCCTCCACGACTAGAATCACACTGATCTTCTCGGCGGTACTATTCTTCTCTGCATGAGCCACTATCATAAAGCAGGTGGCTCCAGCTTCTGCTTCGTTTATCGCCCTCTGAGCCGAGATTAGCTCCAATCCTTCATGTTCTGGGAATACCAAACTGCGCCGTCCACAATCAATTATGACGTGATTGTTAGACAACCAGCCCATCCCCAAGATTACATCCAGTCCCTCCAAAGGCAAGCACACCAAGTTCACCTTGAATCGGCGACCTGCCACTTCCATAGAACACCCAACGCAGATTGAACTGGTAGCCACTTGACCTGAGGAGGGAGTTGAAACAAGCAACTCACATCCAAATCATGTGTCACCAATTTCAATCTCCCCATGCACACATTAGAAATAAAAGAGTGGGTTGCCCCGGAATCAAACAACACCAGTACTACGTTACCAAACAACACACAAGGTTCAAGGATAAGATTACCCAACTGTGTAGCCTCAGTGGTGGTCAGGGCAAAGACTCTGCCCGCTGCCCTAGCTCGCTCTGCTGGCGATGCTGCTGGTTTCTTCGTGCCAAGACTCTTCTTTTCATAGCAGTTGTTGGCGAAGTGTCCCGGTTTATCGCATATAAAGCATTTGCGATGGTCGCCTGACCCTCCTACTCTGCTTGCCAACTGAGGATAGTTCCTCTTCAGATGGGGTCCACCACACTGGTAGTAAGAGGGACCCTGGGATGTCTGCGGTCTACTATAAGGCTTTTTCATCTGCCTAACCTTAGCGACATTTTTCTAGTGTCGGCTCACAACTGGACTGGGGCCCTTCTCAAGGTGCTTCGCACTGTTGGCCTGTTCCACCAAGATAGGAAATCTCCTCTCTCTCAACAGTGTCACCACCCTCTTCAGCTCAAGTCTGAGTCCTCGCTTAAACTTTAAACACTTTCATTCTTCAGTGATGTTCTGGGAGGAATACCTCGCCAAGTGCTCGAATCTATTCACATACTCCTGCACTGTCATGTCTCCCTACTACAATACTAGGAATTCAGCCTCCTTGTCCTGTCTCGCCGTATCTGGAAAGTACTTCTCCAAGAAGCGAGTTCTAAAGTTGGCCCAAGACACTGGCTCTTCACTATTCTCCATATGTTTTTGCATGCCCGCCCACCAGTATTCAGCATCCCCATTCAGCAGGTAAGCAGCGAATGACAGTTTTTGTTCATCTTCGCAGTTCATCACTTTGAAGATTTTCTCACACTTGCGGAGCCATGCATCCGCTTCATCGGGGGAGGCCTTGCCAGTGAACTTAGCTGGCTTGTGGCGTAAGAAGTCCTCCACAGTCGACACTCTGACTGGTGCAATCGCCGTCCTAGGCTGCGCTGCTACGGGTGGCTGCATCACATCCACCATCCGGTGAATCGCCTCAGCGATGTCATCAGCACCACTACTCCTCCTCCTCTTGTTAGCAGCCATAGCCTAGATACGCCACATTACAACTATTAAAAATCAGTCGCTTAGTCAAACAAAACCACACACTTTTTCACATTTAACACACAACATACCATAAATAAACACATCAATAAGCTTACTCCCCACTAGCCCCAAAATATTTTAAAAATATTTTCAAAACTTTTGCTCTGATACCAATTGTAACATCCCTAAGGAATATTACTGATATTTAATAAATAAAATTCGAAATACAATAAGTGTTGCATTTAATATAAACCATTTCCCAAAACACGGGAAATTTAAAACTTTCATACATAAAGCCACAAAACCAGGAGTCCATAATTCATAAAACTGAAATAAAAGTCAATGGCTCCTGTCAGGTTTACATAATATTCTCAAAGATAAAATAATAAACATATAACATATGTATCTACAAAATTTCCCATGCTAGCTCTCGCTCCGAGTCTAAGCATCTCCTGGTCCACCTGTCACATCATCTACTCCCAGACAACAAGTTATCCGATCATCGCCACACACACACAGAAAGGGTGAGCTATGCATAACATATAAAAATAAAACATGAATATAAATATGTTTCCTAACCCAAAATAACATAACTAAATTCATAATTTCCAAATCACCCAAACCATGACCTCATAGTCCTTCATGAGTCATATGCATGAACTAGGTCTTGGGACTTCTCTGTGCTCCCACGAAACTAACTCATTCGTGGTCCAACCCTATGAGACTATCCCGCTCATAGTCCTGCCCTACAGACTCCTCGTCTGTAGTAAAACATCCAAGTCTCACACTTGGACCCTGGCACGCATGCAATCACCATACTATGGACTCCTCGCCCAATAGTATCCGATGGGAACCCAACAGTTCCTTGCCCATCGTGCGTCCGACGCATGCAATCACCATGCTAAGGACTCCTCGCCCATTAGTAGTCGACGAGAACTCAACGAGTTCCATGCCCATCATGTGTCCAATACTGAGCACATCCCAGACCCCTACTGGACTTAGTCCTTCAAGCCCAAACACAACACATATGCATAAACATCCTACACATAGGATCAAAGACCCAAATCGCACATACAAACACACACCCAACATGGCATTTCACACATACTCAATTAAGCTAGGGACTCTCGCCCAAGCTAGACCCTCAGTCTCGCTTAGGCTAGTCTGCCTCGCTTGGGCGAGCCCAAAACAACAACATAGTCACGCTATTTCGCTTAGGCAAGATCCCCTCGCTTAGGCGAAATCATCTCTCACCCAAACAACCAATTCAATCTCGCCTGGGTTAAATTGCAAGCAGAACATCTCTCATGACCACGACATCTCGCTTAGGCGAGGCCATCTCGCCTGGGCGAGACCCTGGTTCGCTCAAAACCCACAAAACCCTCACCTGGACGAGAAGTTGCGCTCAACACGCGCAACTTCCTCACTATCTCGCTTAGGCGAACCTCCCTCGCCTGAGCGAGAGTCTGGGTCGCTCAAAACCCATCCTCTTCGCCTGAGCGAGACGCTCATATGAAAATAGGGTATGCGTCTCTGCCTAGCTCGCCTGAGCGAGAAATGCAGACTCCTTCACTGATCACGCACTCGACTCACTCCAACTTTGATCAATTCGCACACCAAAACGTACCAAACAGAATTTCGATCATACCAAATCAATTTACACAATTTACCACATTGCATTGGCATAGCATAGACGCCAGAAAGTCCCCAAATTCCAAGTTCTACCCCATTCCCGCATATACCATGTATAACCCCTCTTTTCATGCATTTAGTCCAAAATTCAAAACACAGCAGTACCAAAATTCACAACCCCCAATTTCCATCATATACATAGGACTCGAACCTAAGTCCTCTCACAGAATCAAGTACTCTCAACCACTTGAGCTAGTACTTTTCCACGTCACATTAAACCACAATTAATGCCATAAAGACGCCTTCTACCCACATATATTAATTAATTAATTATTTAATTAATTAATTTTCCCGGGTCTTACAGCTGGCCCATAGGGTGTTAAAGGTCCCTAAGGCAGCCAAACCTCTCTCACTTCCATCATTCTTGCGAAAACAGTATTCTCACTCCTCTCTTTTTCCCCTCCATAGCTCTGCTAGGGTTTGGCCCTCAACCCTCTTCAAGTTGGTTCAAACCAGATTTTTCCACTCCATGTAAGTCTCTTCCAACTCATGCTCTTTCTCCATTCGGTTTCTTCTTTGTGCTTCCAGCTAGAGCTTGTCTTAGTGAGCTCGTTTTGAACTAGTTTCACTGTTTTTCAGCTCTCGAAGCTGCTTCTTGAGTTACTGTTCTTCACGGTCTGAGTGTCGAAGCCCTTAGCTAACACTTTCTAGGTAAGGGAAGTTAGGGCTTTGTATTTTAATTGACTTTTGACCTATTCTTGATTTTGTTTGGTGTTGTATGGGCTATATGTTACTATGAACATGCGAAGTGCTTATGTTTGTTGTTTGGTGCGAAAATGTGACTGCTGCAAGTGAGAACAGGGGCAAGAACTAATAGTCTCGCCCAAGCGAGCTAGTCTCGCCTTAGCGAGACTGGTAGAGGCTCGCCCAAGCCTTCTGCACGAGTTGTCGCTCAGGCGGGCCATCGTTGTTTTGAGCGAGAGAATGCCTCACTCAAGCAAGGAGACCTCGCCTAAGCGAGCTAGTGCGAATAGCCACTATTCCAGATTGTCGAGCTCTCGCCTAGGCGAAGGGAGCTCGCCTAAGCGAGAGCCCCTCACGCCTGAACGAGACCCCTCAGCCTGAGCGAGGAGCTGGATGAGGGTAATGTGATATCTTGTTGTTTCTCTATGTCTTGGATGGTTGGCACTTTCTTGAATTTAATTCTTATGTTAAAAGCATGAAATGAATGATTGTGCATGAGTTATGTGGTTCATGGGTTGTGAATGATGGGTTTGGTATGGTCTTTGTAACATCCCGGTCGGATATTACTAATTTAAGTAATAAAATTAAGAAATATTATGAAAACCTCATTTATTATACTTCGCTTCCCAAAAACGCAGGAAATTTTAAAACATTTATTATTCGGAAGTTATCCAAAAAATCCATAATTTATGAAACTCCAATATAGTATCCAAATTCACAAATTAGTAAAACACTGTTTACAAAGTTAATAAAAACAATAATGATAAAACTCCAGTAAAAGCTTTTCCCAACTAACCCTCTCTCTGATGTTATGCCTCACCAGCACCACCTACAACATCATCTGCTCCCGTGTAACACATTACACGATCATCGCCAAACACAAGCAGATAGGGTGAGCTCATAAACAGTTAATATAAAAGTTAATAACAAAATCAAGATACACCCATCTATTTTATTCTATTTTACAACACACAAATAGTTAGCCTCGGATTCAGGGTTTATGATGCTCACAAAAACCTGCCTGCTCGTGGTCCTGCCTCTACGAACCTCCCCGCTCGTAGTCCTGCTCTACGAACCTACCCGCCCATAGTCCAACACATGTGATCCACCAGCTACGTACCTCCTTGCACGCAGCATCTCTCAAGTGTGAGCACGGAACATACGAACCTACCTCGCTCGTATCCCCACACGAGAGTAATAGGATATGAACCTTCCCGCTCATATCATCACGTGTTCACCACCATCCATGAACCTACCCGCTCATGGCACAACATCCCCTGATTCAAGTCTCATATCACAGCACGATAACGAAAATTAGAAAAGTACACTATGCTACACAAGGTACATGCTTAAGCTGGTCCTAGGGATTCCAATGCTTCCACGAATCTGCCCGCTCGTGGTCCAACTCTACGAACCTCCCCGCTCGTAGTTCAACTCTACGGACCTACCCACACGTAGTCCAACACACGTGATCCACCAGCTACGTACCTCCCCGTACGCAGCATCTCTCAAGTGTGAGTACGAAACATACAAACCTACCTCGCTCGTATCCCCACACGAGAGTAATAGGATATGAATCTCCTCGCTCATATCATCACGTGTTCATTACCAGTCATGAACCTACCCACTCATGACAACATCAAGCATATCCCAGACCAGGACCAACACAACAAACCATGCAAAACATATCACAATGCACCTTACCACTACACCATCGCCTAGCACAGCCTAAGCGTCACTAGGCGAATTGGCAGTACCGACCACCTGGCGGTTCCACCTCACCGCCGGGCGCCACAACTCACAAGACATATACTATCGTCTGGCGGTTCACTCTACACCGCCAGGCGCTACACCAGTAATGTGACACTACTGGTTTTAGGTACTCTAATTCATTTCATAGAATTCAACCATTCAATTCTCAAACATCTAGAAATCGACATACATATTCATATATTCCAAATTACAACATCACAACACATATGCATCTTTCAAGTATAAGCACACATTCCTCTCTTTTATAATTCATATATACTTACCTCTTAAATTAATTCCAACACACTTTATTTTCCCCTTCTTATTTTCCCAACCCTTTTCATGCTTACAATTCACACACCCTACATAAGACACAATCAAAGCTATATACTTACTTCATATGCCCTCACAATTCCATTACATTTAAAGTATGATTATCATGTTACCATACTTTCCCAAAACCTGTCATGATCATGCAACACTCGGTCATATTGATATCATCAATAATGGCCTTTTTAACACACTTATAACATCATACATTCGAACTAACATATATAGGTTCATATATTCAACATGTATCAGCAAGCACTGCCAAAAACATAATCATCAATCACACATCTTTATATATATATATACATTCACCAATCAAGGTCATACCAGCACTTGAGCACACTTAATCATCCATTAGTAATCATACTATTAGGGAATTCAAACAACCAATCATGCGTGATGTATATCTCCATCTGCAGGCATCCAATTCAAATCTCCACCGTTCAAAGTGAAGAACAACATGTTGTGAATCCCCTTCCAAAATTTAACCTAAATCGGACGGTTAATGAAATGGGAAATGCAGTTTTACAAAAACTGCGTGAACTAGAAAAATTGGTGGCGCCTAGCGCCCAGAATCAAGAAGGTGGCGCCTGGTGAGACTATACTACCGCCGGGCGGTTCCTGTTCCGCGAAAAATACGAAAAACAACGTTTTTCCTGAATCAGACCGCCACACATCACTGGTATGGTGCCTGGCGGCCAAATGGGTGCCGCCAGGCGATTCCTACTGTTCTAGGAACCCAGAAATTTCCTCAACACCTGCGAACCTTATTCCAACCCCTACAATTCTGATTCCCTTCGATTTTAGACTCCATACTCACAACTCAAGTGTTTAGGTTTGCAATTTATTTCATACAACTTCCAATCACACGAAATTCCATTAATTTAACCCATTCAATTTAATCCAACTCTAAATTCCCAAATTCACAACCCTAACATGACGTCTATGAGATTTTCATCCAATTTGTCCCCAAACCACGTTTAATCCAATGACTATGACATATAATCATTCTCACACAGTTAGGGTAGCATTTTTCCTCTGTCAAAATCATCCCAAAGAGCATCAAAATTGAACCAAAATTAGTTCGCGTCGCCTAACGGGTCAATCACCACTGCAAGACCCTTCATCAGAACCCAAAAAACTGGGTTAAATAGCTACGTGTCGCCTGGCGGTCGGGAGCTTACAGCCAAGCGGTTCCTCTTCAGGAACCCAGAAATAGGCTAACATGCATGTGCCGCCTGGCGGGCTACTCATAGCCGCCGGGCGGTTTCTGGAAAATTTCCAGAAACGTGAATTTTCATACAATTTGGACAGATTACTAACACCCAATAATCATATATTTCATGAAATCAAACAATACAAAATTAAAGGTACGGTTCCAGCTCCTCTAACCTGTTAATCCTTGCTCAATTTGAAGAATAAAGGCTTCTCTTGTGTCACCAATAGTCCCACCTTGGCCTTCTCCCAATACACTTGATGCTCTTATCAATTTCACACGAAAACTCCCCTTCAGACTCTCTTTTCCACTGTCAAATTCGTTTGTCCACTACCCTTTCACGTTTTCCTCTCTTTCTTCTCCAAAACTACACTAATTAGACCATTAACTAAGCCTCAATGCTTGTTATTGTTAGGGAAAACGAAAATGATTTCAATTAGGTGTTAATGATCATTGAAAGACTATTATTGGCTGCCTTCTCAGCCCACTAGGTTGTCCTTCTTATAGCTAGGGTTTTCTCTGCCCTTTCATATTCATGCCAAAAGAAAATTTGGCAAAAAGAAAGTTAAATTCGTTCTTAGGAAGGTTTGAACCCACAACCCCTCAGTTACCAAGTCAATGCATAACCAATTCAACCAATTCATGTTTCATGATAATTCCTATAATTTTAGGATTACATTATCACTAAGCACATTCAAACATAACATTAAAATAATACAATTATTAAAATAGCATACAATTAGCAAACATAAGACTCGAACCCAAGTCCTTTCAACATAACTAAGTACTCTCAACCATTTGAGCTAGTACTTTTCCACATCATAACAAACCACATTAAATGCCATAAAGGCTCCCAAGACCCGCATTTATTAAATAATTATTTATTTAATTATTTAAATTTCTCGGGTCTTACATTCCCCCCACCTTAAAAGATTTTCGTCCTCGAAAATTGAGCATACCAGGGAAGAAATGTGGATAGGATTGCCTCCTGAGGTCTTCCATCTCTCAAGTCATCTCCTGGGTTGCCTCGTCCCAAAGGACTTTCACAGTCCGGATCTCCTTCCCTCTTAGTGGCTTGACTTGAGAATCCAAGATTCTCACTGATCCAACTCCCACAATTAGATCCTCACGTACCTAGACGTCGTCCTCCTCTAACACAGGTGTAAGACTTGCAATGTACTTCCTTAACTGTAAATCCCATATAAAAGTTTGCCAAGTGCGATGGTAAAGCGATCTCATAGGCTTCTGGACCTATCCTTCGTGTTATCTGATAATGGCCAATGAATTTCTGAGTTTGCTTCTTGAGTTTTATCGTTCTTTCGTTGCCAGCAGTTGGAGTAATCCTGAGAATCACATGCTTTCCAGCCTAAAACTTCCACGATATTCTCCTCATATTTGCATACAACTTTTGTCTGTTTTGTGGCACATTCATCTAGTCTTGGATTAAATGAGATTTCTCTGTGTTATGCTGCAATAACTCGGTCCAATAATCACCAACTTCCAATCCTGGTATTCACACATATGTATTTTGCCTCTTTTACCACTCAATGTCTCATATAGTCCTATTCTGATCTTGATCAATACTTCACTTAAGTGGTTTAACTCACTAGCTTCTTCTTAGCGACCAACTAAAGCTTGTAATCATTACAAGGTTTACATTGAGTCCTTGCCATCAAGTCTTCAATATCTAATCCTCTTCTTTTCTTTCTTCCCATTCCCCGTGAAACCATCAGATTAGAAACTATTTGTTGGTATCGCGCAACGGAATATTTAAACTGTGGTAAAAAACCAAGAGGGGGGGTGAATTGGATTTTTATAAGTCTTAACAGGTTTTAAAATTTTTCTCAAAATTTAAATGATTAACTTAAAATCATAGTTACTTTAAATTCAATTGCAGATAAATAAAGAGTTTAAAGGAGAAAGATGCACACTGATATTTATACTGGTTCAGATCAAAAGACCCTACGTCCAGTTGTTAATCTCTTAAACAAAGAGATTAACGAGATTAACTCAATCACTATAATAATCAGATTACAATAGATTATAAAAGAGTAAAGATTAGAAAACACCTCTCTTGAACAACCACAAGAGATGAACAAAACTCCCCCTGAATCACACAGAGGATGACCAACTTTCCTAGCAATAACACAACACTCAATCTTCTAAGAACTCACTTAGAAAAAGTTATCACTCACTCACACTAAGTTTTTCAAAGCTTTCTTTAAGAATCTCATAGAGCAACACTTTGCAGTCACAACACAAGAACTCTGAATCTTAAAAGGGTGGTTTGAAGTTTGGAAACTGAGTTCTATTTAAAGAGGTTTTCGCAGGCTGAGTTAGAAATGAAGAGTTTAGTTGAAACTGCCAAGGATAATCGATTACCCAAAATGGTAATCGATTATCTCATGTACAAATTTGAGCAAATATTTTTATAACTGCCAGTGGTAATCAATTACCAGAAATGGTAATCGATTATTTCAAGTCGTTTTTCAAGAGCCAAGTTATAACTGCCAATGATAATCGATTACCATTCGTGGTAAACGATTATCTTAAGTAGGTTTTGAAAAATAGAATTTTTTGAGTTGGTAATAGATTATTATAAGTTGGTAATCGATTACCATACTGAGTTTTGCAAAAAAATGAGTTTCTCTCAAAGGAGTTGCGAGCTGGCTGTTTAAGTCTATTACAATAAGAATCTTTAAACATAAACTATATTGTCTTCAATATCCTCAAGTGTTTTCTTCAGCATCTTTATCATCAAAATCTTTTAACCAATCTTTGTCAACAATCTCCCCCTTTTTGATGATGATCAAATATATGTTTAAAGTTTCTGAACTTCTTGCAATTTAAACAACTTATGGGAAGGAATCAGTGAGACAACCCTTTAAACTTTTTCTCCCCCTATTTTGATTAGAAGATAAAAAGGGGTCATCGATTATTTTCTCATAACTTGAAAAATAAAATTTTCAGAGAAGTTTGGTAATCGATTGCCGTAAGTGGTAATCGATTATTTGCTCATAACCTGAGAACCCAGAAATAGAAAGAGGACCTGGTAATCGATTACCACTACCATAAGTGGTAATCGATTATTAATGTTGTTTTTCGAAAAATTTTATAAAGTGCGAATTTGTGCATTTTTGTTCAATTTGGTGCATTTTTAAGACACTTCTAAAATTCCCAGATCTCTTCTAAGTTCATAAAATCTATCTTTGGCTACAGGTTTGGTAAAAATATCAACTAATTGGTGATTGGTATCTACATATTCTATCTCACAATTGCCTTTACTTTTGTGATCCCTTAAAAAATGATGTCTAATTTCAATGTGTTTTGTCCTAGAGTGCATGATGGGACTTTTGGTTAAATTAATAGCACTGGTATTATCACATTTCAAAGGTATATGATTTAGAAAAATATTATAATCTTCTAACTGTTGTTTCATCCAGAGAATTTGAGCACAACAATTTTTAGCAGCTATGTATTCAACCTCTGTAGTTGACAAAGCCACACAAGCTTGTTTCTTGGAGTGCCAAGAAACTAATGAGCTTCCTAAGAGGTGACAAGTACCACTGGTACTTTTTCTATCTATTTTACAGCCACCATAATCAACATCAGAGTACCCTATTAAACTAAGTGAGGCCCCAGAAGGATACCAAAGTCCAAAAGATATAGTTCTAAGATATTTTAAAATTCTTTTTACTGCTATAAGATGTGATTCCTTAGGACTGGCTTGATATCTAGCACAAACACATACAGATTGCATAATATCAGGTCTACTTGCAATAAGATATAAAAGAGACCCTATCATACCTCTAAACATAGTTTGATTTACCTCAATACCTGATTCGTCTTTATCTAAATAGCAGGAAGTTGCCATAGGAGTACTTGCTGCTTTAGCATTATCCATTTCAAATTTTTTAAGTACTTCCTTACAGTATTTAGATTGAGATATGAATGTCCCTTCTTCCATTTGCTTAATTTGCAAACCAAGGAAGAAGGTTAATTCTCCCATCATTGACATTTCAAACTCACCCTGCATTATGCTTGCAAAACCTTCACATAGAGATTTATTAGTTGATCCAAAAATTATATCATCAACATAAACTTGAACCAATAAAATGTGTTCACCTATCCTTTCAATAAACAAAGTTGAGTATATTTTACCTCTTTCAAAATCATTTTCGAGCAAAAATGTGCTTAAGTGTTCATACCAAGATCTAGGTGCTTACTTTAAACCATAAAGTGCCTTTTTCAATTTATAAATGTGATTTGGAAATTTATAATCCTCAAAACCAGGAGGTTGTTCAACGTACACATCTTCTTTGATAAAACCATTTAGAAAGGCACTTTTGACATCAATTTGATATAATTTAAATTTCATAATAGAAGCATAAGCAAGAAGTAAGTGTATAGCTTCTAACCTTGCAACAGGGGCATATGTTTCATCATAGTCTATACCTTCTTCTTGTCTATATCCCTTTGCCACAAGCCTAGCTTTATTCTTAGTAATATTTCCATCCTCATCCATCTTATTTCTGAAAACCCATCTTGTGCCAATCACAAGAAGTGATTCATCTCTTGGAATCAACTCCCATACTTTATTTCTTTAAAATTGATTGAGCTCCTCTTGCATTGCAATGCACCATTGATCATCTTGAAGAGCTTCTTGAACATTCTTTGGTTCAATCTGTGAAACAAAGACAACATTCATACAGAAATTATTCATATTTCCAGTGATTACCCCTTTTGAAATATCACCAATGATATTTTCTAGAGATAATCCTCTTGGTGACTTCCAGCACTTTTCATGATCTTCAGATCGAGGAGGTGGATTCTCATTTAAATACATTTCATCAAGGGACTCCTGAATATATTCTTCATCACCTGTAATTTGCTTATTTGACTCAAGAGGGTTCTCCTCAAGGTCTACAACTTCATCAAAGACAACATGCATGGATTCTTCAACATTCAAAGTTCTTCGATTAAAAACTCTACATGCTTTACTCGTGAGAGAATATCCTAGAAATATTGCCTCATCAGCTTTAGAATCAAATTTTCCTAAATTTTCTTTTTCATTATTTAAAACAAAACATGTGCATCCAAAAATTTTAAGATGGGCAACATTTGGCTTTCTACCTTTAAATAATTCATAAGGAGTAATTTTTAAAATAGGTCTAATAAGCATTCTATTTAAAACATTATTCTAGCTAGTTCCTCTAAGGACCTATTTTTCCTTTCTACAACTCCATTCTGTTGAGGTGTCCTAGGTGCAGAGAAGTTATGCAAAATTCCATTTTCATTAAAAAATATTTTCAAATGACTTATGTTGAAATTTCCTACCATGATCACTTCTTATAATCTTAATTTTCAAATCTTTTTCATTTTGAAATAGTTTTGGAAATTTTTTAAATGCTTTAAAGGCTTCACTTTTTAAAGTAAGAAAGAATGTCCAAGTAAACCTAGAGTAGTCATCCACAAGAACAAGAGCATAATAATTTCCTCCATAACTCTTAATCCTAGAGGGACCAAATAAATCCATATGCAAAAGCTCTAATGGCTTTGAAGTAGATAAAATATTTTTTGAATGAAAGGATGATCTTACTTGTTTTCCTTTTTGACAAGCAACACCTATTTTATCTTTTTCAAATTTTATTTTTGGTAAACCAATTACTAAATCCTTAGAAATCAACTTATTCAATTGTTTCATGTGAATATGAGCAGCCCTTTTATGCCATAACCAAGGATTTTCTTCTTTTGCAACAAGACATATTATATTACTAGATGATGCATAATCAAGATCAATTAAATAGATATTGTTGTGTCTCATACCTTTCAGAGCAATTTCCTTAGAATTCTTTTGGTGGATAGTGCAGTAGTCACTTTCAAAGATAACTTTGAGACCTTTATCGCATAGCTGACTGATACTGAGGAGATTGTGCTTCAGTCCTTCTACAAGTAGCACATACTTGATCTCCAAGGTATCCCCTCCACCAACATCTCCAATTCCAATTATTTTCCCTTTGTTGTTACAATCAAATCCCCATGGCCGCATCCGACATGAACAAGACCGCCTTCATCACAAACGATGCCAATTATTTTTACAAAGTTATGCCTTTCGGTCTCAAAAACGCTGGAGCAACCTACCAACGGTTGATGGACAAAGTTTTCATCCATCTGATGAGACAATGTGTCGAAGTATACGTCGATGACATGGTTGTCAAATCCCCAAGCCATCACCAACACATGCAGGACCTCTCAACAGTCTTCTCTGCATTACAACAATACAACCTTCGCCTCAACCCCGACAAGTGTGTATTCGGCGTCGACTGCGGTAAGTTTCTCGGCTTCATGCTAACCCAGCGCGGCATAGAGGCCAATCCTGAAAAATGCAAAGCAATTATCGAAATGCGTAGTCCCACCAACATCAAAGAAGTCCAACGCCTCATAGGCCGCCTTACAGCCATCTCCCGCTTCCTGCCCAAACTCGCTGAACAAACCCAACCCATAATACAACTCTTCAAAAAATCTGCCAAGTTCACGTGGACTGACGACTGTGAACAAATCTTCCAAAAACTAAAAATAACCCTTACCTCACCATCGATCCTCCACAAGCCGGATACTCATAAACCCCTACTAATTTACATCTCAGCCACCAACCACACAGTCCGCGTCGCGCTGGTCCAAGATGTACGCGGCACGCAGCATCTTGTGTACTTCGTTAGCAGAACGCTACAAGATCCTGAAACCAGATACCAAATGGTGGAAAAGCTAGCCCTGTCCTTGGTCCACGCAGCTCGCCGCCTGCGCCCATACTTCCAAAATCACAACATCATCATCAAAACCGATTACCCAATCCAAAAGATATTGCAAAAACTAGACCTGGCAGTACGGATGTCATCCTGGGCTGTCGAGTTGTCGGAAAAATCAACATTCGTTATGAACCTCTTGACCCCATTAAAGCCCAATGTCTCCTAAACTTTGTTAATGACCTCCAACAAACACCCACAGAGGACCAGTGGACGCTTCATGTAGATGGTTCTTCAAATCCGAAAGGTGTTGGAGCTGGTATCGTGTTAGAAGAACGATATTCTCATTGAGAAATCCCTCCACTTCGCCTTTAAAACATCCAACAATCAAGCCGAGTACGAAGCCGTCCTCGCCGGCCTTTCCCTTGCCCGCGAAGTTGACGTCAAAACTTTAACGTGCAAAACTGACTCCAAGTTTACTGTGGGCCACCTAAATGACAAATTTCAAATAAAGGACCCCATCCTGTTACAATATTACCATCTGGTCCGCGCGATCATTCAATCTGCTTTTGAACGAGTCCGCATCGAACACATTCCTAGGACCGACAACATCAGAGCCGACATCCTATCCAAATTAGCCAGCACCAAATTAAAAAGCCGCCACTGATCCCTATTGCAACAAACACTATCCACACCTTCCATCACAAATACTTGCCACAACCTAACCCACACCCCAGCCGACAACATCACCCCTCCCCAAACCTACAACTGGACCACCCCTTATATCCAATATCTCAAAACTGGCAACCCCCCACAAGATGCTGACAAAACTTGGCTGGCTAAGGTCGCCGAATATACCATGGTAGGCTATGACCTCTACAAACGCGGATATGGCCAACCACTTCTCAAATGTGTCACTGTAGAACAAGCATAATATATAATTAAGGAGTTGCATGAAGGCATTTGCGGCTACCATTCCGGCGCATGTACTATGAACACCAGAATCCTTCGAGTCAGTTACTTCTGGCCGACTATAGAAGCGAATTGCCAGGACTACGTCAAAAAATGCAAACCATGTCAAAAACATGACAACCTCATCCACCAGAAACAAGAACAACTCCATTGCATACTATCCCCATGGCCCTTCGCTAAATGGGAAATGGATATTCTCGGCCCCTTCTCCCCCGGCAAGGGCCAGGTGAAATTCCTAATAGTAGCCGTTGATTATTTCACCAAGTGGATAGAAGCCAAACCACTGACCACTATCACAGCCCAGCAGGTCCAACAATTTGTCTAGAAAGATATTATATGCCGATATGGTGTTCCACATACTATCATCACCGATAATGACTGACAATTCATAGATAAAGAACTAGCCAAGTTCTACACTGGTCTAGGGATCAAACACATAACCAGTTATGCAGAACACCCACAAACCAATGGGCAGGCAGAGGCGGCCAACAAAGTTATCCTAGTGGAACTACGCAAACGGTTAGAAAGCGCCAAGGACTGATAGCCCGAAGAACTAGTAGAAGTACTATGGGCCTACAGGTGCACCTCCCAGTCAACAACAAACGAGTCCCCATTCAGCCTAGTTTACGGGGCAAATGCCATGATACCCGTCGAAATTGGCGAACCATCCATGCGCCGAGAACTATATGACCCAACCCACAACCATCAAAACATGGCCACTCACCTCGACCTCCTACCCGAACTCAAAGAAAAAGCCCAGATACGCAACTTAGCCGCCAAACAAAGAGCTGCCAAAAAGTATAACGCAAACATATGTCCAAGATCGTTCATAAAAGGGGACTTAGTATGGAGAATGGCCAACAGCGCAAGAAAGAAGGATGACAAGTTCTCCGCCAATTGGGACGGCCCATACCGAATACGTGAAGACGCGGGAGGAGGAGCATGTCGCCTGGAGGATTTATCTGGGAAGAAATACCCAATACATGGAATGTGTCCCATCTCAAGTTTTACTTTAGTTAAACATGTACTGTATCACATTGAAACACTTGTAGCCCCGGGTGTACTCTTTTTCCTCACCTGGTCTTTTTTCCCTAAGGAGGGTTTTGGCTAGGGAGGTTTTAATGAGGCACCCCAGATTCAATGAATAATACAAAGGGTTCCCAACTTTACGACCATTCTTTATTTCACTTCTCATATTCGTTTAGGTTCCCCACCCTTACCACAAGTAAGCGGCCTGGGTCGAACACCCTTAATTGGTTGGTTAATTCGTTTAAGTTCCCCATCCTTACCACAAGTAAGCAGCCTGGGTCGAACACCCTTAACTTGTTGGTTAATTTGTTTAAGTTCCCCACCCTTACCACAAGTAAGCGGCCTGGGTCGAACACCCTTAACTTGTTGGTTAATTCGTTTAAGTTCCCCACCCTTACCACAAGTAAGCGGCCGGGGTCGAACACCCTTAACTTGTTGGTTAATTCGTTTAAGTTCCACACCCTTACCACAAGTAAGCGGCCTGGGTCGAACACCCTTAACTTGTTGGTTAATTCGTTTAAGTTCCCCACCCTTACCACAAGTAAGCGGCCTGTGTCGAATATCCTTAACTTGTTGTTAATTCGTTTAAGTTCCCCACCCTTACCACAAGTAAGCGGCCTAGGTCAAACACCCTTAACTTGTTGGTTAATTCGTTTAAGTTCCCCACCCTTACCACAAGTAGGCGGCCTGGGTCAAACACCCTTAACTTGTTGGTTAATTCATTTAAGTTCCCCACCCTTACCACAAGTAAGCGACCCGGGTCGAATATCCTTAACTTGTTGTTAATTCGTTTAAGTTCTCCACCATCATCACAAGTAAGCGACCTGGGTCAAACACCCTTAACAAACAATCGTGTTGGCAAACATCCCATACATCAAACACCAACTCACAAATATATAAGCAATTAACCCACAAGTAACCAGCCTCAAACAAACACAATGTAAACATAAACGAACATTTATAGCAAACACCCAAATAAAGCAATGTATGGTTTATTACAGACTTACAATCATTAACAAAATTGGAAACATTAAAACAAAAATCCTAAGCCGCCTCCTGCTCGGCGCCCTCTGCAACCACTTCACCACCACCTGCATCGGCACTAACCGCCTCCTTCTCTCCATTCCCTTCTGGGCTGGGCTAGATTCCGCCTCATCTATAAGTACCTCATCAACAACATCCTTATTTACATCAAACCTAGCGTCATTAAGATCAACATTCCCATAAAAAAGGACGCTTGCCGAACACCCTTCTGAAAACCATTAATATGTTCTTGTATTATACAGCTCTTCAGGTCATCTAGCTCGCTCTCCGTTTCCCACTCCTCCTTCTCCTTCTTCCAAGCCTCTTTTTCCTCAGCATGCTTGTCCACCTTCTCCTGCAACTCTTCCACCTTTTTCTGGGTTCCTTCCTTCAACTCCCTCTAATATAAGGATCCGACACACCGACTAAGTATCAAGGTCTTACTGCTAAACTCGACCATAGCCTTCACCAAGGCATTCGGCTCCATGTTGTCAATGGAATTTATCAGCGACTCCGGCACGTTAATCTCGATATCCTTTCGAACAGTAGTCTTTGGAAGCTCAATTAGCCCAGCTTCCGGCCCCTTCACTCCACTCTCCGAACCTGCTCCCATCAAAACAGCTCGCACCTTCTTCACATATTTTCCCTTGCCAGGCCTGGCCGACAACTCTGCTTTCCTTTTGGTACCACCGTGCACGTGGACATCTACCAACGGATCTTGCAGGTTGGGAACCTCAGTGTTTCCCGCAGCTCTAGCCTTCACCGTTTTTTCCTTGCGCAAAGTTTGAAAAAGTGTCAAGTTTTTCTTGCCCATTAGCGCCATATGCCCTGAAGTACACAACACACAAATCGTCAAAATACTCGAACATATATCAATGCTTAAAGTTACAAAAAGATACCTTCAATATCTATAATCGGGTGAACCGAATTATACACCCTAACTAAGCCCTTAGTGGGCATCTTATCGCTAAATTGCATCAAGGTATCCACCACCTCTTTCTCCGCCACCGACAAATCCTCCCTCGATATCACCTTATATCTCCAAGGATTGCCGATCCAGAAAAACGGAAATTTAGTGTTACCATCAGTTGTGTAGAAGTGCGACCAACTAGCCGGTTTCACCACCACCTTGAAGAATCCATCTTTAAAATGCTTGAACGACTGAGTGAAAGCATCTAGTCTGTTGAGACCAGGCTGGCTTATTAGCGACAACCACGTTGTCGGACTCTTCGGCCTCGTAACAAAAAAGTACATGAATGCTCGAGGAGACGGTTTCAAGTACAACGCCATGCATAGTAACTGGAAAGCTTGTAAGTACGCCTAGCTATTTGGGTGAAGCTGAGTAGGGGCGACGTTCAACAATCGAAGCACTCCCATGGTGAACTCATCAAACGGCAACCAGATGTGTAGCTGTGAGAAATGGCACATATACATATAAAAAAATTCTTCGGTTGATCCTTCTCGACCGTGGCAAACACATTCCACAGCGGTCACCTACTCCGGAGCAACTATGTCCCTCCGAGCACCCTTTTCAAAAATTGGTGTGCAGTTCAACCACGACCTCAGCAAACACGACCACCGAAACAACGATTGCTGTGTTCGCACGTCCGCCGCCACCCATTCGTATCCAGTCTTCGCCGGCCAACAACTCTTCGCCAACTCCTCGGGTGGGTCTTCCCTGAGTTCAACCACCCTCTCCATTGGAATCCTCCCTATACTAACCATCTCTTCCCTATCACTAGTATCGTCTCGACTACTTCCACTATCTCCATACCGCTCACTACCCGAACCTGACAACGAAACCCTATCACTACTACTAGACATACCTGATTCTTTTAAAGATGACAGAGGAGGAAAGAAAGATATCAGACAGCTCTAAAACGCACGTGAACAGATTTTTTGCAAATGATACAAAGTGGATGCATTGCCAACATTATCTTCATTTATAGATACGAATCTCAAACGTCATAACTCTTTCCCGCCAAAAAGCACAACTTATTTCAATCATCATAAAGTATCAAAATGACGGCGCTAAACCTCTCTAAATCAGACTTCTGACACCCCTTCACCTGCCACAAACCCCTTCACCTGCCACAAACCCCTTCACCTACCCGAAACTCCTTCACCTGTTCATCACATTTAAAGGCTGGGGGACTAGTGTATCACACCTAGCCGGTCACGACTAGCACATTAGCACATATCATCCTTCACCAACATATTATACCGGCAAAGGCTAGGGGACTGGTGTACCGTACCTAGCCAACTTAACCAGATAAGTAACAACAAACAATCACCACATATATACCGAAAATAACTAAGGTACACGGCTCGGGACGACATAGACCTAACCGGCCTAAACCCATAACAAAGGTTGCTAAAGGAACGACCAACCTAGGACAGTACACGAACAAGGACGACATAAGGCAACTAGGGAAGTAACCAGATCAGACCATTCCAAAAGACTTAATGAAATTAAAGCCCACAATAGTGAATACTAAGGGCCTGGGCCAAGGGCTAGGCCCACCCATAGCCCAAACCATGGCCCAGCCCATGGAATAGGCAAACATAATTAATAATCTATAAATATGCATGGACCCCACGAATTAAAGGTACGCATTCATTACTCCCTTAATCACCTGATTTAAAGTTTAAGGAGGATCCTTGATTCTCCTGCTTATTGCTCTTGAATTGATTTCTGCCTTTGTCCTTCATGAACTTTGTGAACTTCTTTATCATGAGACTAAGATTCTCATCATCATCAGAATCTTCCTCCTCTTTTTGCTTCTTTCCTTTGACAACTTCAGTTTTGAAAGCAATATTCTTCTTTCTTCCTTGATCTTCTTCATCTTTCAATCTTCCCAGTTCAAGCTTGTGCTCTCTCAGTTTTCCAAAGAGAGCCGCCATGGTCATTGTTGCAAGATTCTGTGACTCCGTGATGGCCGTTACCTTGGGCTGCCAAGTCCTATTCAAGGATTTAAGAATTTTTATGTTAAGTTCATCAATATCAAAGGTTTTACCTAGCCCACTGAGATGGTTGACGATGTGTATGAACCACTTCTGCACATCATAGATGGTTTCTCCCTGCTGCATGTGAAACATTTCATATTCTTGAATCAAGGAGTTCTTTCTAGCCCGTTTGACAACATCAGTTCCTTCATGAGTTACTCGAAGGATTTCCCACATCTCACATGCACTGGTGCAAACAGAAATTCTGTAGAACTCATCAAGAGTTAGAGTATATGATATGATGTTTCTAGCTTTAACATCATATTGAGCTCGCCTATTTTCATCAGCAGTCCATTGAGCAAAAGGCTTTGGTTCTTGCATTTCATTAACAACGTTAACAGGAACAAATGGTCCATTCAAAACAGCATCCCAAATACCCCTATCAACTGATTCTAAAAATATTTGCATTCTGACTCTCTAGAAAGGGTAGTTTTCACCAGTGAAAAGTGAAGGTCTATTGATAGATGATGCATAATCAAGATCAATTAAATAGATATTGTTGTGTCTCATACCTTTCAGAGCAATTTCCTTAGAATTCTTTTGGTGGATAGTGCAGTAGTCACTTTCAAAGATAACTTTGAGACCTTTATCGCATAGCTGACTGATACTGAGGAGATTGTGCTTCAGCCCTTCTACAAGTAGCACATACTTGATCTCCAAGGTATCCCCTCCACCAACATCTCCAATTCCAATTATTTTTCTCAAAATTTAAATGATTAAATTAAAATCACAGTTACTTTGTATGCAATTGTAGATAAATAAAGAGTTTAAAGGAGAAAGATGCACATTGATATTTATACTGGTTCAGATCAAAAGACCCTACGTCCAGTTGTTAAACTCTTAAACAAAGAGATAAACTCAATCACTATAATAATCAGATTACAATAGATTATAAAAGAGTAAAGATTAGAAAACACCTCTCTTGAACAACCACAAGAGATGAACAAAACTCCCCCTGAATCACACAAAGGATGACCAACTTTCCTAGCAACAACACAACACTCAATCTTCTAAGAACTCACTTAGAAAAAGTTATCACTCACTCACAGTAGGTTTTTCAAAGCTTTCTTTAAGAATCTCACAGAGCAACACTTTGCAGTCACAACACAAGAACTCTGAATCTTAAAAGGGTAGTGTGAAGTTTGGAAACTGAGTTCTATTTAAAGAGGTTTTCACAAGCTGAGTTAGAAATGAAGAGTTTAGTTGAAACTGCCACGGATAATCGATTACCCAAAATGGTAATCGATTATCTCATGTACAAATTTGAGCAAATATTTTTATAACTGCCAGTGGTAATTGATTACCAGAAATGGTAATCGATTATTTCAAGTCGTTTTTCAAGAGCCAAGTTATCACTGCCAGTGTGGTAATCGATTATCTTAAGTAGGTTTTGAAAAATAGAATTTTTTGAGTTGGTAATCGATTATTATAAGTTGGTAATCAATTACCATACTGATTTTTGCAAAAAAATGAGTTTCTCTCAAAGGAGTTGCGAGCTGGCTGTTGTTCTAACAGTTTTGCACCTAACTAGAAAAAGCACCTAACTAGAAAAAGTTTAAGTCTATTACAATAAGAATATTTAAACATAAACTATATTGTCTTCAATATCTTCAAGTGTTTTCTTCAGCATCTTTATCATCAAAATCTTTTAATCAATCTTTGTCAACACTATTGACACCAACTCTTTCTCGGGTACTAATGTAATAAAGAACTTCACCACTCCAAAGTGAAATTGTAGTATCTACTTTAAAACGAGTCTAGGACTCTTCCACCATTGAGATAATCTACATCTATTCTTCTCTTGTCTTTGCTAAGTAACTTTAGTTCACATGACATTCTGTCCTCACCTTTTTGATCCATCTGCAATTGATACACCGTCATCGATTTATCTCTTTGGATCATTGTACACCACCTTGTTGAGTACCACATCGTTCCAGAATGAGATTGGAAAATAACCTATCCACTCTTGTTTTGATGTCCCAGCCTCACAAAAGAGTCAATTCCAATTAACCTTGAGTGTGGATTCTTCGATCATCCTGAGACACCACCAAACCCAAGTATTCTGCACTTAGCCGCAACTGTAGAGTAAACCAACATCTCACTACCAACTCCCTCTTGCAGACAACAAGAACCTAATTCTCATAATGGTAATACCAAGGAGTATATGATCTCGATTAAAACCAAATGCCTACCCCAAACACTACTTTTATACTTTGTATCCTTTTAGTTATTTACTTTAACCGATCCAACACCAATTTGTAGAGCCACTCCTTCAGCTACACAATACTTTCCTCTTTTCCTTTCATCCCCCCTTGTTTCATGACATTACCAACTGCCTCATTCCCATAAGAATAACTTAACGAAGTACTTCTTCTTCCGATACTTGAAACCGTTCATCTCATGTCCCAAGTCAAACCTTTCTCTCCTGTGAGCCACCTTACTTAGGACATCCATTCTACTCCTGACTTAAATTGTGGGTATTGCCGAGAAGATTTAGCTGCCTCTCATGGAGGTTGATCGAAATAAAACCTTGAACATACGGTATTCTTACCACATGATTGGTTTTCCCCTTTTCTTAGAACATTGCCTGGTCGACCTAATCTTTCGAGCTCTGCCTCAACTTTACCTTCCACTTGAGATTCTCACTTTCTTGTCTCTACCCTCTTGGTTTATCCTTAAACTCATAAGTTTCACTACTTTCCACTCTGACCTCAGACCTTTGTTAGGATGTAGTACCAATTTGACTTCTCAACTTTGCTGCACAAGCATGCACTAAACACCTCTCCTTATTCTAACCTTTGAATTTGATTCCTCTCGTAAAACTTGTGGTATTTGTTCCAAGAACCTATTCTTGCCCTCAATTTAACACGATGTTTCTAAACTCCTCCAATGTTTTTCGCCTACAAATTCACAACTTAACTTCACTCGTACACTGATACACAACTTTCTGCATATTCGTATCTTCGGTCAAGAGAGTGCCTCAAAGGCCCTACCTTAACCCTTGCAAGGAAAGCAGGTCAAGTTTGACCTTGAATCTGCATTCCTTTGCCACCACTAATAACAATCACATAACACAAAAGTGCAAACATAACAAGAAAAGGTAAAGGAGAGGAACTCAACCTATAACTTCCCTCTCTTTTACCAAAACCTTTAGAATTAAGAAAGGAAACTATCTCTGATATAGTCATGAGTGTGCACCCTCATCACTTTACCAAGATATTTTCTGTTCTTAATGCTTCCAGTTTCGCAACTCTACGCAGTCCGTAATCAATAGTATGATTAAATAATTAATTATTGTAAGACCCGTAGAATTTAATTAATTAAATAAATAAATAATTAATAAATACGGGAGGGGTAATAATTATGACATTAAATTATGGTTGGTATGACGTGGAAAAGTGCTAGCTCATGTGGTTGAGAGCACTTTGATTGTGCGAAAGGACTTGGGTTCGAGTCCTATGTATGCTAACTTTTGATGTTATGGTTTTATTATTTAAATCTATGAAAACATGTTCTTGTATATTATGATGATTGAATTGTGATTCCTAGCAAGAAAATATGAATTGGTTAAATGGTTTGATATAGACTTAGTGATTACATGGTTGTGGGTTCAAACCTTGGAGAACCAAACTAAAAACATTATTTTTGGCATTTTGGCTTTGAATTGAATATGAAAGGTTGGGAAGAACCCTAGATAGTTGAGAGGCAGCCTTGAGTAGCTGAAAAACAGATCATAAAGGTCAATTAAATGATAATTAACAGTACCAATAGGTAAATTTCGTTTTGGGTAATTAAACCCTACTAAAAGCCAAGTTTAAAAGGGTAAAAAGTGGCCATAGGGAAGGTTTTGGCAAGTTAGAATAGCAACCTAAATTAGAGCACGAAAATCAGAGAGATTGGTGAGGTTTGAGTGAGGTTCTGGTGAGGTTTGAGTGACCACATCAAGAAGGGGAAGACGTAGTGATCATTGGAGTATCTCAAACAATTCAATTTAAGCAAAGGAATTCCAGGTTAGGGGAGCTGGACTCCGTAATTTTATGCATATGATTATAAATGTGTAACTGTATGGTATATTGGTTGTTTGTGTACTGTTAAAGCCTTCATAATTCTGCGTTTCTGGAATTTTCCAGAAACCGCCTGGCGGGTGATGAACCACCACCAGGCGACTCATGCGAATTGGTGTGTTCTGGGTGCCTGGAAGAGGAACTGCCTGGCGGCACATTCCCGACCACCAGGCGACGCAAGGCGTCTTAACCAATTACTGGGTTTGCTGATGAAGCGCCTGGCGGGACTGGTTAAACCACCAGGCGGCGCGGGGTAATCTGACTCGTTTTGGGTTTTCTGGCATTTTGGGTTGAATCTGGTGGGGTAAGGGTCAGCAATAATTATTATGGAACAATATTGACGATCAGTGGTGGATATAATCACGTAATCGAGGGTTTAAACGAATGGAACAGTGCATATGAGTTTAGGGTTGAATGTGTGAGATCGGTATTTATGGTTTGAAAGGGGATACTGTGAATTTGGATATAGGAATAGTGGATCATTGTAATTAAATATTGAATTGTTGGGACTGTGATTGTATTGGAATTGCGTGTGATGAGAGTTCGTAAAGGAAGAAAATTGGTTGGGCTAAGAGTGCTGGGAAAATCTGGGAAGTCCCAGAACTGATGCATCGCTAGGCGACATTGGTGACAGTGCAGAGGGAGTGCTTTTCGTGAGTGAGCGGGTGTTGAGGGTCAGTGGGAGCTTGGTGTAAAAATGAGTGCACTTGGTTGAAGTTCGGAGTCATAGTCATGAGAGTTGATGGAATGAAATTACATATATGGTGGATAGGGTATGCGAAGATGAGTATATTAGAGTAACGAGGGATAATTGTAATTGAGGTTTTGGTGTGAGTCATAGAACTGTGCGAGTGCAATATTGAACCTTGAGAGGTCTGGTTGGACGGTGGTATTGTAAACTGAGGATAATGGAGATAAGTATAAAATATAGTGAGATAAACCTGTATATCTAAGTAGGCTATAAAAGAGGAAGGAAATGAGGACAAGTATTGTAGGAGCATGAGTACTGTTTAGAGAAAATGGTGAGTTATACTAAATTATAACAAGAGTACGTGAATCTAGACTAGGAAATGGTTTCAAGTAAGGTACCCTAGTGATGAAAGGGCATTGTGACTAGTCAAGTTTAAGAGACTTGTTATGATTCAGTCAGTAAGAAGAGCATTGGGAGCTAAAAGCTGTGAACCATGAAAACTCGTGACAGGGAACTCAATTGGAGTGCTGCGGCACTAAAACAACACCTGGCGGCGTGATTGGGTCCGCCAGGCGATAGTTTGGTAATAAAGGGCAACTGAGTGGCCGGCGCCTGGTGGTGAGTCCAATACCGCTAGGCGGTACCTGCTGCGAGATGAATTTTGAGGCGCTGTGCGCCTGGCGGTACGCAACACCCGCCAGGCGGTTTGGGAGCTGGCAGCGCCTGGCGGTACGTGTCCCCCGCTAGGCGATTTATATTGCTGCAGCTTTAAGTTTTATTTATGAAATTGTGATCTATAGTGCGTCTAGTGATACTTTAAGGGTGAGATTGCTGGTGTTCCTTGAGTTGTGGCTCGGAACATATCCCTTGAGTTGTGGCTCGGGATAGGGGTTAAGCACGTGGTATTCCTTGAGTTGTGGCTCGGAATAGCATCTCTTGAGTTGTGGCTCGGGATGGCGGATGAACACGAGGAACCCTTGAGTTGTGGCTCGGGTTGACGAGTGTTACCGGTGTGAGTGTGCTGGTTGTGGCCAGTACGGATGGGTCCAGATAGATTGCCCTCCCCTCCTCAGTTGTTGGTTGACGAGTTTAGTAGTCTTGGGACGATACAGACTATGTTCGTATATGGGAACTCTAACTGGCGTTGCGGTGTATGATCTGTAACATGTTTTCCCGCACGTGCTCTATCGGTTATGGCCGATAGGTATGGCAACAAGTCACCTTGAAGCAATCCTTAGGCGATGTAGAACACGAATAAACATAATGGGGATCAGATTACGGGAATGAAAATATAGGGCAATGTGGAAAGTTAAGTTAAGTGCTGTGATATATATGCATGTTGATATCTATATATATATATATATATATATATATATATATATATATGTTTATAGCTTTGTATATATATGTGATTTATCTACTAAGCTCACCCTATCTGCGTATGTGTGGCGATGATCGTGTACGCGGTACACAGGAGCAGATGTTGGTGATGCAGGTGGCTCTGGTGCAGCTTAGTCGCGAAGAGGGGATTGACTTTGGGAAACTCTTATATGTATCTATTGTTTTTGAAAACATTTGTAAACCCTGATGGGTGACTTGATAACATTGTGGTTTTAGTTTTGTAATAGACGTTCTAAAATTTATCCGCTCTTTTAATAAAGCTTTAAATTTTCTCGCGTTTTGGGAAAATGAGGTATTATGAACCGCGCTGTTTTATTTATTCCATTTATTTATTTATAAATCCGTAATATCCTGACGGGATGTTACATTTGGTATCAAAGCAATGGTTTTCAAAATGATTTTTGGGGTCTATGGGGAGTGAGCATACCGTGTTACGTTGTGTGACTATTTTCTGTGATTATTAGTTTATTTCTGGATATGAAATCCTAATATGGGCTGTGTGTGTGAACAACTATAATATGTGGCGCGCACGAGCTATGGCTAACAGGAGGAGGAGGAACACAGTTGGAGCTAATGACACAGCTCAGGCGATCCATCGTATGGTGGACGCGGTGCAGCCCATAGCGGCGCCACCCAGAGCTGTAGTGGCACCTACCTGACCAGTATCTATGGAGGATTTCATGAAACACCGGCCGACCAAGTTCTCTGGCAAGGCCACTCCTGATGAGGTAGATACCTAGATGCGGGAATGTGAGAAGATCTGTAGAGTGCTGGGGTGCACGGATGAGCAGAGGCTGTTGTTTGTCATATTTCTCGTGGTGGCAGACGCAGAGTATTGGTGGCAGGGGATGCAGCAGTTGATGCAGACCCGTGAGGAGCAGGTGACATGGACTGCCTTCAGGACGAGGTTCCTGGAGAAGTACTTTCCCGACAGTGCGAGGCACGAGCGGGAGGCAGAGTTCCTTACCCTTCAGTAGGGGACCATGACTGTGGCAGCACACATTGAGAGGTTCGAATATCTGGCGCGTTTCTACACTCCAGCAGTCACCGAGGAGTGGAGGTGTAGGAAGTTCGAGGGCGGACTAAAACATGAGTTACGCCGTTTCCTAGTGCCGCTTCGGATTAGAGAGTTTCCAGTTTTGGTCGAGCAGGCCAAGACTGTGGAGCAGTTGGAGACCGGGTCGAGTAGTGGAGGGAAACAGCAGAGGACTACCCCAGATGTCAGACCTCAGAGGAAACCTTATAACAGACCGCCGACTACCTGGGGAAGGCTACAGTGTTATAACTGTGGCGGGGAGCACTTGAGGAGGGATTGTACTAGACCTACCAGCAGTACAGGTGGAGGTAGTAGTACTGGTAAGTGCTACGTATGTCAGCAGACAGAGCACTTTGCACGTCAGTGTCCTAACAGAAGACAAGCTGGTGGTGCGCCAGCTAAGAGGCCAGTAGGAGATCGACCCAGAGCACCGGGGCGTATGTTCGCCTTGACGACCACGGAGGCGAAACAGTCAGGTAACCTTTTACAATTTCTATGTCTGTTGTGTGACCACGAGGTGGTGGTGTTGTTCGACTCGGGAGCCACCCATTCGTTTGTGTCTAATGAATGTGTGAGGAGGCTCGGGCTTACGATGCGAGAGCTGGAGTGCGAGCTTTTAGTCGCGACGCCAGCGTCTAGAGAGGTATCCACCACTTCTATGTGCGTGGGGTGCCCTATGGAGGTGGCAGGCCGTAGGTTTAGGTTGAATCTCATTTGTTTGTCGATGGAGGGTCTAGACGTGATTCTGGGCATGGATTGGTTGTCGAGTAACCATGTCGTCATTGATTGCGGGCAGCACAAGATAGTGTTTCCTGATGCGGTGGGGTTAGAACTTATCTCGTCTAATCAGGCGGTAAGGGAGATTGAGGCTGGAGCTACATGTTACATGATTGTGGCTCAGGCAGAGAAGATGAGCACGGCCGAGAAGATCAGCAGGATTCCGGTAGTAGATGAATACGCAGATGTATTTTTGGATGAGATTCCAGAACTACCGCCTAGCAAGAATGTAGACTTCTCCATTGATCTCATCCCTGGCGCTGGGCCAGTTTCTATGGCACCGTACAGAATGGCGCCTGCTAAGTTAGCCGAGTTAAAGAAACAGATTGAGGATCTGCTTGAGAAGAAGTTCATCCGACCGAGTGCATCAACGTGGGGAGCACCGGTTCTGTTAGTGAAAAAGAAAGATGGTAGCTCCCGGTTGTGCGTTGATTACCGGCAGTTGAATAAGCTAACGATAAAGAATAAGTACCCGTTGCCGAGGATTGACGATCTATTGGATCAGTTGAGGGGAGCTGCGATGTTCTCAAAAATAGACATGAGATCTGGATATCATCAAATCCTTGTCAGGCCGGAGGATGTCCAAAAGACTGCTTTTCGATCACGGTATGGTCACTACGAGTATGTAGTGATGCCATTTGGGGTGACCAATGCGCCGGCTATATTCATGGATTACATGAATATGATTTTCAGGCTATACCTAGATCAGTTTTTAGTAGTGTTTATTGATGACATTCTGATCTACTCTGAAAGCAGAGAAGAACACGCAAAGCATCTGAGAGTAGTGTTGGGGATTCTCAAAGAGCACCAGTTGTATGGGAAATTATCAAAATGTGAATTTTGGGTGGAAGAGGTACAATTCCTGGGCCTTGTGATCTCAGCCCAAGGAATAGCCGTTGATCCGGCAAAGATAGAGATTGTGGTGAAGTGGGAGAGGCCTCAAACAGTTTCAGAGGTGTGGAGTTTTCTGGGTTTGGCAGGGTATTATCGACGGTTTGTGGAGGGTTTCTCCAAGATGGTGAGTCCTCTTACACAACTTACGAGAAAGACCAGCCTTTCTCATGGACAGACGAGTGTGAAGCTTGCTTCGAGGATATGAAGAGAAGACTGACCACCGCACCGATATTGGCAATCCCTGACATGACTAAAACATTTGAGGTGTACTGTGATGCCTCGTATCAGGGGTTAGGCTGTGTGCTGATGCAGGATAAACGGCCTGTAGCTTATGCATCGAGACAGTTGAAGGTGCATGAGAAGAATTACCCGACACACGACTTGGAGTTAGCGGCAGTCGTGTTTACCCTCAAGACATGGAGGCATTACCTGTATGTATCTATTGTTTTTGAAAACATTTGTAAACCCTGATGGGTGACTTGATAACATTGTGGTTTTAGTTTTGTAATGGACGTTCTAAAATTTATCCGCTCTTTTAATAAAGCTTTAAATTTTCCCACGTTTTGGGAAAATGAGGTATTATGAACCGCGCTGTTTTATGTATTCCATTTATTTATTTATAAATCCGTAATATCCTGACGGGATGTTACAACGTGTTCATCACCAGTCATGAACCTACCCGCTCATGACAACATCAAGCATATCCCAGACCAGGACCAACACAACAAACCATGCAAAACATATCACAATGCACCCTGCCACTACACCATCGCCTAGCATAGCCTAAGCGTCCCTAGACGAATTGGCAGTACCGATCGCTTGGTGGTTCCACGTCACCGTCGGGCGCCACAACTCACAAGACATCCCTGTTTCCTACTATCGCCTGACGATTCACTCTACACCGCCAGGCGCTACACCAGTAATGTGAAACTACTGGTTTTAGGTACTCTAATTCATTTCATAGAATTCAACCATTCAATTCTCAAACATCCAGAAATCGACATACATATTCATATATTCCAAATTACAACATCACAACACATATGCATCTTTCAAGTATAAGCACACATTCCTCTATTTTATAATTCATATATACTTACCTCTTAAATTAATTCCAACACACACTTTATTTTCCCTTTCTTATTTTCCCAACCTTTTTCATGCTTACAATTCACACACCCCACATAAGACACAATCAAAGCTATATACTTACTTCACATGCCCTCACAATTCCATTACATTTAAAGTAGGATTATCATGTTCCCATACTTTCCCAAAACCTGTCATGATCATGCAACACTCGGTCATAGTGATATCATCAATATTGGCCTTTTTCACACACTTATAACATCATACATTCGAACTAACATATATAGGTTCATATATTGAACATGTATCAACAAGCACTACCAAAAACATAATCATCAATCACACATCTTTATATTTATATATATACATTCACCAATCAAGGTCATACCAGCACTTGAGCACACTTAATGATCCATTAGTGATCATACTATTAGGGAATTCAAACAACCAATCATGCGTGATGTATATCTCCCTCTGTAGGCATCCAATTCAAATCTCCACTATTCAAAGTGAAGAACAACATGTTGTGTATCACCTTCCAAAATTTCACCTAAATTAGACGGTTAACGAAACGGGAAATGCAGTTTTACAAAAACTGCTCGAACTAGAAAAATTAGTGGGTGCCGCTTGAAAAACAACGTTTTTCGTGAATCAGACCACCACACATCATTGGTATGGCGCTTGGCGGCCAAATGGGTGCCGCCAGGCGGTTCCTACTGTTCCAGGAACCCAAAAATTTCCTCAACACCTGCTAACCTTATTCCAACCCCTACAATTCTGATTCCCTTCGATTTTAGACTCCACACTCACAACTCAAGTGTTTAGGTTTGCAATTTATTTCATACAACTTCCAATCACACGAAATTCCATTAATTTAACCCATTCAATTTAATCCAACTCTAAATTCCCAAATTCACAACCGTAACATGACGTCTACGAAATTTTCATCCAATTTGACCCCAAACCACGTTTAATCCAATGACTATGACATATAATCATTCTCACACAATTAGAGTAGCATTTTTCCCCTGTCAAAATCATCCCAAAGAGCATCAAAATTGAACCAAAATTGGTTCGCGTCGCCTAGCGGGTCAATCACCACCGCCAGACCCTTGAGCAGAACCCAAAAAACTGGCTTAAATAGCTATGTGTCGCTTGGCAGTCGGGAGCTTACCGCCAAGCGATTCCTCTTCAGGAACCCAAAATTAGGCTAACATGCATGTGCCGCCAGGCGGCTGTGAGTAGCCCGGGAGGCAGTTTCTGGAAAATTTCCAGAAACGTGAATTTTCATACAATTTGGACAGATTACTAACACCCAATAATCATATATTTCATGCAATCAAACAATACAAAATTAAAGGTACGGTTCCAACTCCCCTAACCTGTTAATCCTTGCTCAATTTGAAGAATAAAGGCTTCTCTTGTGTCACCAATAGTCCCACCTTGGCCTTCTCTCAATACACTTGATGCTCTTATCAATTTCACACGAAAACTCTCCTTCAGACTCTTTTCCACTGTCAAATTCGTTTGTCCACTACCCTTTCACGTTTTCCTCTCTTTCTTCTCCAAAACTACACTAATTAGACCATTAACTAAGCCTTAATGCTTGTTAATGTTAGGGAAAACGAAAATGCTTTCAATTAGGTGTTAATGATCATTGAAAGACTATTATTGGTTACCTTCCCAGCCCACTAGGTTGTCCTTCTTGCAGCTAGGGTTTTCTCTGTCCTTTCATATTCATGCCGAAAGAAAATTTGGCAAAAAGAAAGTTAAATTAATTCTTAGGAAGGTTTGAACCCACAACCCCTCAATTACCAAGTCAGTGCATAACCAATTCAACCAATTCATGTTTCATGATAATTCCTATAATTTTAGGATTACATTATCACTGAGCACATTCAAACATAACATTAAAATAATACATTTATTAAAATAGCATACAATTAGCATACAAAAGACTCAAACCCAAGTCCTTTCAACATAACTAAGTACTTTCAACCATTTGAGCTAGTACTTTTCCACATCATAACAAACCACATTAGATGCCATAAAGGCTCCCAAGACCCGCATTTATTAAATAATTATTTAAATTTCTCGGGTCTTACAGTGTTGGCATGTGATTTAAATGAGATGGTTGGTATTAAAGTAGCATGGTATTAGTGTGAGATGAAGTTCTATATTCATAGATTTGGGAAGAATGAGTTGGTATTGATTACACACGTGATATGAATGAGGAGTGGTTACAGAAGTTGGCATGAGGTCTCTATGCATGATAAATATTACTTGGTTGTTTGAATATGATTGGTATGTAGTCAGTACGTAAATCCATGAGCCTCTAGGTGAGACCTCATGGTGGTGCTTCAGTGGTCGGGACGTAATTCCATGACCGTTGTTAGTGGGAGTTCATGGTAGTGCCCCATCTATATAATTTGGTAGGGATTCAAGGTAAGGTTGCACCTTGACGCTCTAAAGGGTCAATTAGTCTCACACAGAGCGGACTGACTCTTGTGGTGAGAGTAGCAGGAGGCCTAAAACTCATTAATGGCTAACCTTGTGTGTGGGAGATTGAAACTTTGTAACACTTAGCTCGGAGGTAAGCAGAGGAATCCACCACAAGTGTAAGCATTCGCTGAATTCGACTAAATTATACGTATCTGGATGAGTCGTGTCGAGTCTTAGTGTATTGTTTGGAAGGTCATAACATGCTGGGGGTGATGTATGTATAATTGTTTGTGAAAGAGTATATGATTGCATGATAACATTATTTTTCGGCTCTAGCTTACCCTTTTGCTTTTTTGATTTCTTTGTATGTGGTTCGTCTACTTTTGCGATGATCATCAATTTATTGATATGAGCAGATGCGAGAGGTACTCGAGGTCAACAAGGAAGGGATGATTCCGCTGTATAGTCTACTTGGGCTGGACTTCATGTTTTATTTGGGCTTTTATTTAGGGCTATGGCCCATATGCTGCTTTGCTCTTTAGTACTCTATTATCTATTGTTAAGTCCTTGGATTTCATTTGTATCTGGAATCATGGTGTGCCTTGGTTTCTTCTAGCATTTTCTGGATATTGTAAGGAGTAACGTTTATACTCCAGGACTTGTCTCTAAATTTCTATTTGTGTGACATTTCATTTAAATTAAAATTATTATCTAAATGGGGTGTTACATTTATGGTATCAGAGCGATCATTCCTTAGGTCTGTGGACTTGGGTGTCTGCTTAGTTTTCGTGGTGTCTTTCTAGAGTCTTTAGTCAAGTTGCCTATCTTATCAATCTGACAATTGGTTTCCTGTGTGCCAATGAATCATGGCACCTCCTCGTAGGGACTCCCAATCCTCTCAGGGTGATGTACCAGATATCGCCAGGGCAATAGAAGCGATGGTAGCCACTATGACGTAGTAGAGTATGGCCATGATGTAGCAACATGAAGCATCTATATAGTGTCAGGAAGCGTCGCTCGAACAACAATAGTTGGTGATGCAGCAGATGGAGGCTGCAAGAGTGGCTGTTGAGGACGCCCACAAGCAACATATGGAAGCCCTCCGCCAATTGGAGGAGAACAGGGTGGTTGCCCATACCTTTGGGGCTAAGCCACGACCTGCAGTCAGGGAGTGGAGCCTAGAGGACTTCCTAAAGTACCATCTAGTAAAGTTCAACGATAAGACAAGTCCTAATGCCGTCGACCAGTGGTTGAAGGACCTCGAGAGAATATTTGATGCAAAAATGTGCCCTACGGAGAAAAGGATAGCTTTTACGGTATATATACTCATAGGAGAGGCAGAGCATTGATGGATTTTCATGAAGTTCATCATGAAGGAGAAGGATGAGCCGGTCACTTGGGAGGCCTTCAGGGGGAAATTTCTCTTTGAATATTTCCCCGACAGCGTCTGGTATGCCAAGGAGGTGGAATTCCTCCAGTTGGCATAGGGGAACAAGATTGTGGCAGAGTATGCTGAGAAGTTCAAACATTTCAGCCATTTCTACACCTTGCCACTCAATGAGGAGTGGAGATGTCAGAAATTTGAGAATGGTCTTCGGGGAGACATCCGCTTGATTGTAGCTCCTCTATCCATCATGGATTTTGCTACACTGGTAGAGAAGGCCAGAGTAATGGAGAAGATGAAGCATATTTCATGTTATGTGATTATGGATTGGATAAGCATATTTCATGTTATGGATTGTATGTATAGTGCTTGGGGTTCTTTGGAACTTGCTTCAAAGTGCCAAAAACCAATAGCAATGACGCTACTGGTGTGGCACCTAGCGGCTTGGGGTGTGCTGCTTGGCGGCTTGGGGTGTGCTACCAAGTGATAAGGGAAAACCAGAGAAGCTTGGAACGCATGGCGCTTGGCGGAAAATGTGATCCCGCTAGGCAGAAAAGATCTGGTAGAGGCTCTGGAAAGCATATGGCGCCTAGCGACGTGAGGTGTCTGCCAAGTGGCCTGGAAGCTTAATGCGCCTGGTGCCCAGAGTGCTACACCTGGCACCTAGAGTGCGCTAGACGATACCATGAAGCAATTGTGGTTACTTTCTTTGATGTATTTGGTGTACAAGGCTTCTATAATACCTTAAAGGTTGGGTTGCTAATGTTCCTTGAGTTGTGGTTCGAAAAGTATCCCTTGAGTTGTGGCTCGGGATAGGGGTTAAGCACGTGGTATTCCTTGAGTTGTGGCTCGGAATAACATCTCTTGAGTTGTGGCTTGGGATGGCGAATGAACACGAGGAACTCTTGAGTTGTGGCTCGAGTTGGCGAGTGTTACCGGTGTGAGTGTGCTAGTTATGGCCCGTATAGATGGGTCTAGATAGATTGCCCTCCTCAGTAATTAGTTGATGAGTTTGGTAGTCTTGGGACGTTACGACCTATGTTCGTATTTGGAACTCCACCTGGCGTTACAGTGTGTGATCCGTAACATTGTTTCCCGCACATGCTCTATCGGTTGTGGCCGATAGGTATTGTAGCAAGACATCTTGAGGTACTCACTAGGAGACGTAGAACACGGTTAGCATGGTTGTGACCATGTGGTATGAAATCAAAGGATGGAATTCTTTTGGTGTGATTGTGTTATATATATAAATGTGTTGGGTATATGTCTTATTCTATTAGTTCACCCTATCTGCTTGTGTTTGGCGATGATCGTGTACGCGGTACACGTGAGCAGATGATGTTGTAGGTGGTGAGGCATAGCACCGGAGCGGGGCTAGTATGGGGCGAAGATTTTCCCAGAGTTTTTACTATTTTGTATTTTAAGGATTTTTGTAAACTTCTGGATTGATCTAGTGTGGTTTTCTTATCTATTTGATTTTATGAATTGGGAATTGAGACAATTTATATTATAAGAAGTTTTAAATTTCCCGCATTTTTGGGAAATGATATTTCATTAAATGCAGTTTAGTTATATTTCTTTATTTTATTTATTTAAATCTATAATATTTGGTCGGGATGTTACACTTCACATCTAGATAACCTTAGTTATCTTAATGTCAAGTGGGAATTTTCCTTGTGCTTGTATAACATCACCATAAACCACACTAAAATTTCCTTTCAATTAATTGTGCTTTGGTGCTTTTTTCATTTCTATTTTTGAGTTCAGATTGGCATTTAGATCTTAGCAATGTCTTATAGTCAATTTCCATTGTGTTTCATTGTGTTTCAAGATCTTCTTTTGATTCCTTTAAGTTTCCTTCTCCTATGTGCTTTTTGTTTCCATTAAAATGCAAATGATCAAGCATAGTGTGGTGGTGATTCTGATTTGTGGTGGAAACTAGTTGTTGTACGAGCTATAAAAGGAAAGAAAAATAGCACAAAAAGAATACAAGCAAGTGCCAAAAAGAATCAAAAGAAAAGATAAGAAGAAAGTGGCAAAAGAAGTACACTAGAATCACTAACATCACTTGAGTTTGAGAGTATTATTTTGTTGCATTTTACTGTTGTTCCAGTTTCTGCCTGATTGCACACTATTTGTATTTGATTACCATAAAACATTGACCAATGCAAATCCAAATATGATTTTTGCTTCTTTTAGCTAAGACATAGACCAAAAAGAGAAAAAAAATCATTGAAAAATGTTGAGAAATGAAAAAATGAAAAATAGATGAAGAAGATGCTTGAATTCACGTTTTTGGACTGGCAGTGAGTGAAAAAAATCAAATTTCAGTGCAATTTTCTAGCTTATTTTGGTTGTTTTTAATCCATTCTAGTGCCATTCATTAGGTAATTCATTTGAGTGCTTATCTTGTTTCTTTACCTTATTTCTAGTTTGTCATTTCTGTGGCAATCCTTTGAGTTTGTCATGGCATTATTCACTTTTGGTTTAGCAATTATAATTTTGTGCTTTTCTTGCTTTATTTCTTGACCTCTTTTGGTTTAGGTTCTATATTTGGTGCATACTTCTTTTTGAATGTGATCTAACTTTTCTAAGGTAGCATCTTAGGGGGTGGAGTTGTAAAATTGTAATGCTTTCCTTGTGTTCATGGCTTAGTTAGGTGTCTTGGGGAGTCTTAGGTACTCAATCCCATCTCCTAACTAGAACCTCTTCTATACATTAGTGAAGCGCTTTTAGTGGTGAAGTTTGAAGGTTCCAAGTGCCTTCTACTTCTACAAAAACTTACGCCGTATATAGCTTCTAATCTTTCTTGTTTTTAATTTTCTTGTTTGATAGTTTAGTGTGTGTCAACTTAGTCTTTGAATTAATTTCATTTAAGAAGTTTTGTACAAAAGTTTCAAGTTCCCTTGGCTAGGAAAGACTTGGTATGTAAGCAATCCAAGTGATTCACCTCTCTTTCCTAGAGGAGAACTAAAAGCTTTAGCTATATACTTCTTCTTTGAAATTTTCTTTAAAAGACCAAAGTCTTCTAAAATCTAAAAAAGAAATGTCTCAACCTCCTTCTCAATGTATGGGTGCTTTAAATGAAGAAGAAATAACTTTGAAACAAATTGCCTTTGATTTGAGAGCACTACTACGTTGGAAGGAAGATGAAACAATCGCAAGGGCAATGGAAAAACAAGAAAGAGATAGGTTTCATCAACTTTTAGATGAAGAGAGAAGGGGAACAAGAAATACGGAAAGGTTGCATGAGAGGATGAGTAATAGGAGTCAACACTTGTACTCCCACACTCCAACACTAGTCACACACTATGAAGAAGAAGATAATAGACTAGTTGACAACTTCTATCAACCTCTTCCTCCTCTAAGAAGAGAAAGAAAAGAGCCTAGGGAACCAAGAGCCATTAGAATAAATCTCCCTCACTTTTATGGAAAAGATGATGTTGAAGCTTATCTTGATTGGAAAATGAAGGTTGAGCAACTCTTTGCTTGCCATCAAATAAGTGAGGAGAGGAAAATACCCTTAGCTACCCTTAGCTTCCAAGGCAATGCTATGTATTGGTGGACTACCCTTGAAAGAGATAGGAGAATCAATCAAAGTCCTGAGGTAAAATATTGGAATGACCTCAAAGGAGCCCTTAGGAGAAGACATATTCCCTCCTACTATCATAGAGAGCTAATGGATAAGCTCCGAAGACTCCATCAAAATAAAATGAAAGTGGAAGAATATAGATAAAAGATGGATTTATATATATGATGAGGGCTAGGATTAGGGAGTTCGAGGATACCACCATTTCAAGGTTTCTTAGTGGCTTAAGTCTTGAGATAAGAGATAGAGTAGAATTGTTGCCCTACCAAGACTTAAATGACTTGGTTCAACTTTGCATAAAGGTAGAGCAACAAATTCTAAGGAAATTTTTTTGAAATGACCACTCTAACTCTTATACCAAGAAAGAATTCAAGAGGGAGTGTAAGCAAGTCAAAGAGGAACCCTCCAAAAGTTTCAAGGAAAAGGAGAAACCAAGGGAAGTCACATCTGCACACACTCACAATAGTGAAATCAAGTAATTCAAGTGTCTTGGTAGAGGTTATGTTGCATCTCAATGCCCCACCAAAAAGACCATGATCTTAAGGGGCGTTGACCACTATAATAGCCAAGATAAGCAAGAAAGTGAGAGTGAGACTTCTAGTGAAGAGTCTAATGATGAGTCTAAGGAAATTGCCTATCCTTGTGAAGGAGACCTTCTAATGATTAGAAGACTTCTTAACAACCAACCCATTCCAAAAGAGCCAACACAAAGAGAGAACATCTTTTATACAAGATGTAAAATTTTAGAAAACACTTGTTCTCTCATTGTTGATAGTGGTTCATGTTGCAACTGTTGTAGTACAAGGTTGGTTGATAAGTTGGCTTTGACTATCATTCCCCATCCAAAACCTTACAAATTGCATTGGCTTAATGAAAGTGGGGATTTGACAATCCAACATTAAGTGAAGGTCAAGTGATCCATAGGGAAATATGAAGATAGTGTGTTATGTGATGTAGTACTTATGGAAGCTTGCCATGTTTTATTGGGAAGACCTTGGCAATTTGATAAGAAAACCATGGATAATGGTCTTACCAATGAAATCACCTTCACTCACAAGGATAGAAAATTTATCTTGCGTCCTTTATCACCATCCCAAATGGTAGAGGATCAAATCCAAATGAGAAAGAAGTTGGAAAAGGAGAGAAAAGAGGATAAAAAAAAGTCCTCCATCTCTCCCAAAAAGTAACTAAAGATGAATCTGAGGTGGGAGAGATTGGTGTTCCTTCTCCCAAAGTCAATCAACATGAGAATATTTTGACTATAAAATCTTTGAACCAAGTTCTCAATGATGAATAACCTTCATGCCACTTGTTGTGTAAAGGAACACTCACATGCACTGCCACATTTCTTGAACTTAAGAGTCTACCTCCTAAAGTTGAAAATATTTTGAAAGAGTTTGAGGATATATTACCTAAGGAAGGGCCAATTGAGCTTCCTACTTTTAGAGGAATTGAGCATCTGATAGATTTAGTGCCTGGGGCAAGTCTTCCAAATAGACCAGCCTATAGGACAAATCCTCAAGAAACAAAGGAGATAGAATCACAAGTGCAAGAGTTGTTGGAGAAGGGTTGGGTTCGAAAGAGCCTTAGTCCATATGTTGTGCCTGTTTTGTTAGTGCCTAAAAAGGATGGAAAATGGAGAATGTGATGTGATTATAGGGCTATAAATAACATAACCATCAAATATAGGCATCCAATCCCTAGGCTTGATGACATGCTTGATGAGTTGCATGGGTCCCTTATGTTTTCTAAAATTGATCTAAAGAGTGGTTATCACCAAATAAGAATCAAAGAAGGTGATGAATGGAAAACCGCTTTTAAGACCAAATTTGGACTATGTGAGTGGTTGGTGATGCCCTTTGGGCTTACTAATGCACCTAGCACATTCATGAGGCTAATGAATCATGTCCTTAGAGAGTGCATAGGAAAGTTTGTGGTTGTCTATTTTGATGATATCTTGATCTATAGCAAGAGCTTGCATGAGCACATAGACCATCTGAGGTCTGTCCTTACCATCCTTAGGGTAAACAGTTTGTTTGTTAATAAAGAGAAATGTACTTTCTGTGTAGATAGTGTAGTTTTCTTAGGTTTTGTTGTGAATAAAAATGGGGTCCATGTTGACCCTACAAAAATAAAGGTCATTCAAGAATGGCCTACTCCTACAAGTGTTGGAGAAGTTAGGAGCTTCCATGGTTTGGCAAGCTTTTATAGAAGATTCATTCCTAACTTCTCTACTTTGGCTTCACCCGTCAATGAGCTTGTCAAGAAAGATGTGTCTTTTAATTGGGGTGAAAAACAAGAGTCTGCTTTTCAGCAACTCAAAGAAAAACTCACCAATGCGCCCATTCTAGCTTTACCAAACTTTTGAACTAGAATGTGATGCATATGGTGTAGGAATAGGTGCCGTGTTGTTGCAAGGAGGACACCCCACAACTTATTTTAGTGAAAAACGTAATGGTGCCTCCCTCAACTATCCCACCCATGACAAGGAATTGTATGCCTTAGTTAGGGCCCTTCAAACCTGGGAACACTACCTTATGTCCAAAGAGTTTGCCATTCATAATGACCATGAGTTGTAAGATCCACATAATTTAATTAATTAATAAATGCGGGTAGGTAGCGTATTTATGACATTAAATTTTGATGGGTTTTGACGTGGAAGAGTACTAGCTCAAATACTTGAGAGTACTTGATTGTGTGAAAGGACTTGGGTTTGAGTCCTATGTATACCATTATGTGTTGTTTGTTTTATTATTAATTTCAATAAGATGTTGAGTGTGAGGAATGATAATATAACTCTATATTTATAGGAATAATCATTGAACATAAATTGGTTGAGTGGTTGTGCATTTGGTTGAAAATAGGCATGGTCATGGGTTCGAACCTTAGTAACCTAAATTTAACTCTCTTTTTGCTAATAATTGGTGTGTCTTTAATCATGGGCTTTGAATAGCAATTAAACCATTATTAAGTTAAAATTCGTTTTGGCACTTAAACCAACCTTTAAGACAACTATAAAAGGCTGAATTTGGGTAAGAAAAGGGTTTTCTACAGTGTGATTATTTTTACCTTTAGAGGAGAGCGAATTTGAGAGGGTATTGGGGCAATTGGGGGCTAGTTTGGGAGAGGATTGGTACTCTAAGGAAGACGCATAATTGAAATTATAAGTGCAAAAAATTTCAAGTTAGGGGAGCTGAACCGAATTTTAGTAATTGTTGTTTTATGTGCATGATTTGATGTGTGTTGGCCATGAGAAATTCGTGCTAATGTATGGTTTGAATTTGGGGTTGGGGGTTTTGATATTGATGAATTAAATTTTACCAAATTGCATGAATAATAGGGGTTTTTGCACTATACATGCTACTGTTGGTTCAAACGTAGATTTTGGGAACTACTTGGGGTCTAAATTGGTGTTCACATGTTGGTTTACTGCATTCACTTATTTGGCATGGATTAGAGTATGGTTTGGACCTTGTTGCAGTGGTTGCGTGCGTAACTCTGTGTATAACTCTGCAATTCTCGCTCGGGCGAGCTAGGGTCACCTAGGCGAGATTAGCACAGAAATGGGACTGATCTGCTCGTTTATCTCGCTCGGGCAGAGAGTGATAGTTTTGGGCGACTGGTTGTCTCGCTTAGGCGGGCATCCCTCGCCCAAGCGAGAACTCGAGAGTTTGGGTGCTTGTTTGCATGTTCCGCTCAGGCGTGAAACCTTAGTTTGTTTGGGCGAAAGCTTGTCTCGCTTAGGCGAGAGCTCCTCGCCTAAGCGAGTCATCGAGGTTTGGTTGGTGGGTTGTGAAACTCGCCGCTTAGGCGAGGTACGTAGTTCTGGGCGAGTGAGGGTCTCGCCCATGCGAGAATGAGCTCGCTTAAGCGAGACTTCGTAGGTTGCAGAGGTTCTAGAGGCTCGCCCAAGCTAGTGGGTCTAACTTAAGCGAGATAGGCTGGACTGGTTGAACAAAGGCTTTTAGCCTAAGAGAGCGAGGGTGTTGTGGTGCGTTCAAGACATGTGTTACTGTTGTGTTAATGGGATGAGAGGGAATTTGTAAGGCGTGGTCTATAAGGCTTCTAAGATATCTCAATGGTGGGATTGCTGGTGTTCCTAGGGTTGTGGCCCGGAACGTATCCTTGGGTTATGGCCTAGGATAAGAGTTTAGCACATGACATTCTATGGGTTGTGGCCCAAAATGACTTCCCTTGAGTTGTGGCTCGGGATAGCGGATGAACACGAGGAACCTTTGAGTTGTGGCTCGGGTTGGCAAGTGTAGTCGGTGTGAGTGTGCTGGTTGTGGCCAGTACGGATGGGTCCAGATGGATTGCCCTCCTCACTGATTCGCTGACGAGTTTGGTAGTCTTGGGACATTACGGACTATCTTCGTAATATGGAACTCCACCTGGCGTTACGATGTGTGATTCGTAGCATGGTTCCCGCACGTGCTCTATCGATTGTGGCCAATAGGTGTGACATCAAGGCGCCTTGAGATACTCACTAGAAGGTGTAGAACACGAATAACATGGTTGTGGCCGTGTGGATGAGCTGGAACGAGTCTCCTTGATGTGCATTGATACTACATGGTTGTGGCCATGTGGAAGGAAGGAAACGAGTCTTCCTTGGTGTGTATTGGTATTACATGGTTGTGGCCATGTGATAAAGAAGGAGGAGGTTCCTTGGTGGTGAAATGATATTATATATGGTTGTGGCCATGTGGAATAAAAGAAGAGATTTTATTTTGATGTAGTTTATTATATATTATATGCTTGGTGTATATTTTTGTGTTATCTTTTTAGCTCACCCTATCTACTTGTGTTTGACGATGATCGTGTACGCGGTACACATGAGCAGATGATATTGGAGGTGGAGCTGATGAGGCTTAGCCGCGGAGTGGGGGAAAGCCTTGGAGTTTTATATTATTTTAATTTGGAATTTCTTGTAAACTCTTATTAGAGACTTTATTATTATGTTTAGTTTTTTTTTGAATTATGAACTGTGGTTTTAATTGGAATTAATAAAATGTTAAAAATTTTCCGCGTTTTTGGGAAATGAGGTTTTATTAATTGCGGCTTAATTACTTTTCCTTATTTTATTAATTAAATTCGTAATATCCGGCCGGGATACTACATGAGTCACTAAAATACTTGAAGGGCCAACACAATTTGAATAAAAGGCATGCTAAGTGGATGGAATTCTTAGAACAATTTCCTTATGTGATAAAGTACAAGGAGGGAAAAAGTAATGTGGTGGTTGATGCCTTATCTAGAAGGCACACCCTATTTTCAAAATTGGGAGCCCAAATTCTTGGATTTGATCACATTTCAGAAATGTATGTTCAAGATTCTGAGTTTTCTTCTACTTATGCTGAGTGTATGGAAAGACCTCAAGGAAGGTTCTATGTGAATGAAGGGTATTTGTTTAAAGAAGGAAAAATTTGTATTCCCCAATGTTCACAAAGCAAACTCCTTGTCCAAGAAACACATGAAGGGGGATTGATGGGTCACTTTGGGGTAGAAAAAACCCTAGGTCTTTTGAAAGAAAATTTCTTTTGGCCCCATATGAGGAAAGATGTCCAAAGGCATTGTAATAGATGTATTTCATGTGTGCAATCCAAGTCTATGACAATGCCCCATGGATTATACACCCCCTTGCTTGTTGCTTAAGCCCCTTGGGAAGATATAAGCATGGATTTTGTCTTAAGACTCCCAAGAACACAAAGGGGTTTTGATTCTATTCTTTTGGTGGTAGATCGTTTTAGCAAAATGACACATTTTATATCCTGCCACAAAGTGGATGATACTAGCAACATTGCTAGGCTTTTCTTTAGAGATGTGGTCAAGCTTCATGGTATACCCTGCACCATAGTTTTTGATAGAGACACTAAGTTTCTTAGCCACTTTTGGAAAACTCTTTGGTCAAGACTTAGAACTAAGCTTAATTTCTCTACTTCATGTACCCACAAACTGATGGGCAAACTGAAGTTGTTAATAGGTCTCTATCTACAATGCTAAGGGCAATTTTGAAAGGAAACCACAAATTTTGGGATGAATGCCTTTCCCATATTGAGTTTGCCTAAAATAGAGTAGTTCATAGGACTAATAAAATCTCTCCATTTGAAGTTGTTTATGGCTTTAATCCTCTCACACCTAAGGACTTGCTACCACTTCCTACATCTTTTGATTTTATTCATAAAGACGGGGTGGCAAAATCTGATTTTGTTAAGAAAATGCATGAGAGGATTAAAAGACAAATCCAACAACAAACAGAAAGGTATGCTAAGTGCAACAATAAGGGAAATAGGGAAATGATTTTTGAAGAAGGGGATTGGGTGTGGCTACACCTTAGAAAAGATAGATTTCCTAAGCAAAGGAAGTATAAACTTAGCCCACGAGGTGATGGTCCCTTTAAAGTGTTGAAAAGAGTCAATGATAATGCGTATAGGCTAGAGCTGCCTCAGGGCTATGATGTGCATGCCACCTTTAATGTTGCTGACTTGATACCTATTGCAGGTGGTACAAATGATGAGGCAAAGACTACAGATTTGAGGACAAATCCTTCTCAAGAGGGAGGGGATGATGAGATGCCTCAAGCCAAGGGACCTACAACAAGAGCCATGGCTAGGAGAATACAAGAGGAATGGGCCTTAAATGCGCATGCAAGGCCCAAGATGAACTTCACATGGGCCAAGGAAGATGTGAAGACCTAGCCTAGGACTCTTTGCTTGTAAATACTAGATTAGGATTTTATTTTGGCCTTTGTATTTTGGGCTCAGTAGAATAGGGTTTTCTTTGGGCCATGTATTGGGTTTTAGAGGAAATTAGGCTTTAGAAGTAATTTTGGACCAAAAAAAGGGAATTGGGCTAAATGGGCCGAGAGTAGTGCGTATACTCTAGAGAAGCCTAGAAGCTTCTCAAACTTGCTCTCCAAGGATGAGAGTTAGCTTCCCATGGCAAGAGAAGTGTGACTTGCTTAGGTGGCAAGTCACACCTCCCACATGCTCCTTTTTGGCCCCAAAATTCAACTTTCTAGACTCCTTTTTCCTGCACTTTTTGGAGACTCCTTGGTCTCATTTTAGCCTATAAATAGAAGGCTTTGGACATGTATTTTTGAGCTTGAAATTGAGTAATGAATTGCTGCCCAAATTTGTGCACAAATTTCTTTTGAGCTCACCTTAGAGTAAACTCTTCTCTAGTTTACTCTAGTCTTCTTCCTTAAGAATCCTTTCACCTACACCAAACCAAACACCTTAAACTTCTTTCCTTCATGCTTCCGCATCCAACACTATCCATGGAGCCTCCATTCTTCATGCAAGTTTCAATAGAGACAAGAAGAAGCCATCATCACGTCTCCATCCTCCTTTGTCCCTACTCCACATGCAACATCTGCTACATCATCTTTTCCTTTTATTTCATCTTCTACGTCGCCTTCTCCCTCACCATCATCATCTCCTGCTACTAACATTCATCCTATGACATTTTCAAACCTAAACTTTTTTCTGTTGTTACTGATTCTCAGTGGAACCTCATTCATTAAAAGCTGCTCTTGCTCATCCTGGTTGGTTCAAAGCGATGCAACTGGAATATGAGGCCCTTCTTGCTAACAATTTGTTTAAAAACTAAAAACATTCTTTAAGGTTAGTTCAATAAATAACTTATTAAATTAATGGATAAAAGATATGAACATAATTAGTTGTGTACTAGTTCTTTTTGACAATGGACAAAGTTCAACTCTTTTCAAGTTTCACTAATATTTGATAATTGCACACCATTAGTATTTTTCAATTGTAACAATACATTTTAAAGTTTCTCCAACTCTTGCAGCAATAGTTTATTTAAATATTTAAATATGAAAAACAAAGTACTATAGATATAGAAATGGTGACAATACAAACCAAATGAGTTCATGTACAGAGATTGATTAAAAAATGTGACACATAAAACTTCTAAAATATACAATAAACAAAAAGAAAATTAAATGGTTTAGCTTATTTAACAACAGAAATCCCTATTTCGCATACTTATTCCATGCCTAATAATAAAAAAAAATAAAGCAATATATTTTGATCAACAACAGAGTGAGCATAGCTTTATGGCCAACAAATCTGATATTGATTCCGATTCGTACATCTTAACCAGCTCTTCCCGTTTCACCAAATCACTACCAAACGTAAATAATTCAACAAATAGACATTCCTTAGAAAGATTATTGAGACTCTATGTGAGCTTGCAGTTTTTATCGTTAAGAATTTCTATTTTGTTAAGTAGCTCTAGATGTTCTTTGTGTCAAAATTAGAACCGTCAAAGTGGGTCAAAACCCATGGACCAATCCGGCCCACCACAGGTTTGGACTGGATTGGGTTGAAACTTTTTTATAAATGTAAGTACGGATCAATTTTTGAGCACGCCCACCAAGAATCTGGCTCACTCGGGTTGAACCCGTGGTGAGAGTGAGCTGGGTTGGCCCACCAACTCGTATGGTCACACACATTATATTGGACTTTGCAATGTTGGGCTTTTTTTTAACCAAACACATTAGTGGGTTGACAAATGGAAACCTAGCTTCAACTCCAAATAGATGGGGATAAAGAAGATGCTTGAATATATGAAAATGTTGTGGATTTATCCATTCTAGACTCTAATATTATAGTTGGATAAGTGACACGAATGCTTTGATCTTAGATAGTAATTTGTTTTTTTTTTAATTTTGGTTTATATTGGAGTTTAACATCATTTTGGATTGTACTTATATTGTATTGAAGTTCATTTAAATTTTAATCCGAATTATAATTTATGACTTAAGATAAAAATTATATTTTATTTTAATTAAGTGGGCTAGTGAACCAACCTGTTTAACCCACCAACCCGTGGTGGGCTGGATCAAATTCAAAATTTTTCGATTCGCTTATAAGTGAGTCGGGTTGGGTTGGTCCACCAAGTGACCAACCCGTGGTGGGTCAGGTTGGACCGGGCCAAACGACCCATTTTGACAACTCTAGTCAAAATAAAAACATGAAATCATACGTGAACATAAAAAAAAAGAAAAAAAGATACTAGGTGTTGCCAAAAAGAAATCAATCTATTTCACAAAAAATGTAATAAAAGTCAATGAAAAGCATAAGTAAAAAATTGCAACAATATTCATCAAGAATGCACTCAAATACTCATGTTCTTAAATAATTTAGATAAAACCTTCAGGACTTTCTTCTGCTTCTCATACTTATCAATAAGAATCTTGAGACTCTCGAAGTTTTCATCTTGTAGCTCTTCATCTCATAGCACTTCAACTTCTTTCTACCATTCAAAAAGAAAGAAAACAACTCCAGAAGAAAGAAAACAAAGCGTATTTACATAACCAAATTATTTCATCATAGGTAAAGAATCTATATTTTCTGGTTGAAGCCACTGTAAATATATTCACATGCACACACTATATTTTTTTCTTTTTTACTGAGAAAAAGTGATGGAGTATAAATTGTGGACCTCTAAGGCTTTGTTTTCATTGTCTGTCTTCTCTACGAGTTTGGAGTTTTCAATCATATTTATTTTACGTTGCTCTTCACGATCTTCCTGCCAAGAAAGATAAGATGAAAACATCATGTGAAATACAACCTAAGAAAATATGAAATGTTAGGCATTCTTTTCTAGAAAGAAACCAAGACATATTCACAATTGTTTTTACCAAATTTTGTTAGATATTTCATAGATATTTGGGTTGTAGTAACCTGACAGCCTCTAGGGTCCGAGGAGGGGTAGCCAGGGATGTTACACCGAGCCATCACGTGGGTCATAGTTGGGTCTGGGCCTGGGACTGGCCCAGGCCCTTAGTTGATGATTGATGGTACTAGGGGCCTAGTTTGTAATAATCTAAGTTTGGACAGTGGATATCAGCTGGTCCTTTGAAGTAGGCGGCTTAGACCGCTTATGCTTGTCCGTCTATTCATTTGACAACTGCTTGTGGGGCTATGTAGGCAGATTTCACCATATAGTCGTGTTAGGTCACCTGGGTGTAGTACAATAATATTTTAAAATTATTAAATAATTAATTATTATATCCTAATATTTTGAAGATTTAAGAAAATATTTATATGAACATAAATTTTAAATAGATACTGAATATATAAATAAATATATAATTTAAGTGAACACAATTTGAAATCTAGTACAATATTCTATGCATGCACAATGTTGTATGCATGCAATCATTTTGGTTACTCCTTGCAACACCTGGTTTCATTTCACACCTATCTTTTTTTATCTATTTTTGTTTTACTCTGTGCATCCCCATATTTTGTTAACCCACAATGCTTGTGTGTTTTGTTGTTATTTTGGACTACTTTTATTTTACACTATACACCCTCACATGTGATAATCCTGCACCCTTATATATTTGTTTATTGTTCTTAGGTTTGTTTGTTGTGTTTACTCGTTGTACCTCAATATTCACTACACATACCTCTCACTTATTGCTCACTGCACCACACATTTACTATTCTGCACCTTGTAGGTTTTATTTTCTGTTTGAGCTATTTTAAATTTTAGGCTTTTATTTTAGTTTTTGAATACATGTTTTAAACTTTTTACACCGACCACTTGTTTTTCAACACCCCACTTTCTCACACACTCATTCTTTTTCTAAATAATATAAAAATATTAAAAGTATGAGTACTCGTGTAATTGTTCGCATCGTCCAAGTACTTAATATCTTTCTTTTTTCGAGTGATTAAATACGCTTTTAAAGGTATGAGTACTCATGTGACCGTCTGCATCGTCTCAATATATACGTGGTCCCTTTCCTTTCTTCAAAATTACCATAAAAATGTTTTCTCTTTCACTTTTTGTATCTGTCTGACCGCTCGCATCATGTGACTAGGAGTGTCAAAATGGATTTGGCTCGATGGGTCAGCCTATCAACCCGACAACAAATAAGTGAGCCGGGTTAGATATTTCAGCCCGTCAACCCAATGTAGTTCGATCCGTCTGGCCCGCTAGTCTGTTAGGCCACAACACGGGTTGGGGTGGCCTAACCCACGACCCATTTCAATTAAGTATAACATTGCTTCACTTTTTATTTTTCTTCCTTCGTTCACCCACCACACCAACCACGAACATACACAAGTTCTCTTCTTCCCAGAGAACACACTTTTTTCTTCCCACTACAAGGGTCACCTACGACGACAAAGTTCATCCACAGTGTGGTAAAGCTAATTGATAGCAAAGATCATCCATGATGCGATGAAGCCAATCGATGGCAAGTTCGTTTCTCTTCTTCAATTTGGTGTTTGTTATCTGATTCACCCTAATTTATGTTCTACGCAACTCCATTTGGACAACGGGACTCCATAGGTACGAAGATCATCGATGACGGCGAAGTAACCCATGATAGGTTCCATTACCTTTTTCGATTTTGTTTACCTTTTCCAATTCCCCCTAATTTATTGTTGCTAAAGCAAGGCTTTACAACTCTGAATAAACTGCCCTTTTTCGATTTGCCCTAATTTGGTGAACCTACAATGAATTAATGATGATCTCATTTATGTTTGTGGTTTTTGTTTATTTACTAAATAGTGTTTGAGAGCCTGGTACTGCAATCATGGTATGCGTAACATGTATATTCAGCGATTTGAGTGAGTATTATGTTCATATGAAGCGATGTGTTTGGACGAATAAATAAAGTTTATCTTGCCAACCCGACCTCCTACCAATCGGGTTCTAAATTTCATCCCGTTTTCAATTGGTGGGCCAGCCCGAATCGATTCGTTTTTGGCAAGTCAATATCAGGCGGGCTAAAACAAGTTGAGCTGACCCATTTTGTCATCTCTACGTGTGACACCTATTTTCAAGTAATTCAAAAAATACCAAAAATAAAAAAAAAGAATTTTCAAAAACTAAAAAACAAATCAATTCTCAAATCGTCTTTTAAGAACAATGTGATCCTTGATTCCATTCTGAATAGAGATGCAAAGGAGCAAGGCTAGTCCTTGTCAGGTTCACTTCCAAAAGATTAAATTATTTACCTTATTGCTTTCCAAATAGTGGTTCTTAAAGAACTACGTAACCCTGATTTCTCAATTTGAATGAGAAAATGTAGGGGTAAGGTCAATCCTTTCTTATTTTATTATGGGAAAAATTAACATTTTGAGAATTATAACAACTTTGCATGTTTAATTAAAGTATCGCCCTTGGGCAGACGTTGTAGTGTGTTAACACCTTTCCTACGCGTAGCCGACCTCCGGACCCAAAATTTGGTTCTTGTAGACCATGTCTTATTTTACGATTTTCCATAATAAACTATGACAACGATTCCAAAATCTCTTTTCAAGCTCATTTCTTTTGGTTTGCCTTCCCGTCATGATTTCGGTTGCGTGAAATAGAGTGCTGACAACAATAACTTCCTCAGTATTCCAAAGTTTGATGGTGACTATGATCACTAGTCCATGCTAATGGAAAATTTGCTGAGATAAAAAGAGTATTGGAATATGGTGGAGCAAGGCTATGAAGAGCCTAAAGTATTGAAGTCACTCACAGGAGCATAACATCGAACCTTGGAGGAGAAAAAGCTAAAGGACTTGAGAGCAAATAATTATTTTTTTCAATCTATTGACAATAATATTTTGAAAACAATCACCTACAAAGCCACCTCTAAAGAACACTTGGATTTGATGAATAAAAAATATCAAGGAAATGCTTGAGTTCAACAAGCCGATCTTCAAAGGTTACACATGGAGTTTGAAATTCTAGAAATGCAATGTGGTGAGTGTGTGAATGATTTTATCTCTAAAGTCATGATAATTGCAAATGAAATGAAAGAAGCAGGAGAAACCATGGAGGATGAACATATTGTTTTGGTGCATACTGTTTGACAAATTCAATTAAATTGTATGCTTAATCTAGGAATCTAAAGATATCAATAAGATGAAAATAAATGAGTTGCATAATTCATTGCTTATACATGAACACCAAATAAAACGAAAGGAAGTGACTGAACAAGCATTAAGGGTTACAAAAGACAACTTTGCTCTACAAACTAATGAAAGGTTTGATAACAAAAGTAGAAGGCGTGGTGGACACAAAGTAGGAATGATAAAAATACTTGTGCCTGAGGGTATTCACTGATAAAATCTGCGATGGATAGTTGGTACCCGCAGGTATTTATTGTTATAAATAATAAAATAATAGTATCACAAAATCTGTTGAATGAGATTTTCTCCAGCTTTTGCGCACATATTTGTTACCTCCCCTTAAATTGCATTTGGTCAGGTCGTGCAATTTCATCGCAACTTTCGAGTGGTTTCACATGACGTGGAAGTTTGATCCTCAGACGTTTTGACCGTGAAGGTTTGTTACCTCCTCCACAAGCCAATGGAAATGGTTATCATGGTAGCATACGAAACAAACCACCCCATCTCTCTATAAATAAACCTTTTGCTTCCTCCAGAAACACACACCACAATTCACCATTCTTCTCTTCTCTCTCATTCTCTTTTCTTCCCTCCAGAAACACACACCACAATTCACCATCCTGGGTTTAAGTTATTTACTTTTTTTAGAGTTCTTTGCTAGTTCTAAGATCTTCGAAAAATCAGGGAAGTTCTTGTTGTATCTTGGGGACTTGCGTAACACACCACAGATAATTCCTTAAGGGTAGTGAATCTACACACCCCAGGAATTCCACCTAGTTTGTGTTTTCATCAACTTTTACAACAATCTTAAGGCAATATGGACAGCAACACCAACTCTACATAGAAGAAGTCAAAAAATGTTCTCGGAAAGCATACCATCTTAACAAAGCCTTTCTTGAATATTACGAAAGTCAAAGTTACCATTAAGGAACGTGCTACTACAGGGGCTAGGGTATCATCTACTAAAGCTCCGAAAAGGTACGTGGAAAAACTTGATCATAAGAGTAAAGTTAGTTTTAAAAATTCCCATCCCATTACATCTAACCCCACTTTTAAGGTTAGGAACGACAATCCTCCTCTGGAAAATATAGCTGAAGGAGAGGACATAAATTTTATTGTGGTTGTTTCCAAAATAAATATGATGACCAGTGTGAGCAATTGGATGGTACACTCTAGTGCTACCAGGCATATCTGTGCAAAAAAAAGTGCGTTTACCTCTTACACTAGTGTGAAGGAAGGAGAAGAACATTGTATCTTAGTCATTCCAAAATAATTTCTATTTTAGGAAAAAAGAAAGGACTTCTAAAGCTCACATCTAGGAAGACTTTGGCCTTAAATGATGTGTTATATGTGCCATCAATCAAAGTTAATCTAATCTCTATAACATTGCATGGAAAAGTTGGCGTTAAAATGTCATTTGAATATGATAAAATCATTTTGACAAAAAAAATAACATTTTTGTGGGGAAGGGATATTGTGATCAAGGTCTCTTTTATACTCAATATTTCGGAATGGCAGCATATGTTTACCACCCATCCTCCACTTTCACACCTCATATGTTTACCACTCCATTTCCTTCAAACTCGATGAAAACAACTTTCTGGTATGGCAGCATCAGGTCTTATCCACCATCAAAGGCCTCAACTTCATGCACTATCTTCATTAAAATGGTTACCCACCTCAGTATATACCTGGTCCTGATGCATCCTCTCTTATCAACCCTCAATATCTTGGTCATCAACGCCAAGATCACCTCATCGTTGCATGGTTACTTTCGTCTATGATGCCTCCGCTACTAACCAAGATGGTTGGTCTGCATACGTCTACCACGATCTGGCAGTCCCTTCACATATATTACTCCAATCATTCAAGAGCCAGAATCAAGAAACTCAAGACTCCGCTTAAAGCAACCAAGAAAGACAAAAGTATTATGGCATATCTTCTTAACATCAAACAAATGGTAGATTCTCTTCTTGTTATTGGTTGTCATATCAGTGTTGATGAACACATTTAAGCAATTTGAGATAGTGTGCTTGATGAATATGATGTTTTTGTTACATCTGTTCTTTCTTGTATTGACCCATATTCTGTATCTTAGATTGAAGCGCTTCTCCTTTCTCATGAAGAAAGACTTGAGCGTCACAAATCCTCTAAATCCTTTCTTCAAGCCAACTTTACGTAGTCTTCTTGGTACAACAACAATAATAATGGTGGTCACTCTCATACACGATCTGATCGTGGCTTTTCTCGAAATCATGGTTCTCGTGGTGGTGGGCGTTCTTCTATCATGCATTCCAAAATTAAACACTTCGAGCTGGATATCCACCATGTTCGACATCTTCCAGCTCAGTTTCAAGTACTTGACGCTTTCACCAAAGCCGTCTCTGGTCAATCTTTTCTCGCTTTTCATAACAAACTTAGGTTTTTGGTTCTTCACCCATCACCCTAAGTTTAAGGGAACATGTTAAACCAGAGTTGCACCAACGTCTATAACGTCTTTTTGTTTGTTCAGTTTCTCTTTCATTTCTCTTTCTTTTGTTGCATATATCTCTATGTAAATAACAAGTGTCTCTTTCTCTTCGTTTTGTGGTGATATTGAAACTGAGAGAGAATAACGTTAAAGGAATATTGCATGAATATTATTGAAAGGTGTATTTGATACAAGGAAAAGAAGCCTTTGATATAGGCAAGCCTAGAGAAAAACTAACTAATAGACTTAGGGTGGATGCTGCAAGCTAGAGACCTTAAGTTTATCACGAAAATTTTGAAAACTATCTCTTGAGACAAGTTTTGTGAGAGCATCTATAAGTTGAAGTTGGGTTGGGATATGTTGAACATGAAGATGTTTCTTGCAAACATGGTCACGTACATAGTGGACATCAAGAGCAAAGTACTTTGTTTTTGAATGAAATATGGGATTGGCAGTAAGTAACAATGCGCCAAGGTTATCTGAATATATAATAGGCGAGGAAGGATAAAGAGAGAGCTCTTTAAGAAGCAAAACGATCCAAGAAAGTTCAGATGTGGCGGAGGCAATGCTACGAAACTCTACTTTAGTGGTGTTGCAGGATACAACAACTTGCTTTTTGGAGGACCACGTGATGAGATTTGATCCTAGATATATGCAAAACCTAGAGGTCGATTTTCTATCAATGGGATCTGAACCCCAGTCAGCATCTGCAAAGCAACGAAGGGTAAGATTAGTTTTTGGTGTGAAACAAATACCAAAATGAGTGGTTCCAATAACATATCTTAAAATGCATTTAACTGCTTGCTAATGTTGTAGGTGTGGTTGGTGCATAAATTGTGAGACCTTGTTAATTGCATATGTGAGATTAGGTTGAGTGAATGTAAGGTATTGTAGAGCTCCAACAATCTGCCGATATAAGGTGGGATCCGAAAATGCTTTAGATCCATCCATGGTTAGCTTGAGAGAGGTTATCATCGGTGTTGGCTGAGGTTTTGTAGAAGTCATGCTTGCTTTAGATAGAAGTTGATTTGCATATTTTGTTTGGGTAAGAAGAAGCGATCCACTTGATTGCCAATGGGCTTCCAGACCTAGAAAGTAATGAAGCTTGCTAAGATCCTTGAGCAATAATTTTTTGTTGAGTGTAGTGATAAGAGTCTGAATGGTAGATGATGAGGTGCATATGACTAGAATATCATCGACATAGATTAGAACAAATATGATGCAAAGTTGAGGATCGGTGAACAAATAACGAAGGATCAGAAATAGTTTATATAAACCCAACGTTAATCAAAGTGGTACTTAACTTTTGATACCAGGATCTAAGGGCCTGTTTTAAACCATAAATGGCCTTATTTAAGCGACAAACATAGCCAGCTTGAGAAGAGAACTCGTGTGGTTGTTCCATGTACACAAGCTCTTCAAGATCACCATTGAGAAAGGCATTGTTGATGTCAAGTTGACGAACAATCTAGCCAGCGGAGAGAGCAAGAGATAACACCAATCGGATCATGGTTGCCTATACAATATGGCTGAATGTCTCAAAGTAATCGAGACCTTCAATTTGGTTGAACCCTTGTGCAACGAGTCATGCTTTTCGTCGTTCAATGGTGTCGTCAAACTTATATTTGTTCTTAAAGATCCATTTTGACGTGATGATATGAGCACTAGGGGGAGGTTGAACCAATGTCCACGTTTTGTTTCTTTGGAGAGCGTCAATGCATGGCTTACTTCCATGCAGGATCAGTAAGTGCAACCTGGGCAAACATAGGAACAAAATTAGTGGTAGTAGAGATCCAAGCTTTAGGTTTAAATATATAAGACTTAGCTCTAGTTTCCATGGGATGCACATTAGCCGAAGGAGTAGTGTTAGGGAGGTCCACAGAATTAGATAACGCTAGTATCTAGGATGTATCATGATGCAGGGATGCAAGAGATTGAGTAGAGTTTTGTGTTAGAGAGGTTGTATGTTTTGATGTTGAAGAGGTGTTTGAGGAAGGTGAAGGAGGGGGCATGCGTGAAACAAATGTCGCAGGTGGATCAGAGGTGCACGTTTGATGTGAGATAGTGGGAAGCAAAAGCATTTTTGTCGACGTAGGATTAACACCAGATTCAGAAGATAGAGTTTGTGGGTCAAACATATTTTGTGTGCATTTATAGGGAAACTCTTTTTCATTAAAATTAACATCCTTAAATGTATATAACTTGCCATTTGGATGAAGACAAAAGTAACCATTCTTGTTTACAGAATAGCCAAGAAATAAACATGCATGAGATTTAAAGTCAAACTTAAGTTTATTATATGGGCAAAGAAGAGGAAAACAAGTGCGACCAAAAACACGAAACAAATCATAGTTTGATGGATGATGATAAAGAACTTCATGAGGTGCTTTATTTTGAAGAACTTTTGTGGGCAAATTGTTTATGACTAATGTGGTAGATTTGAAAGCAAAGTCCCAATATTTTAATGGCATAAAGGCATGTGCAAGAAAACTTAAGCCAGTCTCGACAATGTGTTTGTGCTTTCTTTTAACAGTCCCATTTTGAGGATATGAATAAGCACATGTATATCTATGAGTTATGCCAAATTTAGCTAAAAATTTATCAAAATGTATAAATTCACGAGCATTATCGGTTTGAATGGTCTTTATAGGTAGACCTAATTGTTTTTCAATCATGGTTTTGAAATTAAGAAAAATATCAAATTCTTAGGACTTTGAATGAAGCATATAAATCCATGTAAATCTGGAATAAGCATCAACAAATGAAATGTAATACCTATCACCATTAATAGAGAAAACATGAGCAGGACTCCAAATGTCAATAAAGAGTAATTCTAGGGGTTGAGTATAGACAGTGTTAGTATAGATAGTGTTAGATGATCTAAAAGGTAGTTGATGTATTTTGGAAATAACACAAGAATTACAGAAGATAGAACCACTGTGAAAAGAAATGTTACAACTTTTGAGAATTTTCTTGATGCAGAAGTAGTCGAAACTTGGTTAGCTTGAGGCACTAGTGCAGATTTGACATTTTACTTCGCCTTATAGGCCTCGGTTACAGCTGAACCGAAGCCTATAAGGAGGCGGTGGCATTTTTGCAATTTCGTCAGGCTTTTGGCCTCGGGTCTTTAAGGACCGAGGCAATAAAGGGGGCTTTAGGCCTCGGTTACAAATGAACCGAAGCATATAAGGCAGCCCAGTTTTCAAATTTTCAAAAATGCCACCAACATCAGGCTTTTGGCCTCGGTTCTTTAAAGACCGAGGCAGTAAAGGGCGCTTTTGGCCTCGGTTATTAATTGAACCGAGGCCATAAAGTCAGCATCAGGCTTTTGGCCTCGGTTCTTTAAGGACCGAGGCAGTAAAGGGGGCTTTTGGCCTCGGTTATTAATTGAACCGAGGCCATAAAGTCTGTTAAAATTCCCAATTCGCGAACCCTAACTACTATTCATCGTCTCCCAAACTCTCTTCTCTCTGCGCGAATTTCTTCGCTCTACCACCACCATCACGCTCCGCCTCCGTCGCCGACCAGCATCTGCCATCAATAGTCGTGCGTCGTCGCCTCCGTCGCGCTGTCCAGGTTCACCGATTGCAAATCACCTCCCGATGCGGGTCAGTTCGAAAACTCTGCGCGAACTTCGCTGCCACCACCACCACCGCAGCTGCACCATTCACGGACCTCACAATGCATTGTGTTCTCTGCAACAGAACCAGTGACAACCATGGCAACACCTCGCACCACCGTGACCTGCCATCAGCACCTGCAACGAAACCAGCGCACCCTCACACAACACCACCATGGGAGCGCGAGTCATCTTCACCAGACGTGCAATTTCGCACCATACAGATCCATGCGAAACAGCAGAAACCACTACAACAGCGCGTCATCATCACCACTGCAACGGTGAGCGAGAATGAGCCAGAACAGCAGCAGAAGCCATAGCCACCACTGCGAAGACGAAACAGACGCTATGGCTTCGGTTCTTTCAGACCCGAGGCAGAAAACAGACGCTATGGCCTCGGGTGATAACCGAGGCCAAAAGGAAGTGCCTTTTGGCCTCGCCCCAATATGCCTCGGTTCTAAAACCGAGGCAGAATCACGAAAGTAACCGGGGCCAAAAGCCCTCACTGCACTAGTGAGGTTAGGGCCAACCTTTCAATGTAGGAAAAATGTATTTACCGTCTTTAAGTTGACCTTGGAGCAATATCTGTTTTGTTACCTGGTGTTTGACATTACAATCAGAAGGAAAAAATTCAAAATATACACAATTATCTTTGGCAAATTGAGACACACTCAAAATATTTTTTGCGATATTTGGAACACATAAAATATTATGCAGATCAAAATTGGAAGAAATTGATAGAGAAGAGAGAGTAGTAGAGCCAACATGGGTAATAGTCAAACCTGATCCATTGCCAAGTTTAACATGTTCAGATCCATTGTAGTTTGTTTTAGATGTAAAATTTGAAGGATCACTTGTTATGTGATGGGAAGCCCCACTATTCACTAGTGCAGTGAGGGCTTTTGGCCCCAGTTACTTTCGTGGTTTCTGTTGTAGTGGTTTCTGCTGTTTCGCATGGATCTGTGTGGTGCGAAATTGCACGTCTGGTGAAGATGACTCGCGCTCCCATGGTGGTGTTGTGTGAGGGTGCGCTGGTTTCATTGCAGGTGCTGATGGCAGGTCACGGTGGTGCGAGGTGTTGCCATGGTTGTCACTGGTTCTGTTGCAGAGAACACAATGCATTGTGAGGTCCGTGAATGGTGCAGCTGCGGTGGTGGTGGTGGCAGCGAAGTTCGCGCAGAGTTTTCGAACTGACCCGCATCGGGAGGTGATTTGCAATCGGTGAACCTGGACAGCGCGACGGAGGCGACGACGCACGACTATTGATGGCAGATGCTGGTCGGCGACGGAGGCGGAGCGTGATGGTGGTGGTAGAGCGAAGAAATTCGCGCAGAGAGAAGAGAGTTTGGGAGACGATGAATAGTAGTTAGGGTTCGCGAATTGGGAATTTTAACAGACTTTATGGCCTCGGTTCAATTAATAACCGAGGCCAAAAGCCCCCTTTACTGCCTCGGTCCTTAAAGAACCGAGGCCAAAAGCCTGATGCTGGTGGCATTTTTGAAAATTTGAAAACTGGGCTGCCTTATATGCTTCGGTTCATTTGTAACCGAGGCCTAAAGCCCCCTTTATTGCCTCGGTCCTTAAAGACCCGAGGCCAAAAGCCTGACGAAATTGCAAAAATGCCACCGCCTCCTTATAGGCTTCGGTTCAGCTGTAACCGAGGCCTATAAGGCGAAGTAAAATGTCAAATCTGCACTAGTGATTGGGGTACCAAAAGGATTCAGGCATGGATGAAACAGTAGAAATTTGATCAAAGATATCATTATTGGAAGAAGAAACCTGAGAATGATGCAACTGAATGGAAGGTTTGAAATCTTGGTCAAAACGGTGCCAACACGAAGCAACAGAATGGCCATATTTCAGGCATAATTGACAATGAATGCGAGTATTGGAATTTTGATGGGAAGGTGTGGACTGAGAAGAACTGTTTCTGAAATTTTGACCTCCACGTATAGAGAACTGTTAATACGAACGTTGTCTATGACCACGATCTTGAGACCTACCTTGAGAGGAAGAATGCCAAGAGGATGTGGTGGCATGAACCTGAAAGACATTATCAGTTTGTTTGTGTTTTTCCAAGCATTCCTCATGTGCGATAAGTAAGGCTTTCATTTCATCAATAGTGTATGGTTTTGTGTGCGAGAGTATGGACGTGACAAAGCCATCGTAGTCATCTGGCAGGCCATCAAGAATGGCTTCAATGTGATCGGCATCAGAAAGGGGAGATCCAATGGCAGCTAGAGAGTATACAATTTTCTTGATATCAAGAATATACGTAAATATGGAACGATCTTTCTTTGCCATTTGGAGTTGAAGTTTTAACTTTTTAACACGATCGAGCTCTGGATTGACTTGCAAAGTATACTATTAAATTTTGCCAAATGGCAGCGAAGGTACACAAACCAACCATTTTTGTTAACTTGGAAGACGACATCGAACCCAGAAGCCATGCCATAATGAGATGATCTTGTTGTAGGTGATGAGTATATGCAGGATTGATTATGGAGGATGCTTCTGCTGTTGGCGTCAAGAATTTTGGTGGAGGAGGAGTACCATCAAGAAAGTGGTAGAACTGTAGCTCGTGGATAGTGACTAGAATTTGATGCTCCCAAACCAGAAAATTTTCATCATCTAATTTGATGGAAAGGGTGGAGGTGAATGTATGAGGAGAAGGGGATGAAGAAGTCATGGAGGAGATTTTAGAGTTTTGTGTTTTTGCGGAAGTCATGGTAAAGAAAAAAAAAGATTAAGCTCTAGATACCATGTGGTGATATTGAAACAGAGAGAGAATAACATTGCAGGAATATTGCATGAGTATTATTGAAAGGTGTATTTGATACAAGGAGAAGAAGTCTTTGATATAGGCAAGCCTAAAGAGAAAAACTAACAAAAAGAGAGCCTAGAGGAGAACTAACTAACAAAAAATAACTACATTACGGTTACAAGATGTTGCGATTTTCAGGACTTCTGAAAATATGAGAGATATGAGATATATGTGATATGTTATACGGAGGAACATATTTTTTTATTTTATTGATATACTCTATATATAAAGCAAAATATAACAAATATCAAGTATAAAATATTTAGAATATCTCATTCCTAATCTAAAATAATAACAAATTTCTAAAACTCACACATATCTCTAAAACTGAAATATTTTCTAAAAACTAATTTAAATAAAAAAGATATTAAGTAATATTCTCAACATTCCTCCTTGCTTAATATTTGTTTATTTTATATCTTCAGATTTGATTCTCCATCTTTTGATGCTTTATTTTCTCCTCTTTTTGTGCTTGCAATATTTGTTTTTCTCCTTCTTTCATGGCATCACATCTTTCTTCAATTTGGCATCATCCTTCATATTTCTTCTTATATCAACATCATCTTCTTTTTCTTTGTTCGGTGTGGATTTCATTGCATTGGCATTGGACCTTTTATGAATATTAGAATGTGAACCTCCATCTACTTTCTTCACTTGGACATCTACTTTCTTCCAGATATATTTATCTTCTGATTTTGATTCTTCTTTCATACTCACTATATTTGTAGCAAATTCCTCCTTCATAAAATCCAGCGCAAATATTTTGTCTTTTATGTGGATTTTGAATACCTCTATGTTGTTAGCATTTTTTATCACACATACTTTATTTTCAAAGGAGACCTTATAACCTTTCTCTAACAATTGAGCAACACTTAACAGATTATGGGTAATCTCAGGAACATATAAGACATCAAAAATTAATTTGATACCTGAATGAGTTTTAATTGAAATTGTTCCTGTACCTTTCACAACAAGTTGTTCTCTATTCCCAATTCTTACCTTGGAAATATTTGATTTATTCAGCTCCTTGAAAATTTCTCTATCATGAGTTATATGCTTTGTGCAACCACTATCTATAATCCAATCTTTTGAAGATTCGTTGGTAATGACACATGGTGTTGTAAAAAGTAGATCCTCCTCTGATTTATCCTCATCTGATTTATTCTCCACAATCTGAACATCTTCTTGCGAATCTTTAGATTTGTATACCTTTTTCACATGTCCCAATTGACCACATTTTGTGACATTTGACATCTGGCCTCCACCAACACCAGTTGGGTTGATGACCTTTTCTCTTGCAATGGGGACAAGATGGAAAAACCTGTGTGTTGTTGTATTTGCTCCTTCTATTTTTCTTAACTATGAGAGCATTCTCTTCGGTGTAATTTAAATTACCTTCAACCGCCTCATGATCTTCTTTCATCAATCTTTGTTGTTCTTGTGCTTGCAAGGCATGTATCACCTCTATAAAGGTGATTGTAGACAAATCTTTTGTGTTTTCTAAGGAAGCAATAAATGCCTCATATCTTTCTGGCACCGTCACCAGAATTTTCTCAACGAGACTGGAATCTGAAAACTCCTTTCCCAACAATTTTATCTTGTTGGCAATACCCAACAATTTGTTTGAGTATTCTTTAATTGTCTCTGACTCTTTCATTCTTTGCATCTCGAACTCCCTTATCAAATTCAAAACTTTCATGCCTCGAATCTTCTCGTTCCCTTCATATTCTGCTTTCAAGTATTCCCATATTTCTTTGGGAGACTTTAGAGTCATGATCCTGGTCATAATCATTTGTGAAACACCTGCGAACAAGCATGATTTTGCCTTTCCCTTTCTCGTTTTCTTTTCTTTATGCGCTTTCATTTGAGCCGCGGTGGGATTTTCAGACAAGGGAACATCATCTTCCTCCACAACTTCCCATAGATCTAGCCCCTCTAGATATGTTTGCATCCTTACCGCCCATAGATCATAGCTTTCACCATCAAAGAGTGGAATAACGACGTGTGACATATTTCCTTCCATTTTATCGACGGTAAGAACAATGGTTCTTGATACCAGTTGTTGGGATTTTCAGGGCTTTTGAAAATATGAGAGATATGAGATATATGAGAGATATATGTGATATGTTATACAGAGAAACATATTTTTTTTTATTTTATTGATATACTCTATATATAGAGCAAAATATAACAAATATCAAGTATAAAATATTTAGAATATCTCACTCCTAATCTAAAATAATAACAAATTTCTAAAACTGACACATATCTCTAAAACTAAAATATTTTCTAAAAACTAATTTAAATAAAAAAGATATTAAGTAATATTCTCAACACAAGAGAGGTATAGTGCATGTACCCTTAACACATTTACACACCTTTTGTTCATAACTTTCTTTACATGAAGCGAAGTAGAAAATCATTGCATAAGAAAAAATCAAGAAGATTAGATAAGACAAAGATGGTTAATATGTATTGTTTACTACAATATGGTAGATTTAACTTGGATCTACTGCAAGTCTTTGCTGACTCAATATCGACTAGCTAGAGACAATATATGAGTGATCACATGTTGTAACTAAAGGTTCGACAGTAAGTGATAAACTAAATCTAAAATTTTGTTCCTATTGCGGAGTGTTTGTATATGTCTCCCATCAGCGGCAGATCTTGCCCAATAATATTGGGGGAGCCAAAAAATATACTCAAATTTTATATTTTTAATTATTGTCACTATACAATAAAACTTAATACATGATTTAATATAACCGTAACTACAAAACAAATCACACAGATAAAGTATTGTTTTTTCAGATTCTTGAATTCATCAATAATTAAATAAAAACTAAAATTTTCAGCTATTTATTTTTATATAAATATGAAAACATTTCTAAATAATTAATAGGAAATTTCTCATGTAACTCGTTGAACTTTAAGAAAAAGATCTTCTAATTGAACAATATGATCATTAGTATTATGTTTCAGACCATGTAAAAAATTGAATTAGTCTTGTTTTCATCTTCACGTGTAGCTTTCCTTTTATCACTTTAAAATAATGAATCTATTATCTTATTCTTCATTAATATTTATCACAACCAAATAAGAGATTGAGAGTTCCTAAAATGGATTAAAATCAAAAAATAAGTTATTACAATCTAATAAAAAATGAGAATTCCTAAAAAAATCTATGATAATAAAGTCACAATTCAAAATCGGTTATAAAAAAACACATCATACATTACTTTTACTTCTATATTCATAAAAAATAAATATAAGACTCATGAGATAAAAGATAATGCTAACTATTAAACAAATATTTTAGGATGAAGTAAGATATAAGAATTTCCTTTTTTTCTTCAATTGTAAAAGAGAAAAAATAAAATTAAAAGAAAAAAAATAATAAGTTTGTATCCAATTTTTTTTAAAAGCGAAAAAAAAAACATGTGAGAATAAGAGATAAATCTAATATGTAAAAAAACTCAAAAAGATAATAAAAAAGGATGTATCTTAATAAATATTTTTAATTTTTATTATATTTGATTTATGTTTTATCATTTATTATTAAATGTTATACTTTATAAAAAATTAAAAAAATACCTAATTTAATAATCATATTTTTTTAATATAAACTACATATAATTTAAAAAAATTTAAAAAATATTAAAATTTTCTAAATTACATATAATATAAAATATAAAAAAAAAAATGGGAGGGATGCCATGGCCACTGCCTGCCCCTCAAAACATCCGCCACTGTCTCGCATTAAGATTTTGTTCGTTAGAAAAAATTTAGGAAAATCGGAGGCAGCAGTGTAAAATTTCCATTTGAAATAAATATTCTATAATTTAATATTTTTTTTAGATAAAAGAAATAAAATAATATATTATACAAATATATAACTAATTATTTATCATTTCTTAAATAATTAAATTTTTAATTTTAAAATTCATGAAAAATAAAAAAAAATATATTTTTTGAAATTTTAAAATTTTAAAAAATATTTCAAATAATTTTTTACGATTTAAATTTTAATAAATTTTAAAAATAATAGAGAAATGATAAATTTTATGACCTTTTTAATTTTTAAAATACAATAAAACTATTAAAAAATAAGAGTAGATTTTATAACGATTTTTAATCAATAATATTTGTTTTTCTTTTCTAGCAACAATGTTAGTGTTTAAAATATTTTTATGACAAACTAATTTTGATATATATAATTGTGATAATTATTTTAATTGTAAAAAAGTTCATCTGTGATGAATTTTTACTATTAAAAAATTTGTAATTTTAATCTTGAGTAGATGCTTCTATTTTTCCTAAACTGATAATGAAACATTTTTTCCTGCAGACGAATTTTAAAAAATTTCTAAAATATAAATATAACAAATTAAAATTTTCACTTTTCATGGGAAGAAAATCTCCTCTTACCCTTAACATTCTGAAAATGCAGGTTTTTGGTAGACTGCGGGTACTCATTCAGGATTTAGGTAGACATTGAAAGATGAAGACGACAAGAAAGAGTGAGAGAAAAAGTGAAGCAGAAAGGAGCAAATGAGTTAAAGAAAAGATCTAGAATAAGATAAGTTGTTACATGATCACTATTATGTGATGGATTTTCTCACTATATATAAAAGAAATAATAAAGGGTATAGTTATTATTAATCTATAACTGAAGAAAAGAAAATGTAACACATCCTCTTAGGTGTGCAAATCACTAATCATTATCATACTTTATCATGAGCTTTGTTTTTCAACACTAATCAAAGTTGTTGTGCAACAAGATGTAGTATGAGAGAAAAGAAAAGAATGCAGGAACAAGAAACATCATCCTCTTGGGCGTGGTGTAGAAACCCTCGTCAGATCCTTCTTCAATGATTGGCTCCAATCTTGGAAAACGATTGGAACACTTTTGTTGAGTTATGAGAAGAGCAGGAGCAACCTCTGGACGGTATTTCCGAATGTCTCTTACTTCCCTCAGCATATCCTTTTTGTGTATATAAGCAACTTTGTTAAGAGGTATAATTTAAATCTAGTTCAACCCCAAAAACCGGTTTGTTAACAAATTCCTTTGATTTTTCTTGACTTTTTTCTTTAATCAAAGAAACTCAACCTTAGGAAACTGCTAATGCACCGGTTGGGATTGGCTTTTGAGAAAGGGTGGTGCAACTATTTTATACACGCATGCATGCAGATGAACGTACGATGGAGGAATCAATTAACCAACGAAAGAGGTGGAGAGGAATGCTTGTGTGGCCAACCTATTTTGAACACATTCCTGGTGGAAATTTATCACTCACAACTCATTAATTAATGCTTGAAAAAGTCTTTTTGGTAGGATCGTAGATTTCGCAGCCAAGCGTTTTACATTCTGGAATTGTGTTAAAATAGCAAGTGGTGTACATTTATCAGTTTTATAGTTGTCATTATAGTGCTCATATGTTGCAACAAATGAAAAATTCATTCTCTCTCTTTATATATAACTGTAATGCATAAATCAAGATTAATAACTATTTGTAAGATCCGAGAAAATTAAATAGTTAATTAAATAATTATTTAATAAATGCGGGTAATAAGAGCATTTAAAGTATTTAATGCGGATTGCTATGATGTGGAAAAATATTAGCTCAAATGATTGAGAGTACTTTATTGTGTGTGAGGACTTGGGTTCAAGTCTTATGTATGTTAGTTGTATGTTATTTAATTTATGCTTTTTAGCAGCTAATGGAGAGGCAACGTAGGTGCTGGAAAGTGCAGACAGTTTTGAGAGTGAGAGGGGTGATTCTGGTTCGTGAAAGGGAAGAAGGTGTGCAAGGAGAGTGAGAATCTCAATTGGAGCGGGAATTCCAGGTAAATTCCTAAAATTGTAGGAGTGATCACAAATATGAATTTGGTTCAGTTGGTTGCACTTGAGTTGGTGATTGATATGTTGTGAGTTCAAACCTTGCTAAGGACAAATTCATCCTCTTTTTGCTAATTTCTTTTGGCATGAATATGAAAGGGTTGGGAAACCTGGCAGCTAATGGAAAGGCAACGTAGGGGCTGAAACACAATGGGTTAATATCCATTGAATGGCCTTAGTCATAATTTTTATTTAATAAAATTCGTTTTAGCAAATTAAAGAAAAATTAGGGCACATTAAGCTTGAGAGAAAAGAGAGAAGGACAGGAAAATTAACCTGGGAAAGTGCAGAAAGTTCTGAGAGTGAGAGGGGGTGATTCTGGTTCGTGAAAGAGGCCAAGGAAAGAAGAGTTGAAGTGCTTCTTTTTAGCAAAGGGAAGAAGGTGTGCAAGGAGAGTGAGAATCTCAATTGGAGCGGGAATTCCAGGTAAGGGGAGTTGTTTTCGAGTGTTTTTAATCATATTCACCATACTTTGCCTTGATTGATCGAAATTGCATGTTTCCATTTGTTTTCCGCACTTTTTTATCGAGTTTCTGGGTTCAATAGAAATCGCCTGGTGGTTCAATCCCTACTGCCAGGCGACACGACACTGTTCGCATTCTTTCTGGGTTGTCTCGATGTTGTGCGTGCGGAACTCATTGTGCGTGCGTAAATCATATTGGGTGCATTGTTGATATGAAATTAACCTGAATTTAGGGTATGACAAAGTTTCGGACATACCGTGTATAGAAATCTGTGATCATATGCTCAAGGGTGAGAAGGGGTTTAATTGGGGTTAATTCTAGAAGGTAAAAGCTAAGTAAAGAAATTAAGAATTTGATTGCGAATAGAAAGTCCAGTTTATCATATATGTATTACTGCAATTTGGTGCGTTAGGCAATAGGGATGGATTCATAAAAAGCCTGAAGTCACAAGTAGGTATGGAGGATTCTACATTTAGATGGGTACTGCTGTACCGCCTGGCGGCGCTATGCTTGCCGTTAGGCGATAGCGAGGCCAGGGGTTGTTCTATGAAATTCAGGTAGCAGCGTATAGGGCTGTTGGGAAGATTTGTGAGTCTGTTTTGGGAAGAAATTATCTGTGAATGAATTGTGGTTGAATTGGGCATGGAAAGACAATTAAAATGGGGACTTTAGAATGATTGGATTATAATATTTGGATGAGGTAAGAAATAGGTGTGAGGTATTAGAAATTAGCTAAGTGTTAAACAAGCATTCTGCAGTTATTGAGTGTGAATCTTGAGTCCTTTGGTGGGGTTGTGGTTAAGGGATTGGAAAATAATTAGGTGTTTGGTATTATGGAAATGGACAATCCTGTAAGCATGGAATAAAGATATATTAAGACTATTGAAAGGAAAGTGTTGGTCATTACATTGTGGTATATTTGGGGGTGTGATTAAAGGTATTGAAATGCTAGTTGTTTTCATAGGTGTGGATGGAGTTGCTATATTATGATAATGCTGTTGTTAATTGAGAAAACATGAATAGACGGATTGATCATTGTAAAGTATAGGTACTTGATTACATATGATATTTGTAGACTAACCATAATGAGGATTCGATATTAGAGTCTCTATTTGGTCCTTGGAATTGCGTTATGCAGTAAATCAGACTAATTGAGGTGCTAAAAACCAGTAAAGTGTTGTTTCTGATATGGCGCCTGGCGACACGGTTGGTGCGCCAGGCGATAAGCGTAACAAGGGTGGAATACTGTCACGAGTGCACCTAGCGGCAGAGTGTGACCCGCCAGGCAGTAGACGCCACAACAATGGGTCTGTGTGAGAGTGGCGCCTGGTGGTAAGGGGTAACCGCCAGGCGATAGCGGAGAGAACAGGGGTTGCGTGCAAGTCTGGCGCCTGGCGAAGAGGACTGTACCGCCAGGCAGTCTGGACTAGTTTCGCCTGGCGGCGCTTGGTGTTGCGCCAGGCGGAAATCCAGCAGACTGTGACTTGTGTTGTGTTGAGTTTTAGCAATGATGCTATACTTGGATCGGGAGATGTTGTGCCATGAGCGGGTAGGTTCATGGATGGCGGTTAACATGTGATGATATGAGCGGGGAGGTTCATATCCAGTTACTCTCGCATGGGGATACGAGCGAGGTAGGTTCGTATGTTCCGTGCTCACGCTTGAGAAATGCCACGTGCGGGGAGGTACGGGACTGGTGGATCACATGTGTTGGACTACGGGCGGGTAGGTCCATAGAGCAGGACTACGAGCGGGGAGGTTCGTAGAGCAGGACTACGAGCGGGGAGGTTCGTATAGGCAGGACCACGAGCGGGCAGGTTCGTGTAAGCATCATATTTCCAGGTCCAAGGCTAACCATTTGTGTGATTGAAGGCTGAAAAGTCTTGGGGTTAAGGTCTTGGCCAAGAACTTTGTAGAGTGTATAAGATTGGGTGTATGACTTATTTGGTGATAATATATATATATATATATATATATATATATATATATATATATATATATATATAGATGTTTATATATTGTTTTTATTTTCTTAGCTCACCCTTTCTGTTTGTGTATGGCGATGATCGTGTGACTTATTACACGGGAGCAGATGTTGATACAGGTGATGCTGAGGATGCTCAAGCGACGGAGTGAGGGCTAGCTTGGGAATTAGAGCTAGGATTTTTCATTATATATTTATGATGTTTTCATTTATGACTTTGGATTTTGGAAATTGTAGAGCTTTATTACTACTACTTTATAAATTTTGGCGCGATATTTTTATATTGTAAATGTTCCAGCGTTGGGAATAATAACATTGCGACTTTTGAGATTTAATTGTTTATTTTAATTATTTATTTAGTAATATTCCTTAGGGATGTTACAGTAGTGATCATATTTTTCTAATTATTCTTATAAGTATATTTATAATTACTCGCTTAATTATGTATGCATTCTTGTGTGTGGTAGAGTAAAACTCTTTCTCTGTGGCTCTATAGAGCATTGGATGTCACCACAAGTGCACAACTTATCCGGGTCCAATATCAATGCATGTATCTAGATAATTGAGTCATATTTTTAGGTCTTTGTATGAAATAGGATGATTGGTTTTGTATGATTTAAGTGATTGTATTCCTTAATGATTAAATCTTTTTATATATTAGCTTACCCATTTGTTTGTGGCTTGTTTGTCTTGTCTTGTTTTCTTTTACAATGATCACCTAATTAGTGTTAGTAGAGGAAGAAGTTGTAGCTGGACTAGTTAGAGATGAAGAAGATGCAAAAGTATAGGTGGTGTTTAGGACCCCTGTGTATACCTTTTTGAAAACTCCAAATATTTAGAATATCATGTATAAATTTGTATTTCAGTTTATCTTTTGGATGATTGTAATGTCATAAGTACATCTTAGTAATTTATGCTTTATGATTATCAACTATGAAATGTTTCGTTTGATGGTTTTATGCTATTAAATGGGATGTTACATTTTTTGTATCATTACAGTTTGTTGGTTAGGAATTTTGTAGGTTTAGGCATGCTTAGCTTCCTTTGTGTGTTGTGTTCGTTAGTTATTGTTGGTATCGCGCAGCGGAATGACTAAACAATGGTCAAAAATCAAGAGGGGGGGGGGAATTGGATTTTTAAAAATCTTAACAGTTTTTTTTTAAAAATTTTTCTCAAAAATTAATTAACTTAAAGTAAAAGTTACTTTAAATGCAAGTGCAGATAAATAAGGAGTTTAAGGGAAGAGGAGCACACTGATATTTATACTGGTTCGGATCAAAAGACCCTACGTCCAGTTGTTAATCTCTTAAACAAGGAGATTAACTCAATCACTATAATAATCAAAATTACAACAGATTATATGAGAGAAAAGATTAGAAAACACCTCTCTTGAACAACCACAAGAGATGAACAAAACTCCCCCTGAATCTCACAGAGGATGACCAGCTTTCCTAGCAACAGCACAGCACTCAATCTTCTAAGAACACACTTAGAAAAAGTTATCGCTCACTCACACTAGGTTTTTCAAGCTTTCTTTAAGAATCTCACAGAGCCACACTTTGCAGTCACAGCCAAAGAACTCTGAATCTTAAAAAGGTATTTTTGAAGTTGAACTGCAGTTCCTTAAATAGAGTTCTCGAAATTTAGGTTTAAGAATAGAGCCGTTATGTTCCAACTGCCAAGGATAATCGATTATCACTAAGGATAATCGATTATTCCAGTAGGTTTTCGAAATTTAAGTTAAAAACTGAATCTTTATGTTTCAACTGCCAAGGATAATCGATTATCACTAAGGATAATCGATTATTCCAGTAGGTTTCCTGAAAAGTAAATTTTGAACAGGATAATCGATTATTTCAGGAGATAATCGATTATTCCAGTAGGTTTCCGAAAAATACAAGTTTTGCACAGATAATCGATTATCAATAGTGATAATCAATTATCACTGTAGTTTATCTAAAAATAAGAAACCTTCTAGAAAGACGAATGCCATGCTGCTGATTCTAAGTTTAATTAAACTATTCTACAATACACTTATTTTATTTTACAAGATAACATTTGCATAATTGAACACTTTGTCTTCATCTTGATCATCATTCAAAATCACTTGACTTCCTTCTTTTTGCCAACAATCTCCCCCTTTTTGATGATGATCAAAAATATGTTTAAGGACTTGTTGCAACCTGCAATTTAGAGACTTACAAAGAGAATGGTTAAAATAAAATAGTGTGTATTGAGCATTTTAAACTTATTCTCCCCCTTTTTTGATCATATGAGAAAAGGGTAGAGCTTCCCCTTAAATGAAATAATGCTTGAGGGCACACAGCAGGAAATAAAATACTTAATCATTTATTGATTCAGAAAAGAAAAAGAGATTACAAACAGTGGTAAAACATATGTTAGAGAATTCTCCCCGTAAAATTCTGCACTCATGTCATCATCATGAGTGAATTCCTCGTCAAACCTATTTTCTAAGTTGGAAATTCTAGTATCAATCCCCCTAATGAGTCCGACAACTTCTTCATGACGAGAGGTAGACAGAAGAAATAATTCTTCTAGTCTTTTGTTCATGTTGGCTATGTTGTCTTCTATAGAGAAAGATGAGCCAGCACCACTTGAAGAGCCAACATTTTGAGTAGCAGGAGGTATGGGATCAGTAGGAGGAAGTTCTTCATTTTCAGCGTCATAGTTGGGCATATCATCACGATGGACATAAGTATCGCCAAGAGGAACAAGTTTTAGCTGTTTGAGAGAGCTTTCAGCAATTTCATTGGCACGTAAGGTACTTGAACAAAGCTCCCCGGTGACATCAACTCCTTTGTATTCGCAAATCCTGGAGATTAAAAGGGAATATGGGAGAGGATATTGTGGATACCTCTTTGCTTTGAGCATAGTTTCTAGGATTAAACTAGACCATTTTATCGGAACGCGATTTAGAATCGCATACATGATGAGAAGGTCAGCCTCTGAGCACTGAGCATGGTTGGTTCCTCTAGGACACAAAATCCAGACAATTAAGTAATGGATGAGTCTTTCATCCATTTTTAGTCCTCCAGCCAATAATTGTCTCCCAACATCCTGTGCTGGGTTGCGTAAGAAGGATTGATAGGCCAAGATTCGATTGAAGCCAGCAATCCCATGGAGAATTGATTCTGCAGCATCATTGATGGGAAATTTGGCCACATTTTCCCAAATATCATTGTCGATGATGATGTCCACTCCCTTCACCTTTGATAGAGCAACTTCATCTCTGATCTTGAGATTATAGTAGAACACTCGTACAAGATCAGGATAGTAGGTTCCATGCATTTCCACAAATGGTCTGATGCCTTGAAAATTAAAGAGAGCAGGAAACTCAAAACCTGCAGTTGTGAATTTTCGAAGAGTAATGTACTTTGGAGAGATGAGTGCTTTGTTTTTCCAAATCTGAACGAATTCATCTCTTCGATCTTCATCCGAGATCCAACCTTCTATGGATGTTGATCTGATGGAAGGTTGAGTTGGACGTGGAGCAGTTTGTCTACGTGTAGGGATCTTTCTGCGAGATGATTCTGCCATGATGCTGATTGCAAGAGCAAAGGATGACACGTTTTAGGGTTTTGTTAGAAGAGAAAGGGGGTAAATGATGAGAGGAGTTCGTTTCTGCGTGAATAGTTGAAAATTGGACTCAGAATTTATAAAGAGAAGGCTCCCAACGGCTAAAATGCAAAAATCAAAGCAAATCTAGCCGTTACAACGACTATTTTTTTTTTAAATTTTGACATAACGTCGTGCACTAATCGATTATCCTGAGTGATAATCGATTATTGTTTCATAATATGAATTCCAGAAGTGATTGGTATGAGCAGATAATCGATTATTGTAAGTAATAATCGATTATTCCAGAACGATTTTGAGTATTTTGATCAGGGTCATGATAATCGATTATTCTGCTTGATAATCGATTATTCCAGGAATTTAGAACTTATTTTGGGAGAAGATAATCGATTATCATGAGTGATAATCGATTATTGAGTGTTGATTTACGAAAAAATCTCTCCTAAGCTCTTTCAAGAGACTTCTAATATCCCTAAATCTCTCCTAAGCTCATAAAATCTATCTTTGGCTAAAGGCTTTGTGAAGATGTCTGCCAATTGATGCTTGGTGTCCACATAGTCTATCACACAATTTCCTTTACTTATGTGATCCCTTAAGAAGTGGTGTCTAATTTCTATGTGTTTTGTCCTAGAATGCATTATTGGATTCTTAGTTAAGTTTATGGCACTAGTATTGTCGCATTTTAGAGGTATATGATTTAGATAGATACTGTAATCCTCTAATTGTTGCTTCATCCATAGGATTTGAGCACAACAATTGCCAGCAGCAATGTATTCAGCCTCTGTAGTTGACAAAGCCACACAGGCTTGTTTTTTGGAGTGCCAAGAAACTAATGAGCTTCCTAAGAGATGACAAGTACCACTGGTACTTTTTCTATCTATTTTACAGCCACCATAATCAGCATCAGAGTACCCTATTAAACTAAGTGATGCCCCAGAAGGATACCAAAGTCCAAAAGATATAGTTCCTTTAAGATATTTTAAAATTCTTTTTACTGCTATAAGATGTGATTCCTTAGGATTAGCTTGATATCTAGCACAAACGCATACAAATTGCATAATATCAGGTCTACTTGCAGTAAGATATAAGAGAGATCCTATCATACCTCTAAACATGGTTTGATTTACCTCAATACCTGATTCATCTTTATCCAAATAGCAGGAAGTTGCCATAGGAGTACTTGCTGCTTTAGCGCTATCCATTTCAAATTTTTTAAGTAATTCCTTACAATATTTAGATTGAGATATGAATGTCCCTTCATCCATTTGTTTAATTTGTAAACCAAGGAAGAAGTTTAATTCTCCCATCATTGACATTTCAAACTCACCCTACATTATGCTTGCAAAACCTTCACATAGAGATTTATCAGTTGATCCAAAAATTATATCGTCAACATACACTTGAACTAATAAAATGTGTTTATCTACTCTTTTAATAAACAAAGTTGAGTCTATTTTACCTCTTTCAAAATCATTTTCGAGCAAAAATGTGCTTAAGCGTTCATACCAAGATCTAGGTGCTTGTTTCAAACCGTAAAGTGCCTTTTTCAATTTATAAATATGATTTGGAAATTTGTAATCCTCAAAACCAGGTGGTTGTTCAACGTACACATCTTCTTTGATAAAACCATTTAGGAAAGCACTTTTGACATCCATTTGATATAATTTAAATTTCATAATAGAGGCATAAGCAAGAAGTAAGCGTATAGCTTCTAACCTCGCAACAGGGGCGTATGTTTCATCATAATCTATACCTTCTTCTTGTCGATATCCCTTTGCCACAAGTCTAGCTTTGTTCTTAGTAATATTTCCATCTTCATCCATCTTATTTCTGAAAACCCATCTTGTTCCAATCACTTGAAGTGATTCATCTCTTGGAATCAATTCCCATACTTTATTTCTTTCAAATTGATTGAGCTCTTCTTGCATTGCAATGCACCATTGATCATCTTGAAGAGCTTCTTGAACATTCTTTGGTTCAATCTGCGAGACAAAAGCAACATTCATACAAAAATTGTTCATATTTCTAGTGATTACCCCTTTTGAAATATCACCAATGATGTTGTCTAGAGATAGTCCTCTTGGTGACTTCCAGCATTTTTCAAGATCTTCAGATTGATAAGGTGGATTCTCATTTAAATACATCTCATCAAGGGCTTCCTGAATATATTCTTCATCACCTGTAATTTGCTTATTTGACTCAAGAGGGTTCACCTCAAGGTCCACAACTTCATCAAAGACAACATGCATGGATTCTTCAACATTCAAAGTTCTTCGATTAAAGACTCTATATGCTTTACTAGTAAGAGAATATCCTAGGAATATTGCTTCATCAGCTTTAGAATCAAATTTTCCTAAATTTTCTTTTCCATTATTTAAAACAAAGCACGTGCATCCAAAAATTTTAAGATGAGCAATATTTGGCTTTCTACCTTTAAATAATTCATAAGGAGTAATTTTTAAAATAGGCCTAATAAGCATTCTATTTAAAACATAACATGCAGTACTCACAACATCAGCCCAAAAGTATTTAGGAACATTATATTCATTTAGCATTGTTCTAGCTAGTTCCTCTAAGGATCTATTTTTCCTCTCTACAACTCCATTCTGTTGAGGTGTCCTAGGTGTAGAGAAATTATGCAAAATTCCATTTTTATCACAAAATTTTTCAAATGACTCATTTTGAAATTCCCCACCATGATCACTTCTTATAATCTTAATTTTCAAATCTTTTTCATTTTGAACTAATTTTGCAAATTTTTTAAAAGCTTTAAAGGCTTCACTTTTTAAGGTAAGAAAGAAGGTCCAAGTAAACCTAGAGTAGTCATCCACAATAACAAGAGCATAATAATTTCCTCCATAACTCTTAATTCTAGAGGGACCAAATAAATCCATATGCAATAGCTCTAAAGGCTTTGAAGTAGATAAAATATTTTTTGAATGAAAAGATGATTTTACTTGTTTTCCTTTTTGACAAGCAGCACATATTTTATCTTTTTCAAATTTTATTTTTGGTAAACCGATCACTAACTCCTTAGACATCAACTTATTCAACTGTTTCATGTGAATATGAGCAGCCCTTTTATGCCACAACCAAGGATTTTCTTCCTTTGCAACTAGACATGTTATATCACTAGATGATGCACAATCAAGATCAATTAAATAGATATTGTTGTGTCTCATACCTTTCAAAGCAATTTCATTAGAATCCTTTTGGTGGATAGTGCAGTAATCACTTTCAAAGATAACTTTGAGACCTTTGTCGCATAGTTGACTAATACTGAGAAGATTGTGCTTTAGTCCTTCTACAAGTAGCACATCCTTGATCTCCAGGGTATCTCCTCCACCAACATCTCCAATTCCAATTATTTTCCCTTTGTTTTTATCTCCATATGTAACAAATCCTTGATCCTTTCTTTTGAGATTCTTGATCTTCCTTTTATCACCCGTCATGTGTCTTGAGCATCCACTGTCAAGGTACCACAATGATTTTCTAGCTTTGGAAGTTAACTACAAAATAAAAAGATAATTTCTTTAGGTCCCCATTAACTTTATTGGGTCCTTGGGGTTAGAGAGATATAAGAATTATCTAGCAATAGGCATCCAAGTATACTTTCCATTTGGAACATCATAGTGTTTAATATTACATTTATTTGATGTATGCCCCTTTTTCATGCAATAAAAACAAGTAGCTAAACAAGTATTTCTATAGTGAGCAGTTCCTTTTTCTACCCACACTCTGCGAGTCTTTTTATTTTTAGGAACATATTTATTTCTACTTAGATTCTTCTTCTCAAAAGCATGTTTTTCAAAAGATTTATTTTCTAAAGCATCTTTAAGTTGTTTTTCTAAAATCATTAACTCAAACATATAGCTTTTGCAAGATTCACATTCAACTGCCTCAATTTCTCTATTTTCTAAACTTAAGATTTTATTTTTCAAAACATTTTCTTCTTCTACAGATTTTTCAAGATTGTCTTGTAATTCTTTAAAATCCTTTTTCAATTTTTTGTGAGCAATATCTAATTTACTGGATTTAGCAAGCAATTCTTGAAAAGCATCATAAAGAGAATCATAATCATTTTCATTGTCAGAAGAGCTTACCTCACTGTCAGAGTGATCATCATTGGCCATTAAGCAAAAGTTTGCCTCTTCCTCATCGGATCCTTCAGAGTTGGATGAACTTGAGGCATTATCTTCCCACGCTATGTATGCCTTTTTCTTAAAAAATTTCTTGCTTTTCTTTTCATCACTCCTTTTTGAATTTGGGCAGTCTGCTTTTACATGACCAGTTTCTCCACATCCATAGCATTTAAAGTTTGAGGAGCTTCCTTGATTCTCCTTCTTATTACTCTTGAATTGATTTCTTCCTTTAGACTTCATGAACTTTGTGAATTTCTTTATCATTAGACTGAGATTCTCATCATCATCAGAATCTTCTTCCTCTTTTTTTTTTTTTTTTTTGCCTTTGACAACCTCGGTTTTGAATGCAATATTTTTCTTTCTTCCTTGATCTTCTTCATCATTCAATCTTCCCAGCTCAAGCTCGTGCTCTCTCAGTTTTCCAAACAGAGCCGCCATGGTCATTGTTGCAAGATTCTGTGACTCCGTGATAGCTGTCACCTTTGGCTGCCAAGTCCTATTCAAAGATTTAAGAATTTTTATGTTAAGTTCATCAGTATCAAATGTTTTACCTAGCCCATTGAGATGGTTGACAATGTGTGTGAACCGCTTCTGCACATCGTAGATGGTTTCTCCCTGCTGCATTCGAAACATCTCATATTCTTGTATCAAGGAGTTCTTTCTAGCTTGTTTAACATCGTCAGTTCCTTCATGAGTCACTCGAAGAATTTCCCACATCTCGCGTGCAGTGGTGCAAACAGAAATTCTGTAGAACTCATCAAGAGTTAGAGCAGATGATATAATGTTTCTGGCTTTAACGTCATATTGAGCTCGCCTGTTTTCATCAGCAGTCCATTGAGCAAAAGGCTTTGGTTCTTGCACTTCATTAACAACGTTAACAGGCAAAAATGGTCCATTCAAAACAGCATCCCAAATACCCCTATCAACTGATTCTAAAAATATTTGCATTCTGACTTTCCAAAAAGGATAGTTTTCACCTGTGAAAAGTGGAGGTCTATTGATAGACGCACCTTCAGCAAAAGTTTGATTTGACCCTACCATTTTCGAAAAATTTGAATGACTATCAAAGCAAACTCTGATACCAATTGTTGGTATCGCGCAGCGGAATGACTAAACAATGGTCAAAAATCAAGAGGGGGGGTGAATTGGATTTTTAAAAATCTTAACAGTTTTTTTTTTTAAATTTTTCTCAAAAATTAATTAACTTAAAGTAAAAGTTACTTTAAATGCAAGTGCAGATAAATAAGGAGTTTAAGGGAAGAGGAGCACACTGATATTTATACTGGTTCGGATCAAAAGACCCTACGTCCAGTTGTTAATCTCTTAAACAAGGAGATTAACTCAATCACTATAATAATCAAAATTACAACAGATTATATGAGAGAAAAGATTAGAAAACACCTCTCTTGAACAACCACAAGAGATGAACAAAACTCCCCCTGAATCTCACAGAGGATGACCAGCTTTCCTAGCAACAGCACAACACTCAATCTTCTAAGAACACACTTAGAAAAAGTTATCGCTCACTCACACTAGGTTTTTCAAGCTTTCTTTAAGAATCTCACAGAGCCACACTTTGCAGTCACAGCCAAAGAACTCTGAATCTTAAAAAGGTATTTTTGAAGTTGAACTGCAGTTCCTTAAATAGAGTTCTCGAAATTTAGGTTTAAGAATAGAGCCGTTATGTTCCAACTGCCAAGGATAATCGATTATCACTAAGGATAATCGATTATTCCAGTAGGTTTTCGAAATTTAAGTTAAAAACTGAATCTTTATGTTTCAACTGCCAAGGATAATCGATTATCACTAAGGATAATCGATTATTCCAGTAGGTTTCCTGAAAAGTAAATTTTGAACAGGATAATCGATTATTTCAGGAGATAATCGATTATTCCAGTAGGTTTCCGAAAAATACAAGTTCTGCACAGATAATCGATTATCAATAGTGATAATCGATTATCACTGTAGTTTATCTAAAAATAAGAAACCTTCTAGAAAGACGAATGCCATGCTGCTGATTCTAAGTTTAATTAAACTATTCTACAATACACTTATTTTATTTTACAAGATAACATTTGCATAATTGAACACTTTGTCTTCATCTTGATCATCATTCAAAATCACTTGACTTCCTTCTTTTTGCCAACAATCTCCCCCTTTTTGATGATGATCAAAAATATGTTTAAGGACTTGTTGCAACCTGCAATTTAGAGACTTACAAAGAGAATGGTTAAAATAAAATAGTGTGTATTGAGCATTTTAAACTTATTCTCCCCCTTTTTGGATCATATGAGAAAAGGGTAGAGCTTCCCCTTAAATGAAATAATGCTTGAGGGCACACAGCAGGAAATAAAATACTTAATCATTTATTGATTCAGAAAAGAAAAAGAGATTACAAACAGTGGTAAAACATATGTTAGAGAATTCTCCCCCTAAAATTCTGCACTCATGTCATCATCATGAGTGAATTCCTCGTCAAACCTATTTTCTAAGTTGGAAATTCTAGTATCAATCTCCCTAATGAGTCCGACAACTTCTTCATGACGAGAGGTAGACAGAAGAAATAATTCTTCTAGACTTTTGTTCATGTTGGCTATGTTGTCTTCTATAGAGAAAGATGAGCCAGCACCACTTGAAGAGCCAACATTTTGAGTAGCAGGAGGTATGGGATCAGTAGGAGGAAGTTCTTCATCTTCAGCGTCATAGTTGGGCATATCATCACGATGGACATAAGTATCGCCAAGAGGAACAAGTTTTAGCTGTTTGAGAGAGCTTTCAGCAATTTCATTGGCACGTAAGGTACTTGAACAAAGCTCCCCGGTGACATCAACTCCTTTGTATTCGCAAATCCTGGAGATTAAAAGGGAATATGGGAGAGGATATTGTGGATACCTCTTTGCTTTGAGCATAGTGTCTAGGATTAAACTAGACCATTTTATCGGAACGCGATTTAGAATCGCATACATGATGAGAAGGTCAGCCTCTGAGCACTGAGCATGGTTGGTTCCTCTAGGACACAAAATCCAGACAATTAAGTAATGGATGAGTCTTTCATCCATTTTTAGTCCTCCAGCCAATAATTGTCTCCCAACATCCTGTGCTGGGTTGCGTAAGAAGGATTGATAGGCCAAGATTCGATTGAAGCCAGCAATCCCATGGAGAATTGATTCTGCAGCATCATTGATGGGAAATTTGGCCACATTTTCCCAAATATCATTGTCGATGATGATGTCCACTCCCTTCACCTTTGATAGAGCAACTTCATCTCTGATCTTGAGATTATAGTAGAACACTCGTACAAGATCAGGATAGTAGGTTCCATGCATTTCCACAAATGGTCTGATGCCTTGAAAATTAAAGAGAGCAGGAAACTCAAAACCTGCAGTTGTGAATTTTCGAAGAGTAATGTACTTTGGAGAGATGAGTGCTTTGTTTTTCCAAATCTGAACGAATTCATCTCTTCGATCTTCATCCGAGATCCAACCTTCTATGGATGCTGATCTGATGGAAGGTTGAGTTGGACGTGGAGCAGTTCGTCTACGTGTAGGGATCTTTCTGCGAGATGATTCTGCCATGATGCTGATTGCAAGAGCAAAGGATGACACGTTTTAGGGTTTTGTTAGAAGAGAAAGGGGGTAAATGATGAGAGGAGTTCGTTTCTGCGTGAATAGTTGAAAATTGGACTCAGAATTTATAAAGAGAAGGCTCCCAACGGCTAAAATGCAAAAATCAAAGCAAATCTAGCCGTTACAACGGCTATTTTTTTTTAAAATTTTGACATAACGTCGTGCAATAATCGATTATCCTGAGTGATAATCGATTATTGTTTCATAATATGAATACCAGAAGTGATTGGTATGAGCAGATAATCGATTATTGTAAGTAATAATCGATTATTCCAGAACGATTTTGAGTATTTTGATCAGGGTCATGATAATCGATTATTCTGCTTGATAATCGATTATTCCAGGAATTTAGAACTTATTTTGGGAGAAGATAATCGATTATCATGAGTGATAATCGATTATTGAGTGTTGATTTACGAAAAAATCTCTCCTAAGCTCTTTCAAGAGACTTCTAATATCCCTAAATCTCTCCTAAGCTCATAAAATCTATCTTTGGCTAAAGGCTTTGTGAAGATGTCTGCCAATTGATGCTTGGTGTCCACATAGTCTATCACACAATTTCCTTTACTTATGTGATCCCTTAAGAAGTGGTGTCTAATTTCTATGTGTTTTGTCCTAGAATGCATTATTGGATTCTTAGTTAAGTTTATGGCACTAGTATTGTCGCATTTTAGAGGTATATGATTTAGATAGATACTGTAATCCTCTAATTGTTGCTTCATCCATAGGATTTGAGCACAACAATTGCCAGCAGCAATGTATTCAGCCTCTGTAGTTGATAAAGCCACACAGGCTTGTTTTTTGGAGTGCCAAGAAACTAATGAGCTTCCTAAGAGATGACAAGTACCACTGGTACTTTTTCTATCTATTTTACAGCCACCATAATCAGCATCAGAGTACCCTATTAAACTAAGTGATGCCCCAGAAGGATACCAAAGTCCAAAAGATATAGTTCCTTTAAGATATTTTAAAATTCTTTTTACTGCTATAAGATGTGATTCCTTAGGATTAGCTTGATATCTAGCACAAACGCATACAAATTGCATAATATCAGGTCTACTTGCAGTAAGATATAAGAGAGATCCTATCATACCTCTAAACATGGTTTGATTTACCTCAATACCTGATTCATCTTTATCCAAATAGCAGGAAGTTGCCATAGGAGTACTTGCTGCTTTAGCGCTATCCATTTCAAATTTTTTAAGTAATTCCTTACAATATTTAGATTGAGATATGAATGTCCCTTCATCCATTTGTTTAATTTGTAAACCAAGGAAGAAGTTTAATTCTCCCATCATTGACATTTCAAACTCACCCTGCATTATGCTTGCAAAACCTTCACATAGAGATTTATCAGTTGATCCAAAAATTATATCGTCAACATACACTTGAACTAATAAAATGTGTTTATCTACTCTTTTAATAAACAAAGTTGAGTCTATTTTACCTCTTTCAAAATCATTTTCGAGCAAAAATGTGCTTAAGCGTTCATACCAAGATCTAGGTGCTTGTTTCAAACCGTAAAGTGCCTTTTTCAATTTATAAATATGATTTGGAAATTTGTAATCCTCAAAACCAGGTGGTTGTTCAACGTACACATCTTCTTTGATAAAACCATTTAGGAAAGCACTTTTGACATCCATTTGATATAATTTAAATTTCATAATAGAGGCATAAGCAAGAAGTAAGCGTATAGCTTCTAACCTCGCAACAGGGGCGTATGTTTCATCATAATCTATACCTTCTTCTTGTCGATATCCCTTTGCCACAAGTCTAGCTTTGTTCTTAGTAATATTTCCATCTTCATCCATCTTATTTCTGAAAACCCATCTTGTTCCAATCACTTGAAGTGATTCATCTCTTGGAATCAATTCCCATACTTTATTTCTTTCAAATTGATTGAGCTCTTCTTGCATTGCAATGCACCATTGATCATCTTGAAGAGCTTCTTGAACATTCTTTGGTTCAATCTGCGAGACAAAAGCAACATTCATACAAAAATTGTTCATATTTCTAGTGATTACCCCTTTTGAAATATCACCAATGATGTTGTCTAGAGATAGTCCTCTTGGTGACTTCCAGCATTTTTCAAGATCTTCAGATTGATAAGGTGGATTCTCATTTAAATACATCTCATCAAGGGCTTCCTGAATATATTCTTCATCACCTGTAATTTGCTTATTTGACTCAAGAGGGTTCACCTCAAGGTCCACAACTTCATCAAAGACAACATGCATGGATTCTTCAACATTCAAAGTTCTTCGATTAAAGACTCTATATGCTTTACTAGTAAGAGAATATCCTAGGAATATTGCTTCATCAGCTTTAGAATCAAATTTTCCTAAATTTTCTTTTCCATTATTTAAAACAAAGCACGTGCATCCAAAAATTTTAAGATGAGCAATATTTGGCTTTCTACCTTTAAATAATTCATAAGGAGTAATTTTTAAAATAGGCCTAATAAGCATTCTATTTAAAACATAACATGCAGTACTCACAGCATCAGCCCAAAAGTATTTAGGAACATTATATTCATTTAGCATTGTTCTAGCTAGTTCCTCTAAGGATCTATTTTTCCTCTCTACAACTCCATTCTGTTGAGGTGTCCTAGGTGCAGAGAAATTATGCAAAATTCCATTTTTATCACAAAATTTTTCAAATGACTCATTTTGAAATTCCCCACCATGATCACTTCTTATAATCTTAATTTTCAAATCTTTTTCATTTTGAACTAATTTTGCAAATTTTTTAAAAGCTTTAAAGGCTTCACTTTTTAAGGTAAGAAAGAAGGTCCAAGTAAACCTAGAGTAGTCATCCACAATAACAAGAGCATAATAATTTCCTCCATAACTCTTAATTCTAGAGGGACCAAATAAATCCATATGCAATAGCTCTAAAGGCTTTGAAGTAGATAAAATATTTTTTGAATGAAAAGATGATTTTACTTGTTTTCCTTTTTGACAAGCAGCACATATTTTATCTTTTTCAAATTTTATTTTTGGTAAACCGATCACTAACTCCTTAGACATCAACTTATTCAACTGTTTCATGTGAATATGAGCAGCCCTTTTATGCCACAACCAAGGATTTTCTTCCTTTGCAACTAGACATGTTATATCACTAGATGATGCACAATCAAGATCAATTAAATAGATATTGTTGTGTCTCATACCTTTCAAAGCAATTTCATTAGAATCCTTTTGGTGGATAGTGCAGTAATCACTTTCAAAGATAACTTTGAGACCTTTGTCGCATAGTTGACTAATACTGAGAAGATTGTGCTTTAGTCCTTCTACAAGTAGCACATCCTTGATCTCCAGGGTATCTCCTCCACCAACATCTCCAATTCCAATTATTTTCCCTTTGTTTTTATCTCCATATGTAACAAATCCTTGATCCTTTCTTTTGAGATTCTTGATCTTCCTTTTATCACCCGTCATGTGTCTTGAGCATCCACTGTCAAGGTACCACAATGATTTTCTAGCTTTGGAAGTTAACTACAAAATAAAAAGATAATTTCTTTAGGTCCCCATTAACTTTATTGGGTCCTTGGGGTTAGAGAGATATAAGAATTATCTAGCAATAGGCATCCAAGTATACTTTCCATTTGGAACATCATAATGTTTAATATTACATTTATTTGATGTATGCCCCTTTTTCATGCAATAAAAACAAGTAGCTAAACAAGTATTTCTATAGTGAGCAGTTCCTTTTTCTACCCACACTCTGCGAGTCTTTTTATTTTTAGGAACATATTTATTTCTACTTAGATTCTTCTTCTCAAAAGCATGTTTTTCAAAAAGATTTATTTTCTAAAGCATCTTTAAGTTGTTTTTCTAAAATCATTAACTCAAACATATAGCTTTGGCAAGATTCACATTCAACTGCCTCAATTTCTCTATTTTCTAAACTTAAGATTTTATTTTTCAAAACATTTTCTTCTTCTACAGATTTTTCAAGATTGTCTTGTAATTCTTTAAAATCCTTTTTCAATTTTTTGTGAGCAATATCTAATTTACTGGATTTAGCAAGCAATTCTTGAAAAGCATCATAAAGAGAATCATAATCATTTTCATTGTCAGAAGAGCTTACCTCACTGTCAGAGTGATCATCATTGGCCATTAAGCAAAAGTTTGCCTCTTCCTCATCGGATCCTTCAGAGTTGGATGAACTTGAGGCATTATCTTCCCACGCTATGTATGCCTTTTTCTTAAAAAATTTCTTGCTTTTCTTTTCATCACTCCTTTTTGAATTTGGGCAGTCTGCTTTTACATGACCAGTTTCTCCACATCCATAGCATTTAAAGTTTGAGGAGCTTCCTTGATTCTCCTTCTTATTACTCTTGAATTGATTTCTTCCTTTAGACTTCATGAACTTTGTGAATTTCTTTATCATTAGACTGAGATTCTCATCATCATCAGAATCTTCTTCCTCTTTTTTTTTTTTTTGCCTTTGACAACCTCGGTTTTGAATGCAATATTTTTCTTTCTTCCTTGATCTTCTTCATCATTCAATCTTCCCAGCTCAAGCTCGTGCTCTCTCAGTTTTCCAAACAGAGCCGCCATGGTCATTGTTGCAAGATTCTGTGACTCCGTGATAGCTGTCACCTTTGGCTGCCAAGTCCTATTCAAAGATTTAAGAATTTTTATGTTAAGTTCATCAGTATCAAATGTTTTACCTAGCCCATTGAGATGGTTGACAATGTGTGTGAACCGCTTCTGCACATTGTAGATGGTTTCTCCCTGCTGCATTCGAAACATCTCATATTCTTGTATCAAGGAGTTCTTTCTAGCTCGTTTAACATCGTCAGTTCCTTCATGAGTCACTCGAAGAATTTCCCACATCTCGCGTGCAGTGGTGCAAACAGAAATTCTGTAGAACTCATCAAGAGTTAGAGTAGATGATATAATGTTTCTGGCTTTAACGTCATATTGAGCTCGCCTGTTTTCATCAGCAGTCCATTGAGCAAAAGGCTTTGGTTCCTGCACTTCATTAACAACGTTAACAGGCACAAATGGTCCATTCAAAACAGCATCGCAAATACCCCTATCAACTGATTCTAAAAATATTTGCATTCTGACTTTCCAAAAAGGATAGTTTTCACCTGTGAAAAGTGGAGGTCTATTGATAGACGCACCTTCAGCAAAAGTTTGATTTGACCCTACCATTTTCGGAAAATTTGAATGACTATCAAAGCAAGCTCTGATACCAATTGTTGGTATCACGCAGCGGAATGACTAAACAATGGTCAAAAATCAAGAGGGGGGGTGAATTGGATTTTTAAAAATCTTAACAGTTTTTTTTTTAAATTTTTCTCAAAAATTAATTAACTTAAAGTAAAAGTTACTTTAAATGCAAGTGCAGATAAATAAGGAGTTTAAGGGAAGAGGAGCACACTGATATTTATACTGGTTCGGATCAAAAGACCCTACGTCCAGTTGTTAATCTCTTAAACAAGGAGATTAACTCAATCACTATAATAATCAAAATTACAACAGATTATATGAGAGAAAAGATTAGAAAACACCTCTCTTGAACAACCACAAGAGATGAACAAAACTCCCCCTGAATCTCACAGAGGATGACCAGCTTTCCTAGCAACAGCACAGCACTCAATCTTCTAAGAACACACTTAGAAAAAGTTATCGCTCACTCACACTAGGTTTTTCAAGCTTTCTTTAAGAATCTCACAGAGCCACACTTTGCAGTCACAGCCAAAGAAGCTCACTCACACTATTTTTGAAGTTGAACTGCAGTTCCTTAAATAGAGTTCTCGAAATTTAGGTTTAAGAATAGAGCCGTTATGTTCCAACTGCCAAGGATAATCGATTATCACTAAGGATAATCGATTATTCCAGTAGGTTTTCGAAATTTAAGTTAAAAACTGAATCTTTATGTTTCAACTGCCAAGGATAATCGATTATCACTAAGGATAATCGATTATTCCAGTAGGTTTCCTGAAAAGTAAATTTTGAACAGGATAATCGATTATTTCAGGAGATAATCGATTATTCCAGTAGGTTTCCGAAAAATACAAGTTCTGCACAGATAATCGATTATCAATAGTGATAATCGATTATCACTGTAGTTTATCTAAAAATAAGAAACCTTCTAGAAAGACGAATGCCATGCTGCTGATTCTAAGTTTAATTAAACTATTCTACAATACACTTATTTTATTTTACAAGATAACATTTGCATAATTGAACACTTTGTCTTCATCTTGATCATCATTCAAAATCACTTGACTTCCTTCTTTTTGCCAACAGTTATAACAGTTTTTTAGGCGGAACTAATGGTCATTTCTTTTGTAAGCAGAGTTATGACACCTATGCCACCTCCTCCCCCTCCAACCTTAGATTTGCTCAATCTAGTGCGGGCAATAGAAGCCATGGCAACAACGATGCAACAACAATACTATTCTATGGCGCAATAGCATAACTAATCCATGTAACAAATGGAAGTTGCTAGGGTAGCCTCTGAAGCAACTCAACAAAGGAACCTTGATGCTTTAACTCAACTTGAAGCAAATAGGACAAAAGCTGGTCCTTCGCAAGCTCCACCCCCTCAGATAAAGTAATGAAGTTTGGAGGACTTTTTTCAACATCATCCTACAAGGTTGACTGGAAAGGTCAGTCTAGGTGAAGTTGATTAGTGGATGAAGGACATTGAGAGAGTGTTTGACACCAAGAGGTGTCTAGAGGAGAAGAAACTAGCTTACATAATGTATATGCTCATTGGATTTGTTCTCTGCAGGAACAATTGGTGCCCACCGTGGGGCACGAGACGAACACCTTTAGTACCCGTTTTTCTCTGAAGATGGTTTCCACCCGCAGTAAAGCTGGAGTGAACAAGCAAGTGGATGTTGGTCCCTCTAGACCTCCTGGCATCACCCCTGATCTGGCCGCCATCCTAGACGGCCAAGCAAAGATGCAATAAGAACTTGCGGATTTGAAGAAACGCAGCGCCGACGAAATGGAGGCACTAAGACAAGAGAACTCTTGCCTCAGGCGAAGGATCGAGGCGGATCCCAATCTGAAGGGAAAAACCAAGGAAACTTCTGAAGTTGTGAAGTCCCGGGCCTTCCAGCCTATAGAAGAAGAAAGTGAATACAATCCCACCCCTCACACCTTCACCACCACCCAGCAGACACCCATTACCTCTACCCATCCCCATCACTTTCCATCTGGCCAACCGGGGCTTACTGCACCCCCAACCCCCGCCGCCACCCTTCCTACCACCCAGATCCCCTACAACATACCCACCACCCTACACACCACACATATCCCACCCTATAACCCACAATACATTCCCACAACCCACATCCCCCCTCACAACATCACCTCCACCTTTCCCGCTATGATCAATCACCCCGTTCCACCTCACCTGCTTCCTCCTCACTAGCCCAGACGCCATCACCCATTCACGGACTTTATCACCAACACCCCTCTTCCAGCCCAGTGGGAACCTTTCACCCTGGATCGCTATACTGGCGAAACCGACCCCGATGAGCACCTTAAAGTCTACATCACCCATGTCGCCTTGTACACATCCCAAGACGCAGTCTTCTGCAAAGCTTTCCCCACCACCCTCAAAGGCTCTGCCCTAGAATGGTTCACCACTCTTCCGCCCTACTCAATCGACAATTTCGACGTCCTCTCCCACATGTTTTCCACCCACTTTGCCGGCAGCCGTCCCCATCAAACCACCACCATATCCTTCCTAGGCATCAGACAAGAACCCAACGAACCACTTAGAGCGTTCATCGATCGCTTCAGTAAAGCCGCCCTTCGTACACCACACCTCAACCAGGAGATGATTCTCTAGTGCATGACCCTTACCCTACAGCCCGACCCCTTCGCCAACAACGTCTATCTCCACCCACCTGCCTCCATGCACGAACTCAAGTTGCGTGCAGCCGACTATGTCCGTATGGACGAAATGCAAACACTTCACACTAAATTTTGCAACGACTACGCAGCCACCACCGCCAACCCCACCCCACAACCTAACCCATGCCCTGATACCCGCCCACGCGAACCCTGCCAACCTCGCTTCACCAGATACGCCCCCCTCACCGTAGCCCGTTCCCGCATCCTCGACGAAGCCCTCCAAGCCGATCTAATCCCTCCACCACGCAAGACAACCACACCCCCCAACGCCGACATGACCAAATATTTTCGTTACCACCGCAACGATGGCCACACTATAGAAGAATGCAAAGCACTCCAGGATAAAATAGAAGAACTAGTCCGTGCTGGCCACTTTCGCCGCTTCATCCGTAGAGACGACCATTCCTCCTCCTCTCGATCCCGTCACCCCCTCGACCTGACCACAGACGCCCACCACATGACTCCCGTCACAACAGCCACCCCGCCTAACCCAACAATCAAGAACCAAAGCCCGCCCGCACCGACATCACCCCTGCCGACCCCCCCCTTACGAGGCACCATTAACACCATCTCGGGCGGCTTTGCAAGCGGAGGCTCCACCTCTTCTGCCAGAAAAAGACACCTCTGCCATATACAATCCATCAACCACATCACTCATTCCCACCACAGACGCCAGATGCCTCCTATCGTATTCACAGATGATGACTTCCACGGCCTCGACCACCAACAAGATGACCCCATGGTCATCACTGTTGAAATCGAAAATTATGCTGTTAAGAAAGTCCTTGTTGATCAGGGCAGCTCTGTTGATATCCTTTACTGGGCCACTTACCAAAAACTCCAACTTCCTGACACCGCCATGGTCCCATATGACGAGCCAATATATGGCTTTTCCGGCGAACATGTATCCACCCGGGGCTACATTGACCTCCACACCGTCTTTCGGGATGGAACCCAGACCAAAACAATCCCAATCCGCTTCCTTATCGTCGACGCGCCAACATCCTACAACATCCTCCTGGGTCGTTCTTCCCTCAATACCCTTGGTGCAGTCGTCTCCACCCCTCACTTGGCCATGAAATTCCGTGCCCCATCCGACGACATCCTGACCATACACTGCGACCAATGCTTGGCACGCGAATGCTACATGGCCAGCTTGCGACCACAACTCCCAATCCAACAAACCAACCATATCGAACGACCCCCCGGTTCCAGCATAGCCCTATCCGGCGAAGACCTTGATCCCAGAATAGGCCGGGATGTCCGCCTCGAGCTAGTTGAGGACACCTCTCCCCTAGAGCTTCCCAATGGTCACTCTATTAACCTCGGCACCGGTTTAAACTTTGACGAGTGTGCCACCATCACACCTATCCTCATCAACAACACAAATCTTTTCGCCTGGTCGGCCGCCGACCTCCCTAGAGTAGACCCCCAAGTGGCATCCCACAAACTATCCATATATAAAGAAGCCCACTACGTATCCCAGAAAAAATGCAAGCTTGGTGAAGAACGCGGCAAGCAGCCAAGGTCGAAGCCGACAAGCTACTGAGCGCAGGATTTATAGAAGAAGCTCAATACACCACTTGGCTTTTTAACGTTGTCTTGGTGAAGAAAGCCAACGACAAATGGCGGATGTGCGTAGACTACACGGACTTGAACAAGTCTTGCCCTCGCGACGCCTACCCCTTACCCAACATTGATCGACTCGTGGACGGCACAACAGGAAACAAGGTGCTTAGTTTTCTAGATGCATATTCAGGGTATAACCAAATCTCCATGACCGTAGCAGATATGCACAAAACCGCTTTCATCACGGACGATGCCAACTACTTCTATAGGGTCATGCCCTTCGGCCTCAAAAACGCTGGGGCAACTTACCAACGACTAATGGACAAGGTGTTCAGCCACCTAACGGGGCACTGTGTCGAAGTATACGTCGACGACATGGTTGTCAAGTCCCCAAGTCATCACCAACACGCTGAAGACCTGTCAGCAGTGTTCTCCACGCTGCGCCAATATAACCTCTGCCTCAATCCCGACAAATGCGTATTCGGCGTTGACTAGGGTAAATTCCTTGGTTTTATGTTAACCCAACGCGGCATAGAAGCTAACCCTGAAAAATGCAAGGCTATCATCGAAATGCGCAACCCCACTACTGTTAAGGAGGTCCAACGTCTCATTGGTCGTCTCACAGCCATCTCTCGTTTCCTACCCAAACTAGCCGAACAAACCCAACCCATAATCCAACTCCTAAAGAAATGCACCCGGTTCACGTGGACTGATGATTGTGAACAAATCTTCCAAAAACTCAAAATAACCTTAACCTCCCCACCTATCCTCCACAAGCCGGACACCAGCCAACCCTTACTTGTATACATCACGGCCACCGACAATACCATCAACACCGCGCTTGTTCAAGAAATAGAAGGCATACAACATCTTGTGTACTTTGTAAGCCGAACCTTGCAAGATCCCGAAACCAGATATCAAATGGTAGAAAACTAGCCCTATCTTTGGTCCACGCGGCACGCCGTCGCCGCCCATATTTCCAAAACCATACCATAACCGTTAAGACCGACTACCCAATCCAAAAAATATTACAAAAACCAGATCTAGCCGGATGCATGTCATCATGGGCCATGGAATTGTCAGAATTCAACATCCGCTATGAAGCCCACAGCCCTATCAAAGCCCAATGTCTTTTAGACTTCATCAACGACCTACAACAAACACCCATTGAGGACTAGTGGACAGTTCATGTAGATGGTTCCTCAAATCCAAGGGGTGTCGGCGTCGGCATCGTCTTAGAAGGCCCCAACGACATCCTCATCGAAAAATCCCTTCACTTTGCTTTTAAAACGTCAAATGACCAAGCCGAATACGAAGCCATCCTCGTCGGCCTTTCCCTAGCCCGCGAAGTAGGCGTCAAGAAGTTAACATGCAAAACCGACTCCAAACTCACTGTAGGGCATCTAAATGACGAGTTTTAGATCAAAGACCCCATCCTTCTACAATATTACCATCTAGTCCGTGCAGTTATTCAATCCGCCTTCGAACAAGTCCGCGTCAAACACATCCCAAGAACCGACAACGTCAGGGCCGACATCCTTTCCAAATTGGCCAGCACCAACCTCAAAAACCGTAATCGATCCCTACTACAGCAAACACTATCCACACCTTCCATCACACACACTTGCCAAAATTTAACCCACACCCCAACCAACAACGTCACCCCCTCCCAAAACTGGACCACCCCCTATATTCAATACCTCAAAACCGGCAACCCCCCCCCCTCGACGCGGACAAAACTTGGCTGGCTAAGGCCGCCAGGTACACCATGATAGGCGATGACCTCTACAAGCGCGGATACGGCCAACCCCTACTTAAGTGTGTCACAGCAAAGCAAGCCCAATATATCATCAAAGAGCTACACGAAGGAATTTGTGGTTACCATTCCGGTGCACGCACCATGGCTACCAGAGTTCTCAGATCCGGATACTTCTCGCCGACCATAGAAGCAGACTGCCAGGATCATGTCAGGAAATGCAAGCCATGTCAGAAACATGGCAACCTTATTCACCAGAAATAGGAACAACTACACCACATACTGTCCCCATGGCCATTCGCTAAATGGGGAATGGACATCCTCGGCCCCTTTTCACCCGGCAAGGGGCAGGTAAAATTCCTAATTGTAGCCGTCGATTATTTCACTAAATGGATCGAAGCCAAGCCCCTCACTACCATCACGGCCCAGCAAGTCCAACAATTTGTGTGGAAAGACATCATATGCAGATATGGCGTACCACATACCATCATCACAGACAATGGCCGACAATTTATTGACTAAGAGTTAGCCAAATTCTACACTGGCCTAGGCATCAAGCACATCACAAGTTCTGTAGAACATCCACAAACCAATGGGCAAGCAGAGGCGGCAAACAAAGTCATCCTCGTAGAGCTGCGCAAAAGATTGGACACCGCTAAAGGCCGATGGCCCGAAGAGTTAATAGAAGTGCTATGGGCTTACAGATGCACCCCCCAATCATCAACAAACGAATCCCCATTCAGCTTAGTCTATGGCGCAAACGCCATGATACCAGTAGAAATTGGCGAACCATCCCTGCGCCCAGAACTATACGACCCAACCCACAACCACCAAAACATGGCCTTACATCTCGACCTTCTACCCGAACTCAGAGAAAAAGCCCAGATACGCAATTTTGCCACCAAACAACGAGCTGCCAGGAAATATAATGCAAAACTACATCCACGATCATTCGCCATCGGGGACCTAGTATGGAGAATGTCCAGCAGTGCTAGAAAAAAGGATGGCAAGTTCTCCGCCAATTGGGACGGCCCGTACCACATACGAGAAGACGCAGGAGGAGGAGCTTATCACCTAGAACAGTTATCTGGGGAAGAGATTCCCAACACTTGGAATGTATCCCACCTCAAGTTCTACTTCAGCTGAATGTGTATTGTAATCGAACCAATACTTGTAACCCCGGGTGTACTCTTTTTCCTCACTTGGTCTTTTTTCCCTAAGGAGGGTTTTGGCCAAGGAGGTTTTAATGAGGCACCCCTATCCAATAAATAAAAAGAAGGGTTCCCTACTTTACGACTTTTTATGTGTTTTTCCTCTTAATTCGTTTAAGTTCCCCACCCTTACCCCAAGTAAGCGGCCTGGGTCGAACACCCTTATCTCATGCTTAATTCGTTTAAGTTCCCCACCCTTACCCCAAGTAAGCGGCCTGGGTCGAACACCCTTATCTCATGCTTAATTCGTTTAAGTTCCCCACCCTTACCCCACGTAAGCGGCCTGGGTCGAACACCCTTAACTCGTGCTTAATTCGTTTAAGTTCCCCACCCTTACCCCAAGTAAGCGGCCTGGGTCGAACACCCTTATCTCATGCTTAATTCGTTTAAGTTCCCCACCCTTACCCCACGTAAGCGGCCTGGGTCGAACACCCTTAACATACAATCGATTGCGTCACACATACACCACATATCATCAAAAACCGACATACACAATAACATACAAAACCTTAATTGCATTTAAACATAAGTGCAAGAATGTACCAATGTAACATAATGTACCAAATATTACAGACATAGGCTCAAATAATATTCTCGAATCAATTAAAACTGAGATCATATTCTGCTGCTTCAGGTGCCACCTCCTCTGCATCGTCCGCCCTTTTCTCCCCCTCTACCGCCTTCTCCTCCGCCTCCTCTTCTGCACTGCTCTCGTCCTTCCTGACCAACTTTCCATCAACAACGTCCTTATTCACATCGAACTTGGAATCCGTGATGTCCACATTCTGATGAAAGAAGGCCGCCTGCCGCAATCCCTTCTCAAAACCATTGATGTGCTCTTGAATGATGTTGTTCTTCAGATCATCAAGCTCACCAACAGCTCCATCATACTTGTCCTTCAAGTCATCGTAGTCATCTTCCAATTCCCCTATCCGTTTATTCAACTTTTCCTCAGAGTCCAAGCAACGAACTCTCCATGTCACCAACCTTTTCCTCTCCGCTTCCCAACTTTCCTTTGCCTTCTCCAATGCAGCCTTTTCCTCCTCCAGCTTATCCACCTTCCCCTGTAACTCCTCCACCTTTTCCCAGCCACCCTCCTTCATTTCCCTCCTATAAAGCGACCCCACACGTTGGCTCAAAACTAAAGCCTTGCTCCCAAATTTGACCATTGTTCTCACAATGTGCTCCACATCCATGTTGTCAATAGAATTTACGATGGTATCTGGGAGGATGATCGAAATATCCTTCCTCACGGATATCTCCGGCAGCTCGATCAACCCAGCTTCCGGCCCCTTCTCCCCACTAGCCGACCCTGTTCCAAGTAGTGCCGCCCTTACCTTCTTCACATCTTTTCCCTTCCCGGGTCGAGGTGGAAGCTCAGCCTTCCTTTTCGTTCCCCCGTGCACGTGCACCTCCACCACAGATTCTTGTAAGTTGGGAACATCAGTCTTCTCAGCCGCCTTGGCCTTAGCGGCCATTTCCTTCCTCAACGTCTGAAAACCGCCAAATTCTTCTTTCCAGATTGCGCCATATGCCCTACAATGATACATCACAACTCAGATCAAAACAACTTAGTATTATTAACACAGTTTAAGTAATAAACAGATACCTTCGATATCTATTATCGGGTGCACCGAATTATAAACTCTAACTAGGCCCTTAGTGGGCAACTTATCAACAAACTTCAACAAGGTCTCCACAACCTCCTTATCACCAGCCGACAACTCATCCATCCCCATGTCCTTATACCGAGAAGGATTGTTTGTTCAACTAAAAGGGAACTTGGCACTTCCGTTTGTGTTCAAAAAATAAGCTTTTCCTCCTTCTTTAATAACGACCTTGAAGTACCCATCCTTGAAATGCTTGAAAGACTGGGAGAAAGCATCCAGTCTGCTGATGCTGGGGCGACTAATCAAAGATAGCCAAGTAGCCGGCCGCCGAGGTCTGGTATCGTAAAAATACAAGAAAGCATAGGGAGTGGGCTCCAAGTATAAAGACTGGCACAGAATGCGGAAAGCCTGCAAGTAGGCCCAACTATTTGGATGTAGCTGTGTAGGTGCCACATTCAACGCCCGCAATACGCCCATGGTAAAATCGTCTAAAGGCAACCGCACATGAAGCTGAGAAAAGTGGCACATATACATGTAGAAAAACTTCTCGGTAGCCCCCTCCTGCCCATGGCATACCCGGTCGATAGCACTCACCCGCTCTAGCGAAACAATATCCCCACTGACACCCTTGGAGATGACGAGTGTGCAGTTTAGCCAAGAGTTCAGCAAACGGGACCACCTGAACAAAGAAGATTGGTCACGAACGTCAGCAGCAGCCCACCCATAGCCGCCTTTCGCCGGCCAGTTGCTCTCCTCCAACTCTTCGGGGGGATCCTCTCGAACCTCCCTAACAACCTCCATTGGCATCCCGCTCGTAACAACTCCAGAACTCGTACCCTCTCCGCCAAGTTGCCTATCCTTACTTCTATCCGACTCGGTACTTTCACTACTACTAGACGTAGACACGCTACCACTACTAGACATACCTGGTTTCGTTTTTACGAGAAGATGTCGGTTGAAATTGGGAACTAGTCGGACAGTATGACGTGCACAAGATCTCTGAATTCAGAACTCTCACAAATGAAACAAGTAACCCCTCATCTGTTTTAAAACCCATATTTATAGTCCACGATCCCAAACGACGAAAACTCTTCCCGCCAAAATAATGCCCCAGACCAATCGACACCATCATTACGAAGGATATGACACTTAAAAACGACGGCGCCAAAACTTTTTCGATTTGACCACTGACAGCCCTTCACCTACCTTCCGACGGTTACCACTATTTAGCCTTAACACTGTTCACCACAGTTAAAGGCTAGGGGACTGGTGTATCACACCTAGCCAGTTCCGCTAGCATGCCAGCACATGTCACCCTTGACCGACACCTCATATCGGACAAGGCTGAGGGACTGGTGTACCACACTTAGCCAAACTCGACCAAATAAGCAAACAATGCATATATCAAGGCAGCCAAGTATTCAACCTAGGCCGAGTTAGCCTAACTTGTACCGGTTTCAACCTATATATCTAGAAGAATAACCTACACCTCGTATAACCAATGTAAGTCGTCAAGGTAAGTAATTGGTCCAAGCCGGCTACTTCAGCAGACCCGATAAGATTAGAGCCCAGGCCGACAACTCTTATGAACTTAGTGAAAATAGAAGCCCCCGCATTCAATAGGTCTTAAGGGCCTGGGTTAGGGCCCAAGCCCATTCATGGCCCAAGCCAGAGCCCAAGTTAAGGCCCGACTCATGAGGTAATCAAACATCATTAATGCTCTATAAATGCACGCGGACCCCAATAATTAAAGGTAAGCATTTATTAATCACTAGTTTGACTCTCTGAGAGCTTTGACTTACTTGAGCTTCGGAGACTCTTCTGCAGGTAACCCCTCCTGGGTTCAAGCTGACATGTACCAACCGGGAAGAGACCAATTGAAGAGATAGCGGACTACATGGTAAGGTGACACTCGTGCCTAACTCATCTTATTTGTTCTCTACAGGAACAATAACACTAGTGGGCCAATATGAAGTTGATGTTTGAAGAAAAAGGTGAAGTAATAAGTTAGGAGGCCTTTAAGAAGCACTTTCTTGTTGAGTACTTTCTAGTTAGTATTCGATATGCTAAGGAAGTGGAGTTTTTGGAATTGATGCAAGGAAATATGTTTGTGGCAGAGTACTCTAAGAGATTCAAGCATCTGGGAAGGTTCCACACCATAGCCATGGATGAAAAATGGAGGTGTAGGAAGTTTGAGAATGGATTAAGAGGTGACATCAAGTTGCTGGTAGCCCCTTTCTCTATTAAGGATTTCCCTACCCTGGTAGAGGAAGTAAGGGTGATGGAGAAGCTAAAGGCTGAAGTAGAAGCTTAGAAGAGGCAATAGCAGAAGGTGGGACGACCATCTGGGTAAAAAAGCTAGACAGGAGGAAAGGAAGAAACCTTACTCTAGACCTTAATCATAAGGGTTTAAAGAGGCCCTTCTCAGTAATAGTTTCAGCAGGGCAGATTGCAATGTTTTGCATGTAAAGGACCTCACGTAAGAAATATTTGTCCTTAATTGACGGGTCCCAAGAAATGCCACCAGTGTGGCGTTGAGGGGCACTTGGCTAGGGATTGTCTCTCTACTAGAAGAATAGTGACTCAAACTCAACAATCATCTCAACAAAAGAAGACGAGTGACAAACCCCGAGCTATAAGGAGGGTTTATGTTATGACTTAAGCTAAAGCATCTGGTTCAAGTAATCTTATTGTTGGTAGTTTTGTGATAGTTGGTAGAACTTTAACTGTTTTGTTTGATTTTGGAGCGACACACTCTTTTCTGTCAAAAGTTTGTGTTCAAGAGTTAAGTTTGCATGTGAGAGAGTTGTAGTATGATTTGATAGTGTCTACTCCAGCTTCAGGGTTGGTCAAGATGTTAGTGTTGTGTCTTAGGTGTCCAGTGGTTGTAAAGATATGTAAGTTCAAGGTCAATCTTTAATTGAATCAATTAGATCACCAAGTTATAATGCAAACAATACTGACCTGTACACTTTCAATCGATCAAAAATAGAGTTAATCGATTGATTTTACTAAACATATTTTGTTCTGGTATAATCAACCGATTGAAACAGAAAAACAGTCGACTGAAATACTAGGAAAAATGCAGAAATGCAAATTCAAATTTTAAACCAGTAACAAAGCACAAGATTGATCAAGACAAGTTCCAAATGATTATGTAAACATGCTCAATGCTGCAGATGCTATGAAAACATGCAAGAACATGAAATAGCTGATTAAAACACAAGTTCTTTAAACTTTAAAATGAAAATGCAACAGAGAAAGGTTAGAGAAGAGAGGACACCACGAGATTTTTATACTGATTCACTCAAACCTGAGCTACATCCAATTTGTCAAGGCAACCTAAGCTTGACTTTGCACTATTTCAAAAGATTTACAAAGTATCCATCCTTACACTTCCAAAATATGCAAAAACACCACAAAAGACTCTTGAATCACACAAGAATCACACCAGCACATCAAAAACCCTCTTGTAGACCTGGAAACCCACCAGGCACACACACAAAGCTTGAGAAAGATCAAACCTCAGTGGTAGCACAGCCCATCCTACAACAAACCACTTTCTCCAAGTTTCAAACCAAGCCAAAAGCTCTAAGCATTGATCCAAGATCAATCTTCAACAGCTGCAACACGTATGATCACGAAGGAGAGAGTTTCTACACGTTTCCAGAACAAAATCACGCTCTAAAATGATCAACAAGTCTCTCTTTCAAAAATCAAAACTTTTATAGTCAAACTGTTACGAAATTCAACAGGTTGATTTTCAAATCAATCGGTTGATTTCACTTGACTTAAGTGAAATCAGTTGATTAAAAACTAAATCAACTGATTGAATTTGTTGCAGTTTTAGACTACTACAACCAACCTTTTAACCTGTTGAAAAATCATTCAACAGATTAAATGAGACATTTTAACCTGTTGAAAAACCATTCAACAGATTAAAAGACACACCTAAGACCAAATACATCTAATTAATGCTACAAGGTCTACAACATGAATTACAAACTTAAAATACACTTTCTAAATGATGTAACAAGACGGAGAGCACACGTTCCAGCCTTGATCAACATGAGTATCATTAAATCTCCTTTCTTTCATCAATGTAGGCTTCATTCCAATGGTAATGGCTTCAAGATAGTTCAAAAGAGCTTCATTCAATCTTTATCAAATCTTCAAGAAGCAAACCACCTTCGCTTCTCATGTCAATAATCTCCCCATGATTTGATGAAGCCAACCTCTATATCCTTTCATCTATCTTCTTCAATCTTTCATTGCAAATGCTTCCATTTGTTGGATACAATTAAATTGATGAAGTGACACCTAAGCTTGACGTTTGTGAACCTGAAAGACATTTACAGTAGCAATACACACAAGCTAGCAAGTATACAAATTAGGGGTGGGCAAAAAATATAATTTTCTTGATCCAATCCACTTTTGCTCCAATCCAATCCATTTATAATCCATTTTATTAAAAATCCAATCCATTTAAAATCCATTTAATGGATCTGGATTTCAATCTATTATAGATTTTATATATTTTATAGATTGGATATCCATTTTATAAATTAGGATTTTTAAATATGGATAATCCAAAAAATCCAATCCAAATTTTCAGTTTAAATTTTTAGTTGGGTTAGACTAAAGGTTGAGATGGACTAGGCTAAATTTAGACTCGGACGGGCCTTGCTCGACGACCTATACGGATCGGGCAGGCCCGACGACCATAAGAGGTTGGGCGGGCCTAAAGATATGAACGGGCTAGGAAGGCCCGTCAAATCGAACGAGTTGTTCGGGCCCAACAATCCAAAAAATTTAAGTGAGCCCAAATATCCGAACGGGCCAGGCAGGTTCGAATATCCGAACGGGCCAGGCAGGTTCGAAGATCCGAACGGGCCAAGCGGGCTCGAAGACCCGAACTGCCCAGGTGGGCCCGATGACCCGAATTGGTCAAGTGAGCTCGAAGAACCGAACAGGTCAGGCGGGCCCGATGACCCGAAGACTCGAACGGACTAGGCAAGCCCAATGACCAAAACAGGTCAGGCAGGCCCAAAGCCTCGAACGGGTCAGGCAGACCCAAAGACCCGAATGGGTCAGGTAGGCCCAAAGACCCGAACTGGCCAAACGTGCTCGTTGACCCGAACGAGCTAGGCGAGCCCGAAAAACTGAACAGGCTAGACGGGTCTGATTACCTGAATAGGCCTGGTGGGGTCGACGACCTAAACAAGCCCGACGAGCTTGATGATACGGACAGGCCCGATGACCTGGATGAGCCTGACTATCTGGACGAACCTGATTGCTCTGACGACCCAGACAGCCCCACGACCTGGACGAGCCCGACGCCCCGGACGGGCCTTACGACCTGGAATGGGCCAGACTACCCGGACGGGCCCAACGATCCGGACGAACTTGAAGACTCGGACAACCCAGATGAGCCGGACGACCTGATGTGATCCTAATAAGGCTTATAGCATGGGCCCAATGCCTAGGCCCAATCTTTTTAAATTCTTTTAATTTTCTGCAATTTTCTGTTATTTTTTTAAATAAATGATCTAATTTGGTTTGTTTTGTTAATTGTAGACATTTTCAAAACATCCTAATGGGTATTGGGCCTGCGGCCCAACTCCTCCTTCACACCTCCACGCTGCAGCCAATACCTTCTACAACAGCGTCAATTAGGCGTCCTGTAACTAGAGATGGCAAATAAACCCGTCCTCGTGGGTATTGTCCGAACCCGTCCCCGTTTTGACGGGGAATCCCCGCATTGACTGGGTATGGGTATGGGTATGGGGAATCCCCGACTTTTTCAGTTGGGTATGGGGATGGGTATGGGGATGTACATATACCCGCCATAATACCCGTCCCCGCCATATCTCCATTCTTGTTTAAATTATTAAAATATTCACAATTAATCAAGTAACTCCTATATATATATATATATATATATATATATATATATATATATATATATATATATATATTTTTTTTTTCTATTGTTTTTTCTTTTAATTATTTCATTTGTCATGAAAGTCATTCTCATCTCCAATATATTTTTTATCTTATCATAACCTTTATGTAATTATGTTAAAATGATGTATGTTAATAAAAAAAAATATTATGCCTCACATTTGAATATTTATATTATTTTTTAATATTTTTATTTATTATAAAATTTCCTTTCACATGAGAATGTTTATACTCTCAATTTAAGGTAATATAAAAAAAATTCTTTACTTATTATTATTATTATTAATTTTTATTTAATTTGAAGAACTCTTTTGTTTCATTAAAATAATTTTTGTTATTTTTCAACCATTAAGTATACATGTTGATATTTGAAAAGTTTTCTTAGTTCTCTAAGATATTTTTCGTCTTATCATACCTTAGTTATACATTTGATTTTCTTTGTGTGATTTTTTTCGATAGTCTCTCAAATTATTTCTAAAACACACATTTGTTAGTTTTTTAATATTTTTATTTATTGTTTTTATTTTTATCATGTAGAATAATATTTCGATATATTCTATCTAATTATTTTTTATTTTATAACTCATTATTAATCATAATGTAATTTTTTCACTTTAAATTCTATTTGAAGTGGTTAAAATTACACACACACATATATATATATATATATATATATATATATATATATAATGATATTTAGGAATAGTATATGATAATTCACTACAAAAAAAACATGAAATGGTGACTGATTTAGTTAGTAACCCATATCAGTCATTATTTTTCGTCATTGGTGGTAGTAGTTGATTTATTGTCTGAATCAATGACTAAATTAGTGACTGATTCAATGATCGAATCGATACTTGATTTAGTGACCAATTTAATTACTAATTTATTTGTAATTTAATGACAAATTTTTTGGTCACTAATGATATTTCTATTTAATTTTAACCACTTCAAACGTAATTTAATAATTAGTTCTCTAAGGTATTTTCATTTTATCATACCTTAATTATACATTTGATTTCCTTTGTGCGATTTCTTTCGATAGTCTCTCAAATTATTTCTAAAACACACATTTGTTAGTTTTTTAATATTTTTATTTATTGTTTATTTTCATCATGTAGAATAATATTTCGATATATTCTATCTAATTATTTGTTATTTTATAACTCACTATTAATCATACTGTAATTTTTTTCACTTTAATTGTATAAATAACTTTTATTTACTACAATATAAAAATTTAATGTAATTGCTATGAATATATTTTCGTCACTATCCAACATATATTGAAGTTCAAAAGATACAAAATCTATGTCAAAATTTTATTATTATGTTTATTATTTGTTCTTTGTGTCATTTTGATCAAGTGATGTATTATAACTTTTATTAATGTATAAAAAAGAGATTTATTATAATTTAAAAAAATTGAAGTAAACAAACATTTAAAATATATTTTAATTTGAATATTTGTTTTTCTTTTATTATTATGTTTATTATTTTTTCTTTGTGTCATTTTGATCAAGTAATATATTATAACTTTTATTAGTGTATAAAAAAGAGATTCATTAGAATTTAAAAAAATTGAAGTAAACAAACATTTAAAATATATTTTAATTTGAATATTTGTTTTCCTTTTATATTTTTTTTGAAATATTTTTTAATTTTATCAACTAAGTTCATCAATGTTGTAGTTTGCAAATTTAATAAATGTTTTGGTTCACATGAAATTTTATATGGTATTCTAATATAAAATGTAAACAATTATAATTTATTTTAAGGTATTTGGCATCGAAGAAAATCCTCCTAATATTGAATATTTCATAATATTATGTTTTCTTTACCGTAATTTTTTTTCTTTTATAAAAATTAATATTGAAGTAGTTAGAACACGGGTATGGGTATGAGTACGAGATTATACCCGTTACCCGGTGGGGATGGGAATGGGAAAAAAGTTTGATACCCGTTGGGTTTGGGTATGGGGATGGGGATGAATTTTTTATGCGGGGATGGGTATGGGATAGCGAAACCCGTCCCCGCCCCGCCCCGTTGCCATCCCTACCTGTAACGTCCAATTCAACATGCATTTCTCTTCACTTGATTCCAGAATGGGCCGAGATCCACTTTCCTTCAAGCAGCCCAATTTCACTCGCTAGGAATATTCTTCAAATCCAACAGCCTTGATATAAGATAGCATGCGTGGACCATGATTACTTCAAACAACAGTTTGGGTTTGCAATGTGAAGCCAGTTCATTCACGTATCTTTGTCAACATTGATAAAAGGTGAAGCCCATGTTTCCAGCCCAATTGCCTTTAAGGGTGTGAAGCCAACACATGCTGTTTTTCAACATTCTCCGTCAGCATCAGCAGCGTCATCACACGTTTCTATTGGGCCAAGGTTCCTTCAATCATACAACAGCCCAATAGAAAATCATTCCATTCCAAGCCTTCGGTTCTCGTCACGTGGATTTTCTACAGAATGAACCTAACACCTGCTTTCTCCCGCTCTTGGAGCGCCGCTAGGGTTCTTCACGCGGCCTCATTTCGCAAATCAACCCACATCCGTTTTCTCTTGGTAGAGCAACTTCCTTTCTCGTCTCACCCTTAGTGTTAGGGTTCTTCTTCACACTAGTCCTCCATTAGGGATTCTGTTTAGCTTATCCAACCCTTAGCTGATAGGGCTTTTGTATTCATGCTTTCCTTGTGTTTCAGTTTGGTTGCCTTTAACATCTATAAAAGGCAAGCCATTGTTTGTAATCTTTAGCTTTGATGAATGAGAATATTCGGTAGAGAACACTCCCGCCTTTCATCAGCTCACCAAAAATCCTAGTTTAGGTCGTTACCTATTCGAGATCCCCCAAACCAGTGAGAAACCAAAGCGAACCGAGCTTAAACACCATAAATCTTCATTCCGCTGCGTTTTCCCTCGCTCTATGCGAGATTCAATCGGTGGAACGCCGATTGGGAGAGCTTTTCCGGCGATACCGCGACGGAGGAGCCTCATCAAGTGGTATTCAAAGCCACTCGATTCTCGGTTGTCTTCGAAGATAAGTATTCGAGCACTCTCTCTACTGTTTTTTCTCTTTAAATGTTTGATTTCGTCTTGTTCTATATTCGTTTGAGTCATTTTTGCTTCTCTGGTGTTGATCTTGTGCTCTGTGCTGTGTTTTCGTGCTGAAATTGATTCGTTACTATTGTTCAGATTGCCTTGAATCAATAACTGTGTTGTTGAAATGTTTAGCTCTCTCAATCCGCCACTTAATGCATGTCTGTTAGCTTTTAATTTCAATTTTGATTACCTAGCTTTCAATTTTAGAATCAGTGTTTTGTCTTAGAAATTGTTTAGTTCTTTTATGTCACTGATTCCATAGTTGTTGTCCCTACAATGTGTTTTGTCACTGTTTTGCGTCTCATTCAGTTCCTGTATTGTGCTAGAATCATTCGTTTTTGTATTGTGTGTGCTTTGTTTGATCGAGAGTTGGCTAATAGATCATTAGCAACTATCTGCAGTGAATATTGTCACTGATTCATATTAATTCGTGCTGCTGCTGTTTTTTTTTTTGTTGTTCCTGTGTTGTTTCCACATTTCCATTTCTGGCCAATGATTGTTGCTGCCAAACACTATCTCAGTTAGTACAATCTGATTATGTTCAGAGTTATGTTGAGGTTTTGGTTTAGCTCAAAACATAGGCATGTTTAGTACCTTGTTTACTGCAGTATTCTATGCCTTCACAAATGCTTCAATTTTCGTTCTGTTCCAAATATTTGCCTCTGGATTAATATCCTTGATTGAGTTGAGTGCTGCTAGCTTCATCTATTTTGACAGAATCTGGTTTCTAATAGTTTTTCAGTGTTTTCAATGCATGTTCTGTGTTGATCTGATGAATTCTTGTGGCCATCTGAATCTGAATTATAACTGCATCTGTTTTCAATGGTGTGTATGCTTAATCACATTTTGTTAATTTGTGATTAGCTTAGAGTGTGTTTTTATCATCTAATTGCAATTTGATATACTTGCATAGATTGTGCAACAATTTTATTAATCTGGTTGAAATCTGTATGCACAGATCAAGTATATCATGTTTGCTTTGGTTGTATATGTTAGGCAGAGCTATTATGTTGTCCATGTGCATCTATGCTTGCTAAAAGTACTTTATTCCTGCTTACTCATCTATGGCAGTTTGTCTGTGGCACAATTTCTGTAAAATCTGATGCCTCATTCTGCTAGTCCCCTACACTAGCCGTGACTCTCTTTGTTGTTTCTTTGTTGAGTATTGATTAAAATCAGATTCAAATGCATTGCTGTGATGCAGTTTTGTTTTATGTTGAATGTTGCTTCTTGGTGCATTGCTGATTTTGGCCATATTCATTATCTTGAATCTGCATCAGTTTGTATCTATTATACCGCGTTGAATCTTCAGATCATTCTGTTTTATCACGTTTTAACTCTTCATTCCAGTTTGGTTTTTGTTGATGCACTGGTGTTTGATTGATTCAAAGTTTGCTGCCTATTATTGAGTCTAATTGCACTGTTGTGCCTTGTTTCTTTGTTTCCTTGTGTGTCTCTTTAAAATTGTTTTTTTGAGTTGAATCATTTGCTTTCCATAGTCATATGTATCTGGTTGAGTTGCTTTGGGATATATTGTTGTGAAATTTTTGCGAAAGAAAGCGTATCCCACGTGACCTTGGACTGAAAAACAAGAATCAGTGAACAAAAGTGATACCTGAAACATCTGGAAAAATAGAAATTGATTACTGAATCAACTACTTCGAGTTCAAAACAGAAAGAAAGAAAGAAACGAGGTTAATTCACAACAATATGTGTCACTTTCCATGTCAACTATGTTTGCATATGTTCTATTCTTGATTCAACTTGTTTTGAGTCTTTGTTTGAGTTTGGTTTTATTCATCTTATTCTAGACACATTCCTTAGGATCTTTTTGTGTGCCTCCTTTCTTTAATAGCTTGTTTCTTCCTTGTCTTTGCTGGCCATCCTTTGAGTTTGTCTATTATATCTATCCCTTGATGTTGTCCTTGCCTCAAATTTGCACTTTTATTGTCTTCTGCTTTTTACACTCAAAAGTGGCTGACTGCTCATTTGCTCTTGGTTCCTTTGGCTTGAACTCACTGTTTTTGGTAGCCTTGTAGGTGATACCTTTCTGCAAGGTGCAGCTGTAGTGAGTACAAACAAATTGAGTAGACACCGAGAGGACAAAGGAGTGAGCTGGGACCTTCAAGGAGGAGTGCAAACATTTGAGGGAGTCTTATTTGGAGGCTGGCCGAGAGAGAGAGAGACATAGATTAGCATAACTTTCTTTTATTTTGTGTTTTGCTGTTTTCATATCACGCCATTTGTGTATTATTTTCTTCAGTTTGCTATTTTCCTTTCATTTGGCTTAGGTGGGAAAATGCTTTAGAGCAATCCCATCCTTAGCACGTTTGTAATAGTTTAAGCGTTTAGTGTGAGGTTCAAGGGGTTCCAAAGGCCACTTGAATTTTCACTTAGGATTTTTGTCTAGTTTAAGTTTTTTTTTATTCGCCTTTATGTTTTCTGTTTTATGCTTTAATGTCCAGGTTTTGTTTGTTTGCCATTTCTGTTTTAGGTCCCCGTGATATCTAGGTGCCATTTGTTTTACACCTAGTTGACCTTCTTTTGGTCTTTAAGTTTTCACTCTTTTCACACACTTTGTCAATTTGTTTTTCACACAATCTGCTTCATTTGTATTTTTATTGGGAAATTTTGTGAAAGCATTTTAGAGATTTCTGGCTAGGAAAGGCTTGGTTCCTAAGCTTGTCCATGTGACTCACCTCCTTTTCCTGGGAGTATCTCTAGAACTCTTTTCCACTATTTTCTCTTTAGAAATTCATCAACTTTGTGAAAAATTGTTTTGTCAAAAGTGTTTTAAAATGAGTTTTTCTTCTTTTAGCCGTATGCATGTAGATAGGCATAATAGTGTGCAATTAGGTAGACATAGTAGTCATGAGTTGCATCATATCATTCATAGTGACATTCCATTCTTTGGGGAAGATATCAGACCAATATCATTTAAAGATTGGATGTGGGATACTGAAAAATTGGTGCAACCTTTGTTTAGTAAATATAGTCATATAGACATTCTTAGGCATGTTACATCTAGATTTGTAGGACGTGCATTTGATTGGTGGCAAGAGAGGTAATATCTAGTGAAAAAGGGGAGAACATCATGCATCAATACATTTTATGAATTAAAAACATGCATGTGGAAACATTTTATACCCCCTTCATTTAGGATCACTAAAGCACAACAAGTTAGGATAGAAGACTTTATTGACATTGGGGATGCATTCATTCAAAACATTGATAAGTTTTCTAGACTTGAAAAAGATTTCAAGCACAATTTAGATTTGCTCTTGAGTGAACAAAGAAAGAGAGAAAAGTACAAGAGAGAGCAAGCTAAACATCAAAAGCTTGAAAAGAAGCGAGAAAAAGAAGAGTTTGAGATGTTTTGTGCTCAACGAGAACAAGAGGAAAAAGAGATAAAAGAGAAGAAAAATAGAGAGGAAGAAGAAAAGGTTAAAGAGGAGAGTCTAAGGAAAGCAAAAGAAGAGAATGAGAGAAAAGAATTAGAAGAAAGAGAGAAAATAAACCAAGAGAGTAATCTTGAAATACAATCACAAGTGGTAGAGTTAAAGATCATTTCAAATGCCAAAGGAGAACTTATTGTTAAAGATTTGGTGTTCAATCTTTCACTAATCCCTTCAATTAAGTTCCAATTTTCAAAGAAAGTTTTTACATCTTTAAACTCTATTCACTTTGTCATTAAATCTTTTGTTTTGTTTCTTTCTCAAACATTTTGTTCTCAATCTTATTCCCATATTTCATCCTCCTCAACATCTTGTGTAAAAACACACTTTGACTCTAAAATTCTTTTCAAAAATCATCATGGTCAAAGTGTAAAACATTCTTTTTGTGAAGTGGGCCTCATACCAATTTTTCCACAATTTATAAGCCCATTTTCACATAGCCCCCACTCAATTTTACTGCATGGTCATTATGATTTTAATTCTATTTTATTTGATGACTACTGCAGGTTTATTTTTGATCCTGGTGGTACCATTATTTTCGTTGTTGTGAGCCTTTAATAACCCTCTAGATCTGAGGACAGATCCTCTTCAAGGGGGAGGGGATGATGTGATCCCAATAAGGCTTATAGCATGGGGCCAATGCCTAGGCCCAATCTTTTTAAATTCTTTTAATTTTCTGCAATTTTCTATTATTTTTTTAAATAAATGATCTAATTTGGTTTGTTTTGTTAATTGTAGACATTTTCAAAACATCCTAATGGGTATTGGGCCTGCGGCCCAACTCCTCCTTCACACCTCCACGCTGCAGCCAATACCTTCTACAACAGCGTCAATTGGGCGTCCTGTAACGTCCAATTCAACATGCATTTCTCTTCACTTGATTCCAGAATGGGCCGAGATCCACTTTCCTTCAAGCAGCCCAATTTCACTCGTTAGGAATATTCTTCAAATCCAACAGCCTTGATATAAGATAGCATGCGTGGACCATGATTACTTCAAACAACAATTTGGGTTTGCAATGTGAAGCCAGTTCATTCACGTATCTTCGTCAACATTGATAAAACGTGAAGCCCATGTTTCCAGCCCAATTGCCTTTAAGGGTGTGAAGCCAACACATGCTGTTTTTCAACATTCTCCGTCAGCATCAACAGCGTCATCACACGTTTCTATTGGGCCAAGGTTCCTTCAATCATACAACAGCCCAATAGAAAATCATTCCATTCCAAGCCTTCAGTTCTCGTCACGTGGATTTTCTGCAGAATGAACCTAACACCTGCTTTCTCTCGCTCTTGGAGCGCCGCTAGGGTTCTTCACGCGACCTCATTTCGCAAATCAACCCACATCCGTTTTCTCTTGGTAGAGCAACTTCCTTTCTCGTCTCACCCTTACTGTTAGGGTTCTTCTTCACACTAGTCCTCCATTAGGGATTCTGTTTAGCTTATCCAACCCTTAGCTGATAGGGCTTTTGTATTCATGCTTTCCTTGTGTTTCAGTTCGGTTGCCTTTAACATCTATAAAAGGCAAGCCATTGTTTGTAATCTTTAGCTTTGATGAATGAGAATATTCGGTAGAGAACACTCTCGCCTTTCATCAGCTTACCATAAATCCTAGTTTAGGTCGTTACCTATTCGGGATCCCCCAAACCAGTGAGAAACCAGAGCGAACCAAGCTTAAACACCATAAATCTTCATTCCGCTGCGTTTTCCCTCGCTCTCTGCGAGATTCAATCGGTGGAACGCCGATTGGGAGAGCTTTTCCGGCGATACCGCGACGGAGGAGCCTCATCACGACCCATATGTGCTCGACGACCTACACGGGCCTTATGACCCGGATGGCACAACAACACGAATGGGCCTAACGACCAGGACGAGCCCTACGACCCGGACATGCCCGACATCCCATTCATGTCATCAGGCTCGTTCGTGTCATCAGGTCTGTCAGGGTCGTAAGGCCCGTGTAGGTCTTCGGGCTTGTCCGGGTCTACGGGCCTGTTTGGGTCGTCGAGTTTGTGTGGGTCGTCGAGCCCATTTGGGGCATTCGGGTCGTCGGGCCTGTTTGGGTCATCCAGGTCATCAGGCCCGTCTGGGTCGTCAGGATTGTCGATCTCATCCAAGTTGTCGGGCCCGTTCGGGTCGTCACGCTCGTGTGGGTCATCGTGCCCGTTCGGGTCGTCACGCCAGTTCGGGTCGTCGGTCCCGTCTAGGTCATCGGGCCCGTCCGGGTCGTTGAGTCCGTCCATTTCGTAAGGCCCGTCCAGGTCGTCATGCTTATCCTGATCTAGTTTAAAAAATAATATATTTTTCATGTTGAAGATGAAAGCCCATCGGTTGACCCTGACTCACAGGACTTTTGTAGGGTTTTTGGCCCCGTGGGCTTCTTTGATGAGGGCTTTTTTTCAGTGTGGGCTTTTTTGGCCCTAGCCCACATGGGTCAGGGCCAAGCCTTATACGAACTGAGTCATGTTGGCCTTAGTGACACAAGTTTTAAAAAATTCAATTTAAATTTCTTTTATAAAAAATGGATTCTGGATTTTGAACTTGACCCAACTATTTGGATTGGATTTAAATCTTGATCCAAATATTTGGATCTGGATTTTAAAAAATTCCAAACTACTTTTTCCAAAAGAATGGATTTGGGTCGAAAATCTAATCCAAATATTTAGATCTGAAATGGATGTGGATTGGATCATTAAAAATCCAATTCATGCCCACCCCTAATACAAATGTGATCATACTCCCCCTATCAATAATATGGGTTCAAATTCATATTTGATTATTAATTCCAATTTTAATGCTTAGTTCAATATGATTATTAAAAGTGGTTTCCAATTTTCCAATTTTCTCCCCCTTTGGATTCATCAAACAAAACAAATGCATAAAGATAACAAGCATTGCATATCATTTGATTAATACTGGAAGGGAATACAACCAATAGAAATTGAAAATACAGAACAAAAGCATAAAGCTAATACAATCAGCCGACTGAAATGAAAAACAACCAACTGAAACAAACAGAACTCAAACTGAAAAATCACAAACACAAGGATGCAATGCATGATCCTAAACAGCCAACACACTCAGTCATCTTGAGGATCATTTCTGTCTGGAATGAGTTTAGCATGTCATGGATGTCATGGATTTGGCCATACAATGCATTGAATCTCTCATTGCAAAAGTTGTGATGTGCATGTTGGGATACATTGAGTTCATGCAACTATTTTAGCACCATCCTCTCAAAAGGGGAGTACACAGGGCCTCTATCCTCTGGAGGGTTGTAGGGAATCAAGTCCATAGGTCCAGCAGTTGGTTCTTCCTCTTGATTTGCACCATTTGGACCAGCTTCATGGTCATGTGCACCACCAACAACAGCTCCAATAGTTGTTCATCCATTTCCCACCTTGAGAAAGCCCATTTTGTGTAGATTTTGGTTGGAGGTATGGTTCAACAGTCCATTTGACTCTTCTAGCTCATCCTCTACATCAATGCCAAAGTATTCAATGAATTTAGACACCAAAACCATATATGGCAGCCTAAAATCCGTGATCCTCTTGGCCTTGAGCATGTGATCACGAAACACATAGATCTAATCCACTTGGATGTTGTTTTGAATGCAGTACATGAGTATCAAATATCCCTCATTCAATGTTCAATGGTTGCTACCACGTGGAACTATGAATTTTGTGACTATCATAGCAAGAAGCCTTTGATCCACCTTGAGATCACCAACATGGAAGTGTTTGATTTTAGCAGTAGGATTCCTCAAGCATTGGTCATAGTATTGCATCTTGTTGAATTCTAGAACAGCCTCAGTTTCACCTTTCCTCACTTGCACACCCCTTGATTTGAGTCCAACCAAATCTTTTCAAGCTCTCTTGTTGATCTCCATTTGAACACCCTTGATGCTGGACAGCAGGACATCATTTTTGAACTCCAAGTTGGTGAAAAACACCTTCACCAAGTCTGAATAGATTTTCCCTAAAAGTTCAAGAAAGGACTTCATCTTTTGATGCTTTAGTTGTTGGAATAGGCTCTCAAAGCCTTCAGCCCTTAGCCATGAGAACCTCAGCACCTTGGGAATGCTGATCTGCTTCCTATTCATCTCAATAAGGAACACTTGAATGTTGTCATCATGATCCTCAAACCATACTTTAATTCTTCCATGGCTTTCATGATTTGGAGACCTTGGGGTAGATAGTACCTGACAAAAAGATGCTTTCTTTGACTGGGTCAGCTTAACAATTCAATTCGTGAGTATAGTTTAAGTAAAATCAACATGTTGAAAAAATAGAATCAGTTGATTAAAACAACATCAAAGCATCAGAGGTTAAAAATAGAATCTGGTTAAGTGAAATCAGCTGACTGATTTTGAAAATCAATCAATTGAAAAAACATAAAAATGAACTTTATTTTCCAGATTCAGTTTTAATGAAATCAGCATACTAAATTGTGCAAACAGCAGATTGAAAATCATACCAAATCAATATTTCATCATTCAGTGGCAGTTTAAGTGAAATAAACATGTTGAAATACATAATCAAGAGGTTGACAGATCATGTTCTTGCAAACAGAGGCAGATTTAAGTGAAATCAACACGTTGAAATGCAAAATCAACAGGTTGAATATGACAGTTTTTAACTTTTGCATGCAGCAGCAGATTTTTATGAAACCAATGCATGAGTATATAAGATTAACATGCTATAAACATATCAGACCACATTCTTGATTAACATGAGTATATAAGATTAACATGCCTAGTTCAGTTCTTAGCTTGTTAAACCCATCTCTAGACAATGGTTTTGTAAACAAATCTGCCAATTGATTTTCAGTTTTAACAAATTTGATTTCACAATCGCCCTTTTAAACATGATCACGAATGAAATGATGCATAATCTCTATATGCTTGATTTTAGAATGTTGTGTTGAATTCTTGGTTAAGTTGATTGCACTAGTATTATCAAAATACAAAGGTACCTTGCTTAGTCTTACACCATAGTCCAAAAGTTAATGTTTCAACCATATGATTTGTGCACAACCATGTCTAGCAACAATATATTCAGCTTTAGTTGTGGAGAGTGCCACACATGCTTGCTTTTTGCTATTCCATGAGATTAGACTTGATCCAAGCAAATGGCAAGTACCACTTGTATTTTTCCTATCCAATTTTCACCCTGCATAGTCCGAATCTGAAAAGCCACTAAGAATTATGTTAGTCTCACATGGATACCATAAACCAACATTGGTTGTTCCTTTAAGGTACTTTAAAATCCTTTTTGCAGCCTTAAAGTGTGATTCCTTTGGATTTGTTTGAAACCTAGCAAATAAGCATACTCTGTTGGTATCGCGCAGCGGAATGTTTGAGCGTGCAGACAAAAACTAAGAGGAGGGTGAATTGGGTTCTTAATAAAAATTGTGCTTTTAATAATTTCCCTTTTTGTATCAAAGATCAATTAAAAATCTTTCCTTTATTTTAATAAACACAATAAAATAAAGAGAGTAGAGAAGAGAAAATTGCACAAAGTATTTATACTGGTTCGGATCAAAAGACCCTACGTCTAGTTGTTAATCTTTCAAAAACGAGATTAACTAAATCACTAAAATAAACCAAACTTACAATCAATGATAAGAAAGATTAGGGTTTAGAAAACACCTCTCTTGAATCACACAAGAGATGAAGACACCTCCCTTGAAATCCACAAGGGATGAAAACACCTTCCTTGAATCACACAAGGAATGAACACCTCCTTTGAATCCCACAAAGGATGATCGGCTTCTCCTAGCAACAGCAGCAGCACTCAATCACTCAAGATCCCACTTGATGAAAGTTATCGCTCTACCCACACTAGGTTTTTCAAAGCCTTTCCACAGAGAGTTCTCAAGTACTCAGACTTCTCTAACTTCTGTGTTTTATAATGAAAGCCTACCACTCTATTTATAGAAGCCTATTTAGAAATTAGGTTAAGAATATGAAAAGTTAAGTCGCAACTGCCATAAATAATCGATTATCATAAGTGATAATCGATTATCACAGAAACTTTTATGAAAATATTTTTCTTGCTGTGATAATCTATTATCAGTCAGGATAATCTATTATCAGCAGGTGATAATCGATTATCAGCAGTGATAATCGATTATTCCAGAGGCTTTTCTCAAAAATCAGTTTTAATTGAGATAATCGATTATCACTAAGAATAATCGATTATTCCAGTGAGTTTTGCAAATATATAAAATTCTCTTAGTGCTCTACTACATGGGTTTTGCCTTTTGACTCTTGACATACTAATTTAACTATTTCAAATAACATACACATATTACAAAACCTAAATAACTAAACCCATAAGTCTTCAATGTATCTCTTGAATCGAAGCATTCTTTTAAGTCTTCAACATTTTTTTCATGCATCATCATCAAGTCTTCCATACTTCTACATAAGTCATCATCATCATCAAAACTCCTTTTTGGAGGAAGATGTTCATCTTCTTCTTTTTGTCAACATACTCCAAACTAAATATGTGGCCTACTTGTTGTGATATAGAGCAAAGACCCAATCAACCCTCTATATTTGGTTGAATCCACTGGTTGGCCAGCCTCATTTGCATCCATAAGACAATTTGTTGCAATTGGAGTGGCAGCTTCCTTGCAATCCTCCATTTTGAACTTTTTCAACAAGTCAAAATAGTATTTTGATTAATTTAAAAATGTTCCATGCTTGAGTTGCTTGACTTGCAGCCCTAGAAAGTAGGTAAGCTCACCCATCATGGACATCTCAAATTCTTCCTGCATAGCTGCAACAAACTCTTCACACAATGTGTTGTTATTTGAACCAAAGATGATATCATCAACATACACTTGAACAAGCACAACATCATTATCATATTTTCTAATGAAGAGTGTTTTATCCACTACACCTCTAGCATAACCTTTTGATAAGAGAAAATTCTTAGCCTTTCATACCATTGTCTTGGTGCTTGTTTCAAACCATATAAGGCCTTTTTCAATTTGAAAACATGGTTAGGATAGAGATGGTCCTCAAATCCAAAAGGTTGTGATACATACACTTCTTCATTTAGGAAACCATTTAAGAATGCACTTTTCACATCCATTTGATGCAATTTGAAGTTACACATGCAAGCATATGCTAAGAGTAATCTCACAACTTCTAGCATAGCTACAGGTGCATAAGTTTCATCAAATTCAATGCCTTCTTCTTGATTATAACCTTTAGCAACTAGTCTAGCTTTGTTTCTTACAATATTACCATTTTCATCCATTTGGTTTCTAAAAACCCATTTGGTTCCAATCATATTCATATCATTAGTTTTAGGCACTAGAAACCACACATCATTTCTTGTGAATTGATTGAGTTCATCTTGCATAGCAACAATCCAATTACTATCATTCAAAGCATCATTCACATTCTTAGGTTCAATTTAAGATACAAAAGCAACATGTCCACAAAATACAATCCTATGTTTAGTAGAAAATCCCTGTTTGATATCACCTATGATGTTGTCCTTTGATAAACCTCTAGGCTGGATCCAATCCTTGGGCAATTTGTTGTCTGCAGCTTTTTCAGTCGATTGTTTTTCCTTTTCAGCCGACTAATTTCCTGCGGTAATGAGCTTTTTTGCAGTAGAAATTTGCTTCTGCAGTAGATCTTCCTCATCTGCATTCTTTGCCACTTGATCTTGCAACTTTGGGTTAGTTTCATCAAATACAGCAGGCATAAACTCTTCAATAGTCATCAATCTCTTATTATGGACTTTATATGCATGACTTTGTGTAGCATAGCCTAGAAAAACACCTTCATCCGTTTTTGCATCAAATTTGCCAAGACTTTCTTTGCCATTATTTAAGATGAAGCACTTACATCCAAATACTTTTAGGTGACTTAAAACAGGCTTCCTCCCTTTGAAAAGCTCATAGGGGGTTTTCTTCAAAATTGCCCTAATCAACACTCTATTTAAAACATAGCAAGCAGTGTTGACTGCATCAAACCAAAAGTACTTAGGTAGTGAGTTTTCATTCAACATAGTTCTAGCTAGTTCCTCAAGTGACTTATTTTTCCTTTCAACAACACCATTTTGTTTTGGGGTTCTTGGTGCAGAAAAATTATGGTTAATGCCATGCTTTTCACAAAAGTGTTCAAACTTTTAATTTTGGAATTCCCCACCATGGTCACTTCGAATAGACACTATCTTGGAACTCTTTTCATTTTCAAGCATCTTGGCAAGTCTTTTGAAAGCGTGAAAAGTGTCATTTTTGGCAGCTAAGAACAAAGTCCATGTGTACCTAGAGAAATAATCAACAATGACTAATGCATAAACATTGCCATTGTACCGCACCTAGTCGGCCTAGACGAAAGACGGTGGACGCTTATCACCCTTTACTGACATAACTATATCGACAAAGGCTGGGGGACTGGTGTACCGCACCTAGTCGGCCTAAGCCGAATAATAGCAAGCACCATGTACATGCTAAGGTACCGGACTAAACCACTAAAAAGCAACATTGATAAAACAATCCGAAAACAACAATGGTGGCCTAAGCCGTTAAAGTGTAACCAGCTTAGGCCGACAACTCTATAAAAACAACCAAGGACTTAGCAAGAAACAGAACGCTCCAATAAAAGTCCCTGGTCCCCAATAATCAAACTAAGGGCTTGGGCTAAGGCTTAGGCGCACCTACGGCCCAAGCAAGGGCCCAGCCCATGACGTGGCCAGACATAATTAATGATCTATAAATATGCATGGACCCCACGAATTAAAGGTACGCATTCATTACTTCCCTAATCACCTGATTTGAATTTCTGAGAGATTTCGCTGACTTGAGCTTCGAAGTCCCTTCTGCAGGTAACCCCTCTCGGGTCCAAGAAGACATATGTCAACCGGGAAGAGGCCCACTGAGGAGATGGCGGACTATATGGGTAAGGTGATACTTGTGCCTAACTTATCTTATTTGTTCTCTGTAGGAACAATTGGCGCCCACCGTGGGACGAGATAGTACTTTACCACCCGCTTTCTCCGAAAATGGTTTCTACTCGCATCAGAGCAGGAGTTAACAAGCAAGTTGCAGCTGGCCCCTCAGGACCTGCTAACATCACTTTGGATCTGGCCGCCATCCTAAACGGTCAGGCCAAGATGCAACAGGAGCTGGCTGACTTGAAGAAGCGTAGTGCTGATGAGATGGAAGCACTACAACCGGAAAATTCTCGCCTAAGGCGAAATATCGAAGTCGATCCCACTCAAAAGGGAAAGGCCAAGGAAACATTTGAAGTTGTAGGGTCCCCGGCTTTCCAGCATACTGAAGAGGAAAGCAAGTACAATCCTACCCCCCACACCTTCACCACGACCCAACAAACTCCCATCCTCTCAGCCCATCCTACTCACTTCCACTCCACCCTCCTCACTGTGGCTCCCACTCCCGCCGCCACCCTCCTCACCACTCATGTCCCCTACAACATGCCCACCACCCTACATACTACTCATATCCCACCCTACAACCCTCACAACCTCCCTACTACCCTCATCCCGCCTCACAACTTCACCTCCACTTTTCCCACCCTCGTCCACCATCCCATACCTTCTCACCCGCTTTCGTCCCACCTACCCAGACATCGTCACCCTTTCACCGACTTCATCGCCAACACCCGCCTTCTCACCCAGTGGGAACCCTTCACACTAGAGCGTTACACTAGTGAAACCGACCCCGACGAACACCTCAAAGTCTACATCACCCACGTCGCACTTTACACTTCCCATGACGCAGTCTTTTACAAAGCCTTTCCTACCACCCTCAAAGGCCCCTCCCTCGAATGGTTCACGACCCTCCCACCATACTCGATCGACAGCTTCGACACCCTCTCACACATGTTTACCACTCACTTCGCTGGCAGCCGCCCGCACCAAACTACTACAATATCACTCCTCGGCGTCAAGCAAGAACAAGGCGAAACGCTTCTGGCATTTATCGATCACTTCAGCAAGGCTGCCCTTCGCACCTCACACCTCAATCAAGAGATGATACTCTAGTGCATGGCCATCACCCTTCAACCTGGCCCCTTCGCCAACAACGTCTACCTCCACCCACCTACCTCTATGCAATAGTTGAAGTTGTGTGCCGCCGATTACGTCCGTATGGAGGAAATGAAAACCCTCCATACAAAATTTTGCAATAATTACGCACCCTCTACCACCAACCCCACCCCACAACCCCCCCGTCCTAATCCGAGACCACGAAAACCCCAACAACCCCGCTTCACCAGATACGTTCCCCTAAATGTTCCCAGATCTCGCTTCCTTGAAGAGGCCTTACAGGCCGACCTCATCCCACCACCACGCAAGACGACCACTCCCCCCAACGCAGACATGACTAAATACTGCCGCTATCACTGCAACCATAGACATACTACAAAGGACTGTAAAGCACTCCAGGATAAAATCGAAGAACTGGTGTGTGCTGGCCACTTTCGCCACTTTGTCCGCAGAGAAGACCAGTCTGCTCGATCCCATCATCCTCCTCGTCCCGCCCACCGACGCCCCCGCCCCCGCCCCCCCCCCCCCCCCCCCCCCCCCCCCGTGACTCCCGCCACGATAAACGCCCAAACCAACCCACAAACCATGACCCCCAACTGGCTCGCACTGACGTTACCCCTGCCGACCCTCCCCTACGCGACACTATCAACACCATCTCCGGTGGTTTCGCTAGTGGAGGCTCTACCTCTTCCGCCAGAAAGAGACACCTCTGCATTATCAATCAATCAACCACATTACCCATTCCCATCACAGACGCCGCATGCCTCCCATAACCTTCACGGACGATGACTTCCACGACCTCGATCACTAGCTAGATGACCCTATGGTCATCACCGTTGAAATAGAACATTATGCAGTCAAAAAAGTCCTCGTTGACCAAGGCAGCTCAATTAAAATCCTTTACTGGGCAACATACTAGAAACTTCAACTCCCAGACACCGCTATGGTCCCATACGATGAACCAATTTATGGCTTTTCTGGGGAAAAAGTTTCCACTCGCGGCTACATTGACCTCCATACCGTCTTCCGTGACAGAGCCCAAACCAAGACCATTCTTATTCGCTTCCTCATCGTTGATGCGCCTACATCCTATAATGTCCTCCTAGGCGGCCCTTCACTCAACACCCTTGGCGCTGTTGCCTCCACACCTGATCTGGCCATGAAGTTCCCGTCCCCATCGGGCGACATCCTTACCATTCATGGGGATCAACGCCTTGCACGCAAATGCTACACGGCCAGCTTACACCCACAGCTCCCCATCCTGCAAACTAATCACATAAGGCGACCACCCGGCTCTGAGATCGCTTTGTTTGGTGACGATTTAGACCCTAGAGTGGGCCGGGATGTCCTCCTTAAACCTGTTGAAGAAACCACTCCCCTGGAGCTCCCTAATGGCCACACCATCAAACTCGGTACTAGGCTCGAATTTGAATAGCGACATCATAACACCCACCATTTTCCACAACTCGGACCTATTCGCTTGGTCAACTCCTAACTTACCTGGAGTTGACCCATAAGTTATCCATTTACAAGGAGGTCTGGTATGTCTCCCAGAAAAAATGCAAACTTGGCGAGGAGTGACGCCTAGCGGCCAAGGCCGAGCCGATAAATTGCTGAGCGCAGGGTTTATCGAAGAAGCCCACTATACCACTTGGCTCTCTAACGTGGTCCTGGTCAAGAAAGCTAATGGCAAATGGTGAATGTGTGTTGATTATACCGATCTTAACAAAGCCTGTCCTAGAGATGCCTACCCATTACCCAATATTGACCGACTCGTCGACGACGCCGCCGGTAACAAGGTCCTTAGCTTTCTTGACGCATATACAACCAAATTCCCATTGCCGCATCCAACATGAACAAAACCACTTTCATCATAGACGACGCCAATTACTTCTACAAAGTCATGTTGTTCAGTCTTAAAAGCGCAGGAGCAACCTACCAACGACTGATGGATAAAGTCTTCAGCCACTTAATGGGCAAATGTGTCGAAGTGTACGTTGACGACATGGTTTTCAAATCCCCCAGCCATCACCAGCACGCTTAGGACTTATCAGTAGTCTTCTCTGCATTAAGGCAATACAACCTCTGCCTCATTCTCGATAAATATCTTTTCGGTGTCAACCATGGCAAGTTCCTTGGATTCATGCTGACCCAGCGCGGCATAGAGGCTAACCCTGAAAAGTGCAACGCGATCATTGAGATGTGAAGCCCAACCAGCATCAAAGAAGTGCAACGCCTCATAGGTTGCCTCACAGCCATTTCCCGTTTCCTTCCCAAACTAGCCAAACAAACCCAACCCATTATACAACTGCTCAAAAAATCTGCCAAGTTCACGTGGAACGATGATTGTGAACAAATTTTCCAAAAGTTAAAAGCCACCCTCACTCACCACCTATCCTCCACAAATCGGAAACTCATCAACCCCTATTGGTCTACATCACCGCCACAGATCACACCGTCAACGCCGCGCTGGTTCAAGATATAGGCGACACCCAGCACCCTGTTTACTTCGTTAGCAGAACCTTGCAAGACCCCGAAACCATATACCAGATGGTGGAAAAATTGGCCCTATCCCTGGTACACACAACCCGCCGCTTACGCCCATACTTCCAAAATCACAACATCATCGTCAAAATTGATTACCCAATACAAAAAATACTGCAGAAACCAGACCTTGCGGGACGAATGTCGTCCAGGGTTGTTGAGTCGTCCGAGTTCAACATCCGTTACGAACCTCACGGCCCCATCAAAGCTCAATGCTTTCTAGACTTTGTCAACGATCTCCAACAAACACCCGCGAAGGACCAATGGACGCTTTATGTTGATGGTTCTTCGAATCCAAAGGGGGCAGGTGTCGGCATTGTGTTAGAAGGGCCCAATGATATCCTCATCGAAAAATCCCTCCACTTTGCCTTCAGGACATCCAACAACCAAGCCGAATACGAAGCCATCCTCTCCGGCTTATCCCTGACCCGCGAGGTTGGTGTCAAGTAGTTAACATGCAAAACCGATTCCAAGCTTATTGTAGGCCATCTAAACGACGAGTTTCAGATCAAAGACCCCACCCTTCTACAATATTACCATCTGGTCCAAACAGTCGTCCAGTCCGCCTTCAACCAAGTCCGCATCCAACAGATTCCTAGATCCGAAAACATCAGAGCCGACATATTATCCAAACTAGCCAGCACCAAGTTAAAAAGTCGCCACCGATCACTATTGCAACAAATGTTGTATGCTCCTTCCATCACAAATACTTGCCATAACCTAACCCAACACCAAGCATACAAGTGGACCATTCCTTACATCCAATACCTCCAAACTAGTAACCCCCCACCGAACGTTGACAGAACTTGGATAACTAAAGCTGCTAGGTATACGATGATAGGTGATGACTTGTACAAACGCGGATACAGCCAACCACTTCTCAAGTGCGTCACTGCAGAACAAGCCCAATACATCATTAAAGAATTACACAAAGGCATATGTGGCTATCATTCCGACGCACGCACCATGACTACCAGAATCCTTCGCGTTGGTTACTTCTAGCCGACTATGGAAGCAGATTGCAAAGACTTCGTCAAAAAATGCAAACCATGCCAGAAACATGGCAACCTCATTCACCAAAAACAAGAACAACTTCATTCTATATTATCCACGTGGCCCTTTGCAAAATGGGGAATGGACATCCTCGGCCCCTTCTCCCCCGACAAAGGCCAAGTAAAATTCTTGATAGTAGTCATCGATTACTTTACTAAATGGATAGAGGTCAAACCACTAGTCACCATTACAGCCCAGCAAGTCCAGCAATTTATTTGGAAGGATATTATATGTCGATATGGTGTCCCACATACCATCATCACCGACAATGGCCGACAGTTTATAGATAAAGAACTCGCTAAATTCTACACCGGTCTAGGCATCAAACACGTAACCAGCTCTGTTGAACACCCACAGACCAACGGACAGGCCGAGGCGGCAAACAAGGTCATACTAGTGCTACTACGCAAGCGGTTAGACAACGCCAAAGGCCGATGGCCAAAAGAACTAGTAGAAGTTGATGGACGTCCTTGGTGTAGGAGAGGAAGGAGATCCATGGAAGACACCAAAAAGAAGATGAAATGCAGTGGAAATGAAGATAAAAGCAAGAAGAGCTCTAGGCAATGGAGGTTTTTGGTGAAGATGAAGAGTAGAAGTGAAGCTATGGTATGGAAGGTGGCTAGAGGAGATGAAGGAGAAGGTTAGCCATGTGTGCTCTCAAAATAATAGAAGAGTGGAGTGATCTCAACACAAACATTCTATTAGAAATTTCAAGAGTTAAAATGTACAAATGGTCTACTTTTGGCTTTTATATGTAAGCCTAAAAGCTAGAGTAATTCTTGGCCCTTAGATTAAGCTTGGAGGAGAAGCTTTAATCATCACCCTTGGATGGTGGCTTGGAGAAGGAGGCATCTTCCTAGCCTTTGGATGAAGGCTTGGAAAAGAAGACACTCTCTTAGCCCTTGGATGAAGGAGGCACATGGGTGGAGTGTGGACTTGGCTCCATGGGATGCATGATCCATGAGGTGTAGGAAGGAATGTTGACTTCCACTTAGTCTACCTTTGACCTTTGGTAGCTCATGGCCAAATCTCCTATTGGGCTTAGTCAAGCCCAATTTTATCAATTCAACTACACATTGTTTGACTTATTATTCTAGAAAAACAAGACCTAAACAATGGCCCAATTTAAATCTATACTACTTCCTTCATGCATCATCTCATATTTTAGAGATTTCTTTAGCCCATGTGAATAATGTAAAAAGCCCATGATTAACTTGATCATCTTGTGAGAGGCCCATGTGAATCTTTTTCATCATGCTTCTAGTGATTGGGCCTTGATGTGGGCTTGGGCTTGTTGATGCACTTGAGCTTGGGCTTGTTGGGGTCACATCATCCCCTCCCCCTTGAAGAGGATTTGCCCTCAAATCTTGGTGGTCACCCTCTTCATCAAAAATACCTACAAAAGGAACCAAATCAGTAATGTTGAAAGTAGGATGCACACCATATTCCGGAGGAAGATCCAATTGATAAGCATTATTATTGATCTTCTTAATGATTTGGAATGGACCATCACCTCGGGGACTAAGTTTGGATTTTCTTATATTGGGAAATCTTTCCTTCCTTAAGTGCAACCAAACTAAATCTCCTTCATTAAAAGACCGAACTCTCTTGCCCTTGTTTTTAGAATGAGTAATCTTTTCAACTTGGGCTTGAATTTGGTGTTTAACCTTCTCATGAAAATCTTTTATGAACTTGGACTTAGAAACCCCTTCTTTATGAACAAAATCAAAAGAAGTTGGAAGAGGTAATAAGTCCAATGGTGTGAGAGGGTTAAAACCATAAACTACCTCAAAGGGTGAGAGTTTGGTGGTGCTATGGACCACTCTATTGTAAGCAAATTCAATGTGGGGAAGATACTCATCCCAAGATTTATGATTCCCCTTAAGCAAAACCCTAAGCAATGTGGAAAGGGATCTATTGACTACCTCGGTTTGCCCATCAGTTTGTGGGTGACAAGAGGTAGAGAAAGAAAGTTTTGTTCCTAGCCTAGACCACAAGGTCCTCCAAAAATGGCTTAGGAATTTAGCATCCCTATCAGACACAATTGTTTTGGGTAAACCATGGAGGCGAACCACTTCTCTAAAGAACAACCTTGCTATGTTGCTAGCATCATCTACTTTGTGGCATGGTATAAAATGTGCCATTTTAGAAAAACGGTCCACTACCACAAATATAGAGTCAACACCCCTAGAAGTCCTTGGAAGCCCTAGGATAAAATCCATACTTATATCCTCCCAAGGGGTGGAAGCGACAGGCAAAGGAGTATACATCCCTGCAGGCATTACGCTAGACTTAGCATGCAAACAATTCAAACAACTAGCGCAATAGTTTTGTATTTCCCTTTTCATATGGGGCCAAAAGAATTTCTCTTTAAGCATGGCCAAAGTTTTGGCGACCCCAAAATGACCCATAAGTCCCCCCTCATGCATTTCTTTGATCAAAAGTTTTCTATGAGAACCTAGAGGAATACATAGGCGGCCTTCTTTGAAAAGATATCCATTTGAGAGATAAAAGCCGCCTTGGGACTTAGTGAGACAATCATGATAAATGGTAGCAAAGAAGGGATCATGAATATACAATTCACATATGTTGTCAAATCCAAGAATTTGGGACCCAAGCTTGGCTAAGAGAGTATATCTCCTTGATAGTGCATCGGCCACCATATTAGCTTTCCCTTTCTTGTACTTGATAACATAAGGGAATTGTTCCAAGTACTCAACCCACTTTGCATGCCTTTTATTCAATTTGTGTTGGCTCTTCAAATACTTGAGAGTTTCATGATCACTATGGATAATAAACTCTTTTGTCACAAGATAATGTTCCCAAGTATGAAGAGCTCGCACAAGAGCATATAGCTCTTTGTCATAGGTGGGATAGTTACGAGAAGGACCATTTAGTTTTTCACTAAAACAGGCAATTGGATGGCCTTCTTGTAACAAAACCGCACCTATTCCCACCCCAGAAGCATCACATTCTAGCTCAAAAGTTTTCTCAAAATTTGGAAGAGCAAGAATGGGAGCTTGGGTGAGCCTAGTCTTGATATCATTAAAAGCCTTTTGTTGTCTTTCACCCCACTCAAAAGAAATGTCTTTCTTAACAAGTTCATTGAGGGGTGAAGCAATGGTAGAGAAGTTGGGGACAAATCTTCTATAAAAACTTGCTAATCCATGAAAACTTCTAATGTTCCCAACATTCTTTGGCACATGCCATTCTTGGATGGCCTTGATTTTTGCGGGGTCAACATGCACCCCACTCTTATTGACCACAAATCCCAAAAAGATGACACTCTCTACACAGAAAGTGCACTTGTCAATGTTAGCATAGAGTTGGTGGTCTCGGAGAAGAGATAACACAACTCTAACATGACCCACATGAAGTTTAGAGCTTGTACTATACACCAAGATGTCATCAAAATAGACAACAACAAACTTGCCTATACAATCTCGCAAGACATGATTCATTAGGTGCATGAATGTACTAGGAGCATTGGTTAGACCAAAGGGCATGACTAACCATTCATATAGACCAAATTTTGTTTTGAAAGCAGTTTTCCACTCATCACCTTTTTGAATACGAATTTGGTGATAACCACTTTTGAGGTCTATTTTTGAAAATATTTGTGCTCCATGTAATTCATCCAACATATCATCTAGTCTTGGGATTGGATGCCTATATTTTATGGTGATGTTGTTGATAGCTCTACAATCACAGCACATACGCCACTTTCCATCTTTCTTGGGCACCAACAACACAGGCACAGCACAAGGACTTAAACTTTTTTGAACCCATCCCTTGTTTAGCAACTCATTCACTTGAGTTTCTATCTCCTTGGTCTCAATTGGGTTTGTCCTATAGGCAGGTCTATTAGGAAGACTTGCCCCTGGGACAAAATCAATTTGGTGCTCAATCCCTCTAAAAGGTGGAAGACCATGAGGGCCATCCTTTGGAAAAATATCTTCAAATTCATGAAGGAGAGCACGAATGGAAGGAGGTAGATCCTTAAGAGAAGGATGTTCAAGACAAGTAAGGATTGCTTGACAAAGTAAGAGGAAGGGAGGTTGCTCATTATGAAGAGTATGCAAAAGAGTTTTATGAGTTAAAAGAACTTCATGAGCAACATCCTTAGAAGAAGAAACTTCCTCTACCTTTGTCTTGTCCTTAGAATCATTAGAAGCATTAGAGTTCTTGGAACTCTCTTCCTCTCTCCTAACTCGCATTTGAACTTGATCACTAGCAACTTGGCTAGGAGTAAGGGGATGCAACACAAAAGTTTTTGAATGATGTTGGAGGGTGATCTCATTGGTGTGGCCATTGTGTAAGGTTTTATGATCAAATTGCCAAGGCCTCCCCAAGAGAATATGGCAAGCTTCCATTGGTATTACATCACATAAAACTTTATCTTTCAATTTCCCAATGGAGAACTTGACTTTTACTTGATGTTCAACTTTGAGATCCCCATCTTCATTAAGCCAATGAAGTTTGTAAGGTTTGGGATGGGGTAACAAAGTCAAATTCAACTTCTCAACCAATCTTGTGCTACAACAATTGCAACAAGACCCACTATCAATGATCAAAGAACAAGTGTTTTTCAAAACCTCACATCTTGTGTGGAAAATATTTTCTCTTTGATCATTGAGAGGAATGTTAGGTTGGTTATTGAGAAGCCTCCTAATCATCAAAAGTTTCCCTTCATTCTGATATGAATGTTCTTGAGAATCACTAGAATGAGAAGTGTCGGAGTCACTTGAAGATGACTCCTCTTGGCTAGTGTAGAGGTCTTTGCCTTTAAGCACAATGGTGCGTTTGGTAGGGCATTGAGCGGCCACATGACCTCTACCTAGACACTTGAAACATTTAATGTCACTACCTCTTTTGTTGGTGGAGGATTCACCCTTGTCACTTACCTTTGTAAGGCTCTTATGAGTGGACTCTTTTTCTTTTGAAAAATCTTTCTTTTGAAAATCACTTTTAGAAAAAGAGGGAGAATCCTTGCGAGAAGGACGTCTCAAAAGTTGTTGCTCCACCTTGATGCTCATTTGAACAAGATCATTAAAATTGCGGTAGGGGAGCAACTCAACTTTATCTCTTATGTTGTAATTGAGTCCACTTAAGAACCTAGCAATGGTAAGTTCCTCTTCTTCTTCAATTCTGGCTCTCATGATGTAGAGCTCCATCTTTTGTCTATACTCTTCTATAGACATAGATCTTTGTTGGAGCCTTTGGAGCTTGTCCAAGAGCTCTCTTTTGTAGTAGGAGGGAACATGGCGGGCATGAAGGGCTTCCTTAAGATCATTCCAATACTCAATATCATGTAGCCCTTTTCTCCTTCTTTGGAGGACTAAGGAAGTCCACCAATTAAGAGCATGCCCTTGAAAGCTAAGAGTAGCTAGAGACACACGCCTCTCTTCCTCCACAACATGACTCTCAAACAATTGTTCTACTTTGGCAACCCAATCAAGAAAAACCTCAACATTATCCTTTCCATAGAAATGAGGCAAATCAATTTTGACTTCCTTTGGGTGAGGAGGTATGCGCCTTTGCCTTCTTACACGAGGCGATTGTCTAAGGTTAATGCGCTCATCTTCCTCCTCTTCAAAATCATACTCATGCCTTGAAGGGGCACGAGAAGGCCTAGGAGAGGCACGGGTATTGTGGTTGGGAGGGGTAAGTTGATTGGCAATTAATTGAAGATTGGCTTGTATGGAAGCCATTTGAATTTTAAGGTCCCTAACCTCTTGAGAGAGATTATTTAGGACTCTAGGATCAACCTCAACCTCCTCATCACCACTTGTGTGGAGGTTGTTTTCATCATGTTGTTGATGTTGGGTACTAGCACGAGTAGCCCTTCTAGTGCTCATGGTGATTGAAAGAACTTAGAACTTTAACAAAATAGTGAAAGAAGAAACCAAGCACAAGTAGATCTCTAGGTTAGGCGAGGTGAGTCTAAAAGACTTCTTAAGTACCAAGGCCAATCCTTGCCAAGATGTACTTGCAAAAGGTTTCAAAGATCACACAATTGTTTAAGGCTAAGTAAATAGAATCACTTGAGACACTAAGCACTAACAAACACAAACAAGACTCAAAGAAAAGAAAAGACTAACACTAAAAACGGACCCCTAAATGGCAAAAATTTTAGAGACTTTGGTCTCACAAATTTAAACCACTAAGCGTCTAACTATGCGGCCTAAAAGCAAGGTGAGAAAGCACTTAGAACTTTCAACACACTCACTTACTAAAATGTTGCACTAGAATATGAAAAAGGTTCTACTTATTAGATGGGATTGAACACCTTTGGTTCCCCAAGACACCTAAGTAGGCCATGGATACAATGAAATTTGAAATCATTTTTGGTTCACTAATTTGGTACTCAAAATGAAGCAACCTCAAGCCACTTAATATCTCAAATTTTGATGCTCAAAAGATGCAATTTCACAATCAAGGAGGCTTCAAAATGGTACCAAATAAGATGTGCCAAAAAGAAGTACAAAGTACAAAGAAATAAAGCCAAAAATAAGAAACAATGCAACTCCAAATGTGCTGCCAAAGTGCTGCCAATTTGCACAAAATCAAGAGCCAAGAGCTTGGCTTGTAGCCTTCTTTTGATTTGAACAAAGACCACCACCAAGTAAGGCACTTGTAAGCACCTTAAGCCACCAAAATGAAGTGCAAAACAGCAACTATAGCCTTGGTTTTAAGGCCAAAACAGCCATCAAACCTGCACCAAAATAACAAAACAGCAAGAAAACTATACCAAGCAATGGAGTTAGCACACACTCTCTCAAATGAATAGGTCCCAAAACTCTCAATAGGTGAGGAAAAGGATAAGCACACAAGCTAAAATTCTACTTCAATATCCACCACCTAAGATGCTACCAAATCATAGAAACCATTCTAAACTTCATAGCATCATCAATCACAACCAATAACCAAGAGTCAAGTATATGAACCCAAACAAAGGAGAAAGCAAGAAAAGCTAATTAGAAATGTTAAACCAAAAGAGAATTGGAATGAAACATGACTAGAAGGAGATTCAAGAAGTGACAAGCAAGAAATTAAAGGCTGGAAAGAAAGGCAAGCACCACAAAAAGGAACCTAGAAATGCACTAGAATAGATGAAAAAAACTGAAAATAGTGAAGAAAAAGTGCTCAAAAACAGCCACTGTACTCATTGCAATTTTGTGCCAAATTGAGGGAATAAATTCCACTTCTATTGAAGGCAAACTCAAGCCAATATAGAGTACACAATCAAGGAATCAATTAGAATAACAAAGAGCACTTAAAAGCACCACAAATCGCACAAAACAGCAGTAAAACATAAAATTCCCGAGACCACTGCGCCAGAAAACGTGAAAATTTTCCTCAACTTCGCCGATTTTTCATTTTTTTTGTACTCAACATTTTTGAATGATTCTTTTTTTGTATGTTTCGTCTGGATGTTAGCTAAATGAGGAAAAATTCAGATTAAAATTTGGACCAGGCAGTGAGTCATGAAAAATCTCAAACAGTAGGTGTGCGTGCAGTGAAATCTGGAAAAACAGACTGGAGCAGAATTGCTCACGGAAATTGTAAGATGTTCTATGAAAATTCAAGATGAATGAACTTGATTATGATCTAAAATCAAGTATGAATCATAGAAGAACATCTTAAACACTCAAAAGCACAATCCAATCGGTGAAATGGACAAAAAACAGTGAGACCATTGCCTTACACATCCACAAGCATCACTTGAAGTTCATAGCTCATTTTGTGTGATGTAGGACTTGGTTCTCATCAAGCAAGTGCAGAATTCAGCCATATGAACGAAAATTAAGATGAATTAAAGTGCTAAAACATGACTTAAGACAAAACACAATATAAGGAACTGAAAATTGAAAGATGCACCAATTAAAATGAAGAAAAACAGCAAGGAGAAAAGAACAAGTGCTGGAAAACGAAAATGGAACCTAAAAACAGATTTGCACCAATGAAGCAAGGAGTACTACAAGATGAATCAATGGAGATTCATGTAGCCGCAATGTCAAACGGTGGAGACCATAAAAAACATGAAAAAAACAGCAGCAAAAGTGAAGAAAACAGTGGAGAAGAGAGACAAAACGGAAATTGAAACAAGAGACAAGTATGGACCAAGAACCTTACCCAAACCAAGAGGATGGATGCACCAAAGGCTTGGATGACTCTAGATACCAATTGATGGACGTCCTTGGTGTAGGAGAGGAAGGAGATCCATGGAAGACACCAAAAAGAAGATGAAATGCAGCGGAAATGAAGATAAAAGCAAGAAGAGCTCTAGGCAATGGAGGTTTTTGGTGAAGATGAAGAGTAGAAGTGAAGCTATGGTATGGAAGGTGGCTAGAGGAGATGAAGGAGAAGGTTAGCCATGTGTGCTCTCAAAATAATAGAAGAGTGGAGTGATCTCAACACAAACATTCTATTAGAAATTTCAAGAGTTAAAATGTACAAATGGTCTACTTTTGGCTTTTATATGTGAGCCTAAAAGCTAGAGTAATTCTTGGCCCTTAGATTAAGCTTGGAGGAGAAGCTTTAATCATCACCCTTGGATGGTGGCTTGGAGAAGGAGGCATCTTCCTAGCCTTTGGATGAAGGCTTGGAAAAGAAGACACTCTCTTAGCCCTTGGATGAAGGAGGCACATGGGTGGAGTGTGGACTTGGCTCCATGGGATGCATGATCCATGAGGTGTAGGAAGGAATGTTGACTTCCACTTAGTCTACCTTTGACCTTTGGTAGCTCATGGCCAAATCTCCTATTGGGCTTAGTCAAGCCCAATTTTATCAATTCAACTACACATTGTTTGACTTATTATTCTAGAAAAACAAGACCTAAACAATGGCCCAATTTAAATCTATACTACTTCCTTCATGCATCATCTCATATTTTAGAGATTTCTTTAGCCCATGTGAATAATGTAAAAAGCCCATGATTAACTTGATCATCTTGTAAGAGGCCCATGTGAATCTTTCTCATCATGCTTCTAGTGATTGGGCCTTGATGTGGGCTTGGGCTTGTTGATGCACTTGAGCTTGGGCTTGTTGGGGTCACATCAGAAGTGTTGTGGGCCTACAGGTGTACCCCTCAATCAGCAACAAACGAGTCTCCATTCAGCCTAGTATACGGCACAAACGCCATGATACCTGTTGAAATTGGCGAACCATCCCTACGCCGGAAACTATATGACTCAACCCAAAATCATCAAAACATGACCACCCACCTGGACCTCCTGCCCGAGCTAAGAGAGAAAGCTCAAATACGCAACTTAGCTGCCAAACAAAGAGCGGCTAGAAAGTATAACGCGAACCTATGCCCAAGATCGTTCGCAAAAGGAGACTTAGTTTGTAGAATGGCCAGTAGTGCAAGAAAGAAGGATGGCAAGTTCTCCGCGAATTGGGAAGGCCCGTACCAAACACATGGAATGTATCCCATCTAAAGTTTTACTTTAGTTAAAGACATGCTTTGTACTAAACACTTGTATCCCTGGGTGTACTCTTTTTCCTCACCTGGTCTTTTTCCCTAAGGAGGGTTTTAACAACCAAGAGGGGGGTGAATTGGTATTAACAAATTTTGCCCAATTCTAGCACTTTTGAAATTGTTTTGGTAATAACCTTTGCTTTTGAATCAATTGAAATAGTATGGTTTGATGCTTAATGTATGGAGCATTTATACTTTGACAAGATAAAGAGAGAAAGAGATAAAGCACACATAATTTTTATACTAGTTCGATTCTTAAGAATCTACATCCAGTTCATCTAGCAAACCACAGCTAGATATATTCACTATATCACAAGAATTTCAAGATTTACAAATACACTTGATAAATCTAAATTCTAAGATAAAGGAACACAAACGCAAGGCATCCACACACTTGCACAACCACACAACAGCAAGGCTATCACACACACTTGCTTTAGACAGAAAACAACAAAAACAAACAGTTTCAAACTATATCAAAACACAAGAACAAAACCTACAAAATGGATTGAGTACACCTTTTCCAAGACTGAAATTTCTTCTTCTTGCCAAGTCAAAATTGAATGTGTCTTGATAGAATTCTTCAAGAAGACCTTCCAAGATAGCTCCAAGAACCTGTTTCACACTTCTCTTTCTTTCTTTTGATTCAACAAGTTATTCTTGAGAAAGTGCAGAATCTGTTTTTATATAACAGCTGCAATCAGGCACAAACCTAGTCGACTACATTAGTTGGCTAGTCGACTATCGGGAAGTGCAGAAACTGTTTTTATATAACAGCTGCTATCAGGCACGAACCTAGTCGACTACATTAGTTGGCTAGTCGACTATCGGGATAGCAAATTAACATTTTTAGATTATCACACACATGTCATGTTAACCATTATCATGCTATTATGGACATCATCAAAAACATTTCAAATACACTTAATCAGCAACAGGTTTTGGCCGGGGAGGTTTTAACGAGGCACCCCAGATTTTATGAATAAACAAAGGGTTCCCAAACTTCACGATTATTCCTCACTTCGCTTCTCGCGCACGTGTAAGTTCCCCACCCTTACCAAAAGTAAGCGGCCTGGGTCGAACACCCCTAATATTAATTCGCTTAAGTTCCCCACCCTTACCACAAGTAAGCGGCCTGGGTCGAACACCCCTAATATTAATTCGCTTAAGTTCCCCACCCTTACCACAAGTAAGCGGCCTGGGTCGAACACCCCTAACATTAATTCGATTAAGTTCCCCACCCTTACCACAAGTAAGCGGCCTGGGTCGAAAACCCCTAATATTAATTAGTTTAAGTTCCCCATCCTTACCACAAGTAAGCGGCCTAGGTCGAACACCCTTAATATTAATTCGCTTAAGTTCCCCACCCTTACCATAAGTAAGCGGCCTGGGTCGAACACCCCTAATATTAATTCGCTTAAGTTCCCCACCCTTACCACAAGTAAGCGGCCTGGGTCGAACACCCCTAACATTAATTTGATTAAGTTCCCCACCCTTACCACAAGTAAGCGACCTGGGTCGAACATCCCTATTATTAATTCGTTTAAGTTCCCCACCCTTACCACAAGTAAGCGACCTGAGTCAAACACCCCTAATATTAATTCGTTTAAGTTCCCCACTCTTACCACAAGTAAGCGGCCTAGGTCGAACACCCCTAATATTAAGTTCCTCACCTTTTTGACGTCCTTGCCCATACCAGGCCTAGCTGGTAACTCGGCCTTCCTCTTGGTGCTGTCGTGTACGTGCACCTCAACCAACGACTCTTGTAAGTTTGGAACGTCAGTGTTCCCAGCTGTTTTGGCCTTCACGGCTCTCTCCTTCCCAACCTGAGCCATGTGTCCTGCACAAATACACCAAGTTCCGGTTAGTTTAACTTAGAAACATCAAGACAGTTTATGTCATTAATAGATACCTTCAATATCAATAATCGGGTGAACCGAATTATAAATCCTAACTAAGTCCTTAATGGGCAGTTTATCAGAAAACTTCATCAGGACCTCCACCACCACCCATATCCTTATATCGAGAAGGGTTGCCCGTCCAACTAAACGGAAATTTTGTACTCCTATCGGCATTAAGAAAATGTGATTTGCCCTCCTCCTTCACCATAACCTTGAAATAGCCATTCTTGAAATGCTTGAAGGACTGTGAAAATGCATACAGTCTGCTAATGCTCGGTCGGCTCACCAAGGACAACCAGGTAGTCGGTTGTCGCGGTCTCGTGTCATAAAAATATAGAAACGCATGAAGAGAAGGTCGGTGATACAGTGACTGCCAAAAAACACGAAAGGCCTGCAAGTATGCCCAACTGTTCGGATGTAACTGGATAGGCGCCACGTTGAGCTGATAGAGAACCCCCATGGTGAAGTCATCTAGCGGCAACCTCACATGTAACTGAGAGAAATGACACATGTACATCTAAAAGAACTTCTCGATAGCCCCTTCTTGGCCGTGACAAACACGCTCAACAACGCTCACCCACTCTAGCGACACGATACCACGGTCCACGCCTTTGTTAACGGGGGTACAGTTCAACCAAGAATTCAGCAGATGGGACCACCGGAACAAGGACGACTAGTTACGAACATCAGCCGCTACCCAGTCATAATCGGCCTTGGCCGGCCAATTACTTTATGCTTTTTCTTGAGAAGGGTCTTCCCTCACCTCAATCACTGTCTTCATCGAAATTCTTCCCACTACAGCCACCAGACTAGTACTTTCCTCCTCAACACGTCTACCTACACCCCTCCCGGACTCCACACTCCCACTACTAGAAGAAGACAATGACACAGTATCACTACTACTAGACATACCTTATTTGAAAGATGTCGACAGAAATAAGGAACTAGTCGGACAGATGTAACGCACGCAAGTCTATGATTACGAAACTCTCACAAATGAGCTAACAAACGCAAACCCTTCGCGAAATTCGCATTTATAAGCATGAATCCCAAACGACACAACTTCTTCCCGCCAAAAGTCACAACCCATACCAATCGACACAAAGCACACCAAAGGTCATGAGTATCAGGAACGATGGCGCAAAACCCTTTTTGATTAGACCCCTGACACCCCCTTACCTGCTATAAACCTTATCCTGTCTGTAGCCTTAACACTGTTCATCATAGTTAAAGACTAGGGGACTAGTGTATCGCACCTAGTCGGCCTAGACGAAAGACGGCAGACACTTATCACCCTCTACCGACATAACTATATCGACAAAGGCTGGGGGACTGGTATACCGCACCTAGTCGGCCTAAGCCGAATAATAGTAAGCACCATGTACATGCTAAGGTACCCGGACTAAACCACTAAGAAGCAACATTGATAAAACAAGCCGAAAACAACAATAGTGGCCTAAGTCGTTAAAGAGTAACCGGCTTAGGCCGACAACTCTATAAAAACAACCAAGGACTTAGAAAGAAACAGAACGCTCCAATAAAAGTCACTGGTCCCCAATAATCAAACTAAGGGTATGGGCTAAGGCCTAGGCCCACCTACGGCCCAAGCAAGGGCCCAGCCCATGATGTGGCCAGACATAATTAATGATCTATAAATATGCATGGACCCCACGAATTAAAGGTATGCATTCATTACTTTCCTAATCACCGTATTTGACTTTCTAAGAGATTTTGCTGACTTAAGCTTTAGAGTCGCTTCTGCAGGTAACCCCTCCCGGGTCCAAGCAGACATATGTCAACCGAGAATAGGCCTATTGAGGAGATGGCGAGCTATATGGGTAAGGTGATACTTGTGCCTAACTTATCTTATTTGTTCTTTGCATGAACAGCCACCAAGGCTCATGGTTCGAGATGGACCAAATAGATCCATGTGAAGCATCTCTAAAGGTCTTTCAGTTGAAACAACATTTTTGATTTAAAAGAGACCTTGGTTTGTTTTCCTTTTTGACATGCTTCACTCACTCTATCCTTCTCAAACTTAGTTTTGGTAGTCCTTCAACCATCTGTTTTCTATCCAGCCGATTGAAATGTTGCATGTGTGTGTAACAAAGTCTTTTATGCCATAACCAAGTATCATCCTCTTTTGTAAGCAAACAATGGAGGCTAAATGATGCATGATGCAGGTCAAGTAGATATATATTATTGACTCTTTTGCCTATCAAAACAATAATACCATGTGCATCATATATCAAAAAACTATTTGGTTCAAACATGACTTTAAAGCCTTTATCACATATTTGACTTATACTTATCAAATTGTGTTTGAGTCCTTCTACCAGCAGCACATTCTTGATGTTGAAAGAGGATCCATTGCCTATGACTCCATTTCCAAGGATTTTTCCTTTGTTGTTGTCTCCATAGGTTACAAACCCCTCCTCCTTCAACTCCAACTTTGCAAATTTGGTTTTATCTCCTGTCATATGTCTCCAACAGCCACTATTAAGGTACCACAAATCTTTCTTATCACCTTTCATGACCTGAAAAACAGATTTGGATTATTTGGTACCCTTTGATAAATTGGGTCCATCATGGTTATGCCTTTCTAGATCCTTTTGGGATCCATTTCAAAATCCCTTTAGGAACATCATTTTTTCTAGCATGACAGTTCTTAATAACATGACCTTTTTGCATACAGTAGTTACATGAAATGAATGGCATATCACTTGGCATACTTTTTGAAAAGAAACTAGAGAACTTCTTGGTTTTCTTTTGAAAAGAAGGATTGTAACCAAGTCCAGCTTTGTTAAACACACGGTTTTGAGAACCAAGAACAACCTCTAAGTTTGCTTCCCCTCTTGTGAACCTTGCACATGTCTTTATAAGGTATTTCACTTTATTTTTCAAAACTATGCAGTTTTCACAGGATATTTCAGCCGGTTGATTTCTAAAACAGTCGGTTAAGTTATTGTAAATCATTTCTAAATGCTCAAAATCAAATTTTAAATCAGCTATTTATTTTTCCAATTGGCTAACTCTGTTTTCAGCCAGTTGTTTAAGCTTTTCAACCGATTGTTTAATGCAGAAATCTTGTTTACTTCATTATGCAATTCTTCAAAATCATGCAACAATTGATTATAGTCATTTATATCTAGGGAACTTACTTGGCTCGAGGAAGATGACTCATAACCAGCCATAAGATACAAATTGGTTTTTTCACTCTCATCTTGTGAGGAGCTACTTGTAGTTGAATCATCATTGTCCTCCCATGCGATATATGCACGTTTCTCCTTTGGCTTCTTCTCCTTTTTCCTATCAACACTCTTCTCCTTTTCTTTGTTAGCATTTGGACATTCAATTTTGATATGTCCTTGTTTTCCACAATTATAACATGTAAAATTAGAAGAGTTTGAATCATTGTGTTTGGAAGTATACCTCTTGGGATTACCTTTTATACCTTTCCTTTTGAGATACTTACCAAACCTCTTGACAAGGAAATTCAAGTTCTCACTTTCACTTGATTCAGCCACCTCATCCTCGAGTTTCTCATTCTTCTTGGTGCTAGTCTTCAAGGCTATGTTCTTAACCTTTTTCTCACTTGACTCAAGCTCATTAAGCCTTTGCATCTCAACCTCATGCTCCCTAAGCTTACCAAACAATGCAATTATAGTCAAAATGGATAGATCTCTTGTTTTTGAGATGGTCGTGACCTTTGGTTGCCAAGATCTATCAAGACACTTTAGCACCTTGATGTTTAACTCTTCCTTGTCAAATTCCTTACCCAAACCTATGATATGGTTGACTATGTGAGTGAATCTCTTTTGCATATCCGCTATGGTTTCTCCTTGTTTCATCTTGAATAGCTCATACTCCTGAATCAAGGCATGCTTTCTTGCTCTCTTAACATCATTGGTTCCTTCATGAGTCACTTCAAGAACCTGCCACATTTCCTTGGCACTCTTGCATTGTGAAACACAAAAAAACTCTTCCATGTTGAGAGATGAAATGAGGATATTCTTTGCATTGCAATCATATTAAGCTCTCCTCTTTTCTTCCTCAGTTCATTGAGTCCATGGCTTATTAACCTGCACATCATCAACAATATGCTTAGGAGTATATAGTCCATTTATGATTGCATCCCATATCCCTTGATCTATTGATTCAATAAAGATTTTCATCCTAATTTTCCAAAATTGGTAATTAATGCCACTAAACATAGGGGGTCTATGAATTGAGGCACCTTCACCAAAGGGTAACTTGTTTTCAGCCATTTCAAGTATTTCAAAACAGATTTAGATCCTTACTTGAGCAAATTTCAAGTACCTAGCTCTAGATACCAATTGTTAGTTTTGAAATGGTTGAAAAGCCAAGAAGGGGGGTTGAATTGGCTAGTTAAAAATTTAGGCTATCTTTGCAAGCTAAAAACCACCTTTAATTGAATCAATTAGATCACTAAGTTAGAATGCAAATAGTATTGAACTGTACACTTTCAATCGATCAAAAATATAGATAATCGATTGATTTTACTAAACAGATTCTGTTCTGGTATAATCAACCGATAGAAACAGGAAAACAGTCGACTGAAATACTGGGAAAAATTAAAAAAATGCAAATTAAAATTTTAAACGAGTAACAAAGCACAAGATTGATCAAGACAGGTTCCAAATGATTATGTAAACATGCTCAATGTTGCAAATGCTATAAAAACATGCAAGAACATGAAAAAGATGATTAAAGCACAAGTTCTTTAAACTTTAAAATGAAAATGCAAGAGAGAAAGGTTAGAGAAGAGAGGACACCACGAGATTTTTATACTAGTTCACTCAAAGATGAGCTACATCTAGTTTGTCAAGGCAACTTGAGCTTGACTTTGCACTATTTCAAAAGATTTACAAAGTATCCACCCTTACACTTCAAAATATGCAAAAACACCACAAAAGACTCTTAAATCACACAATAATCACACCATCACAGCAATAACCCTCTTGCAGACCTGGAAAACCACCAGGCACACACACAAAGCTTGAGAAAGATCAAACCTCAGTGGTAGCACAACCCATACTACCACAAACCACTTTCTCCAAGCTTCAAACCAAGCCAAAAGCTCCAAGAATTAATTCAAGATTAATCTTCAACAACTACAACACGTATGATCACGAAGGAGAGAGTTACCACACATTTCCAAAAAAAAAAATCGCGCTCTGAAATGATCAACAGGCCTCTCTTTCAAAAATCACACCTTTTATAGTCAAACTGTTACAAAATTCAACAGGTTGATTTTCAAATCAATCAGTTGATTTCACTTGACTTAAGTGAAATCAGTCGATTAAAAACTAAATCAACTGATTGAATTTGTTGCAGTTTAAGACTCATGCAGCCAACCTTTTAACCTGTTGAAAAACCATTCAACATACTAAAAGAGACATTTTAACCTGTTGAAAAATAATTCAACAGATTAAAAGTCAAACCTCAGACTAAATACATCTAATTAATGCTACAAGGTCTACAACATGAATTACAAACTTAAAATACACTTTCTAAATGATGTAACAACATGGAGAGCACACGTTCCAGCCTTGATCAACATGAGTATCATCAAATCTCCTTTCTTTCATCAATGTAGGCTTCATTCCAATGGTAATGGCTTCAAGATAGTTCAAAAGAGCTTCATACAATCTTCATCAAATCTTTAAGAAGCAAACCACCTTGGCTTCTCAATTCAACAGATAGTGCTTTAATGCTTGTAATCCTTGACAGAAGTAAATCCTTTGAGGTTTACTGTGATGCCTTTTATCAAGGGTTAGGTAGTGTGCTTATGCAAGAGAAGAAAATGTGATTTATGCTTCAAGGCAATTTAAGGTTCATGAGAAGAATTACCCTACTGTTACGAGATTGGAAAGTGTACCAAATCATACAATGAATAAAGTGGAAAGTCCAAGTATCGTTTCCTAAGAGACAACACTTGGCAACTTTTTCAATTTATAACTCAATTAGACAACAAATTTCACAACTTTTATATTTTTCTCAAACATATGGTGTTCAACAATATATGCTAATGGATTCATTGGATTGAGTTTCATGATCCAATTCAAAGCAAAAACACCAAACAATATTCTTCTAATTCCTACTCTAACATTCACACCTTATGTAACAAGCCTTAATGTCTTAGCGACAAGTCTAAACTTGAACAATAGAAACCCTAATGTCTTAGAAGTTTTTATTATAAGTTCACATTACTGATCAAAATTTTGATGTTATGAATGAACAATGATGTACTTTATGTCTAGATGCACAATCAATTAGTTGTCTACTCTAGCCTAGGTTTTAATGTCGTGTCCAATAATTAGAGACCCACAAATATGAAATCAATAATATTCATGCAATTAAAACAAGAACAAAACACAAGAGTGGTGGAAAAGAATTATATTGAATGTTGAAATTCACAAAGAGTTAAGAATACATTACACCCAACCCCTATGAATAAGGGAGTTAGCTACTTCTTAACATTTTGAATACTAGAATAATGATGAAGATGAATGCCTCCAACCTTCAAAATGTGCCTATACCTTCTTTCTCTCTCCCCCAAAGGGGATTTTCCGCAAAAAAGGGTTTCTTTTCTGCCTAAATGGTTATTTCTTTCAACTCTACTAGGCTCCTTATTTATAGATTTATCAAATTGGACTGAGCCTGCAACTCTGTACTTAATTTTGTATTGAAATATCTTGAATATATATATATATATATATATATATATATATATATATATATATATATATATATATATTTTAATCTTCTAAAGCTTAATATCTTTGAAATATTCTTCAAATATTTTGTCTGGTAATTGAAGTAAGCATCTTGGTGGATATTTTGTTGATATTCTTTTAAGATTCAGTACTCCAGTGATTATGTTGATAATCTTACTAAATCTTTAAGGAGAAAACCGTGACAGAGCTCCATGTTCCAAAGCGGACAATACCTCAGGAACATGGTATTTGTTCCTAACGATGATGCCAAACTTGTAGTAAAAAAATCGAGCCTACCGTGGGAATTGACAACTCCCATTGCCTTCGAATGGGGGGCATGTTCCGCTACACCTAATAAGAACCAAATCGCTTAGGAGTCAAGCTTAAACATAGCTTAAATAATCCTTCGTCCCTCTACCCTCTGAGGCGCCTTTTAAGGACAAAACTGTGATAGAGCTCTATGTTCCAAAGTGTACAATACCTTGGGAACGTGATGGTTGTTCCTAACGATGTTGCTGGACATACTTGGGTCAGGTCAGAATATTGGCACCGTTTGTGTGGACTGACAACTTCTTTTGCCCTCAACTAGGGGCCTTGTTCTGGAACACCCAATAAGTTCCACATCATTTAGGAGTCGAGGTCAATCATAGTTTAAATACCCTTTCCTCCCTCCACCCTTCGAGGCTCTTTTTAAGGACAAAATCGTGATGGAGCTCTTCGTTCAAAAACGGAAAATACCTTGGGAACACAGTGGTTGTTCCTAAGGATTTGTTGGAAAAACTTGGGTCAGGTCGGAATATTGGCCTTGTCTATATGGACTAACAACTCCCCTTACCCTCGACTGGGGGCCTTGTTCCGATACACCCAATAAGTTCTACATCGCTTAGGAGTCGAGGTCAAATGCAGTTTAAATACTCCTTCCTCCCTCCACCCTCTTAGGCTTCTTTTAAGGACAAAATCGTGATGAAGCTCCATGCTCCAAAGCAGACAATACTTGAGGAACATGGTGGTTGTTCCTAACGATGTTGTCAGTCGAACTTGGGCAAGCTAGAACATTTACCAAATATTATTAGAAAGATAATACTTGAGAATAAAAGTGTCAATTTTCATAACTTGGCAAATAAAAAAATAAACATCCAAATTATTCAAACATTGTTCAACATCATTTGGTATTTAAAAATATCAAATTGACAACCTACATAATTAGAAGTAGTAAATGATTATAATAAAAAATTTGTGAAGAAGTTGTAAAAGACTTATGACGGATTGAGTTAATTTACGAATTGAAATCCATTTTGATATCCATATCTATGTAATTTTAAGGGATTGGAAAAAACTGTCTAAAACTACAAAAATTGCCGTAAAATGTAAAATGACGTAATAAATTAATAAGTTTTGCTTTATTGATCTAACCATATTTTAACAATAAAGAAACACAATAACGTAGAGGGTTCAGTCAGTTGGAAGAAGTAAACCCATTTTATTTTCTGTCCTAAAATGTTGGGCCTAAGTCCAGCTCATAGGGTACCTCAAGACCGTTACAACCACTTACTCCTTTCATTCTGTTCACTCTGCACAAACAACTCCTTCCCTCACTCTCTCTTTTTCTCCAATAGAGCTCTACTAGGGTTTGGCACCATTCTTCATCAAGATGGTTAAACTCCATTCTTATTCCACGTAAGTTGGTCCTCAATCCATACCTTCTCTTCTCTAGCTTTACTTTCGTGGTTCCAACTAAGGTTCATCGTAGTAACCCGTTTTTGTTCTGGTGTTAGTATTCTTTGCTCGCAAAGCTATTCTTGGAGTTGTGGTGCTCCTCTGTAGGCTGTCTGTGCGTTAGCTACCATCGGTCTAGGTAAGGGAAACTAGGGTTTTCATTATTTTTAGTTATTTTTGCCTGTTTGGTTTGCTTTAAGTTGTGAGTGCTTGATATATGTTGTGGGTCATGTGTTAATATGTTGCTTGTACTGCTGGAGTTGGTTGAATCTGGAGAAGGCGGGATCTGCTATGCTCGTGTAAGTGAGCTGTTTTTCGCCCAAACGAGAAGCTCTCGCCTAAGCGAGAATAGTAGTAGCTCACCCTCTTTCTGTTTTGTGGACTCGCCTAAGTGAAGGCCACTTGCTTGAGTAAGAGCAATCTCGCTTGAGCGAGATGGGCTAACTTGAGCGAGATGGGCTAGCTTGAGCGAGATCTTGACGTGCCCTCTATATGCAATCTTGCCTAGGCGAGAGCTGGTGGCTTGAGCGAGGGGTTCCTCTTGCCTAAGCGAGCGCTCTTCAGTTTGAGCGAGATTGATAGAGTTGATTGGATACGTGTATGTTTCACATGATTGGATGATTTGTTGCTTTAAATAGTTCAAGTATGATGCCTTGTATGTTCTATATTATATATTGGGATTTAAATTGATGAGATTGGTATGAATAAATTCATGAATCATGAGTTGGTGGTTGGTTGGATATTGACATGAGATTGTTATGCATGATAAATCTATACTTGATTGGTGAGACATGGCTATGGTATGAGTTTGACGTAATTCCATGAAACTCTTGGTGAGACTTCATGGTGGTGTTGGATGTGATGAACATAATTCCTTGAACATCTTGGTGAGATCTCGTGTGTTGCCGTATGTGATGGACATAATTCCAAGAACCTCTTGATAAGGTTTCATGGTGGTGCCGTAGTGTATATAATTAGGTAAAGATTCAAGTAAGAATTGCATCCTGAAACTCTAAAGAGTCAGTTAGTCTCACGTAGAGCGGATTGACTCAAATGAGAGTAATAGGAGACCCTATGATAACGCTGTCGTTGACGCGATCAAATTAATACTACTTATCTATAACAACTTCAGTATTGTTAAGAAAGTAGTCAACAAAATAGTAAGGGTAAAGTAACCCAAAGTCGTCTCCTAACGAACACAGAATTGATTTTTAACAAATTAGTTCTTATAAAACTATACAAAAGAGTTAGTCAAATAAAAATATGAGAGATAAAGATAAAAAGATAAAATAAGATATAAACAATAATAAAGAAAAATAGGTCGATTCCACTGCTTTTCAAAATAGGATTCATCATTGGTTTCCTAAAGATTATTGTTATTAATTTCTTGTTTAAGACTTCAAATTAATCAATGTAACTTCTCAATTAATTTGTTGGCGTCCTTACTTTCAGCCAAAGTAACTTCTTAATCAAAAGCAAGAACTTTGTAGATTAATCTTAGTAAATTTAACCAAAGTAACTTCTCAATTAAATATTACTAATCCTAATCATGTCCATTCTTTTACCTCTTATATATAGTAAAAAGCTAATTAACCAAAGTAACTTCTTGATTAATTCTAATCTAAGTTTTCACCTTTAATCAAAGTAACTTCTTAATTATTAGCAAAAACTCATGTAATCATATGAAAGTTTCTAAAATTAATCAAAGTAACTTCTCAATTAAAATTTAAAAACCCTTGGACTCATACAATTGTAATGATACGTAGATTTAACACCGTGCTAACTTGCTACAATGTAAAAATCATTACTTTCACTAAATTAAGAACCAAAAGACATAGATGAAAATAAATCTCAACAATAATCAAAAGAACAAACAAATTAATTGATCTAACCTCAGAATCCAATTAAGAAATTACAATGGAATCAATCCAAGAAGTTCAACACTCCATGAAATACAAAATAGAAATAGAAGAAGAATAGAGAGAGAAAGGAAACGAAATTAGGCCCCCTAAGGGTTCCTAAACTCCGAAGTCCCAAGCTTGTTCTTTCTGCTTCTCCTTTGGTGTGTTTATATAGGAATTGGACTGAACTTTTCTGTTGCTAAAATCTCTCAAATATCTTTTAAAATAAAGATAAAGATAAATATTTAAATATATTTGGAGAGATATAGACTATTTGACAAATATAATTGGTTGATAATATCAATATCTAATATACTTAAATTCATTAATTAATTAAAGATATATGATAAATTATCACCAATTAGTATTTGTATTAATTTTCCAAATCAACCCTTTGCAATCTCCTTAAATTATCTTCTAAATAATTCAATATCTTCAAGATATATTTGTTTGTTGTGGAACTAAAAATATTCAAGAAGATCTTGTCATATTTAAAAAGATTTGGTAGTTATTATCTTTTAATATTTTATGATATAATTAAATAAGATAATTATTTAAAAATATCAAATAAAATATCTAAGATATATTTTTCTCAAATTATCTTCTATCATAAAGATAAAGAAAACCGCAAGGTCCAATTTTTTGTTGCTCTCTTCTTGGCTTAATCAAACTTCTTCACTTTTTCAAGCTTTTCTTGTCGTCTTCATGGAATGCTTAGCTTGGATTTTTGTGATTTTTATAATTTCCTATTCTAAGATTTATCTTTAAGGTGTCATGAAGCTTTAAGCAATTTATTTCCATACCTCCATGAGCTCAACTTAGCTGTAGCTGCACTAACACACCTCAAAATATCCAAAGAACATTTATGCAACTAAAAAGCTATTTTTAACATGTTTTTGTATCTGATGCTCAATAAACCCAATTATAGGAAATCCCAATTAAATCAATCTTTAAGCACACAAATTCAATTAAAATACCCAGAATTAAACATTAAATGAGGGCAAAAATACGCACTCATCACCCTAGTCTTTGGCAGGATAATGGCCTTAGATTTTTGAAGGCTAACCTTGTGCGTGGTAGGGTGAAATCCATTCGCAATGGCTCTGCAGAGTAGTAGAGGCCACCATGAGTGCAAGCATCTGGTGAATCTAACCGATTATATGTATCCGGATAATTGAGTCTTAGAGTCTTGCTTGTTTGCTATCACATGATTGTTTGCATATCTTGTTGCATGTTTATGATATGTTTTAAGTATTTGCGTGCCTTAACATGTTAAAATGATTTATACTCTAGCTTACCCTTTATGTTTGCTTGTGTGTTTTGGGTGTGGTTTTTCTTTTTGCAATGATCATCAATTTATTGATGTGAGTAGATGTGGAAATCCCTATTGGTCACCAGGGTGATGGAAACTCTACAGTGTAGCCAGGCTATGGTTGAATCTCATTCCTTCAAGTACTCTCTGTAGGTACTGTTGCCTATGTATGTTGGTCAACTATCAAACTATTACATTCTATTTTGTTAATGGTATCGTGGTGTGATATTTATACTCCATGGCGTTGCTCTTTATATTATATTATATGTGATGTTTCATTTATTCTCTATTAAATGGGACATTACATATTTTCTATTACATAGTCATGTTCCTAAGTATAAATATAAATGTATTGCAAAATGTTGGGGATTTAAAGTTTTTACAAGGTTAAAATACCTTTTTGGTCCCAATTTTCGTCAAGTTTTTTCAAATAAGTCCTAATTTTGGTTTTGTGTTCAAATAGGTCCCAATTTTTGTCAATTATGTTCAATTGGGTCCTTTTTTGCTAACACCGTTTAAATCATTAACGGCCATGAACAGTGACTGCCACGTGTCATTTCATGGTTTTTTTGAATTTTTATTTTATTTTTATTTTTAATTTTTAATTTTTTTTTAAATTTTTTTAAATTTTTTTAAATGTACACATGTCAACCCAGGAGTGTGCCACGTGTCAGTTTGTGGTTTTTTTGAATTTTTTATTTTATTTTTTTGAATTTTTTTGATTTATTTTTTAAATGTCCACGTGTCAATCTAGTAGTGTGCCACGTGTCAAAGTCAATATTCTATATTCAATTTGGTCCCTATATTTGTTATTTTTGTTTAATTAGGTCCTAATTTTTGTTAAGATTAACCAATTTGGTCCCTATAGAAGATGTGACCAAATTTAATTTTTATATCAAAGTTATAATGATGTGAATTTTAATATATTATATAAAGATATTTAATAAAAATATGAATTTTAATATAAAAATTAAATTTGGTTTTAATTTGGAGAGAGACCAAATTGGTTAATGTTAACAAAAATTGGGACCTAATTGAACAAAAATATCAAATATAGGGACCAAATTGAATTTAGAATATTGACTTTGACACGTGGCACGCTACTGGGTTGACACGTGGACATTTAAAAGAAATTAAAAAAAAATTTAATTTTTTTTTAAAAAAATTCAAAAAAAATTCAAAAAAACCACGAAGTGACACGTGGCACACTCCTAGGTTGACACGTGTACATTTAAAAAAAATTAACAAAATTGAAAAAAAAATTAAAAATAAAAATAAAAATAAAAAAAATTCAGAAAAACCACGAAGTGACACGTGACAGTCACTATTCATGGCCGTTAATGATTTAAACGGTGTTAGCAAAAAAGGACCTAATTGAACAAAATTGACGAAAATTAGGACCTATTTGACCATAAAACCAAAATTAGGACTTATTTAAAAAAACTTGACAAAAATTGGAACCAAAAAGATATTTTAACCTTTTTACAAATATAAGAGACGTAGTGTACGAAATAAGGTGTTATTTTATTTTATTTATATTAGAACAAAATATAATATAATATTAAATATATAATATTTCAAATTTGATTTTTTAAATCTAAATAATAATTATATATATATATATTTTTTATACAAAAGGTATTTCTAAGATTGAATTTAAAAATAAAAACTAATTTAAATAAAAAGGGTTATTGAGTAAACTAATTTTAAGTCCGTATGTACGCACATGATTTTTTTTTGTTTTTTTTGTTTTAAATTTGGATTAAAAAAATTAATATAATATACTAGGTATAGCAAGGTATTTTCCACACTACTAATTTTTCATCTAAGTAGGGTAGTCTAGGTACAATACACATGGTATAAGTCTCTTAATTGAGTAGAGTAGAGTAGGTATAATACACTTCATTGAGTCTTCTTCCTCCCAGCAACAATGAATCCAATCTCCATTAAACTGAGTGATGACAATTTCTTGGCATGAAAGATGAAAGCATTAGGATCACTTAGGAAAAAACATTGAGAAGTAAGTCGAAAATGAGCAAGATGGATCCATCCGTCCAATGCTTTGTATCAAAAGGAAGTAAATGGCAGGTTGCACACATTCTTTTTAAGTTTGGAATTTAATACACATTTATTTAGGTCAGTTCTTAAAAAATTTCTTATGTGCATGATATGTTTTTTTTTCAACCAACAAGATTGTTAGCATTCCAATCCTGCCAAAAACTTTACATCAAAGAAATTAATTATAGTGATAGACGTATTTATCATTAAAAATTATAAATAAGTCACAATTAACTTTATGTGACGATAATTAAATTGTTCCTAATATTTTTGTTCTTATTGTACTGGTAACCAATAGTTTTAAGTGTTATTAAAATAAAAAAAATTCTATTATGTCTCACCACCATTTCAATATTGGACTCAAATACTCATATTCTTAAATAATTTGGATATATGTAAAAAATCTATATATTCACACATGCACACAATATATGTTTTTTATTGAGAAAAAGCGACGAAGTGATGAAGTATAGATGATGGACCTTTTAAGACTGTTTTCCTTGATAATCTTATCTACTTTGAGGTTTTATCATTAAAAATTATATTTATTTTATGAAAACCAGCAAAACACAACTGTTGTAGCTTGTGTGTTTATGTTTTATAATTTTCATAAAAATTTGAGTTAAGATTAATAATATTTACTTTAAAAATATATAATTAATTTTAAAATAATTGTTAAATGTAAAATTGAAAAAATAAAATATATACACAAAAGAGTTTTTTAACATACAAAAGAGATTTTTAGAATAATGGTTAAAAGTAAATTATTTATAAATAATTAATTTTTAAAATAATAATTAAGGATAAAACTGGAAAAACAAAATATGGACACAAAAGAGGGAATCCTCTCCCTCATTTTATATAGTTATAGATATATATTTATTGATATAATGTGAAATGCAATATAAGAAAACATGAAATGTTGGCATTTGTTTACCAAAACATATTCACAATGAAATTATTATGAGAAAAATTTAATTATAAATACAAATTTATCACTATTTATAAATTATTTATTATTTATATATTTTTATGTCTAATTGTTTTTATGTGTAACGAATATTATTTATAATAGTGACAAAATTAAAATTTTTTCACAATAATTATATTACAAAAAATTAAAATATATATGTAACATCTCATTTAGTAGTATAAAATCATTAAATAAAACATTTCATCTTATAAGATGTGTAAGACCCGAAAAATTTAAAGAAATAATAAATAAGTAATGACCAATAATTGTGAGTTGAAAGTACCTCTAATAAATTACTTTGGCAAGTCTTGCAAAGAAATAGTACTAACTCAAGTGGTGGAGATTATTTGGTTATATTGAGAGGATTTGGGTTTGAGTCTTGTGTATGACATTAGTGTGATGTTTTAGTTGTTGCTTTATTTTGCACATATGTTTTCGTGGTGGGACGTTATTCATAATCCTTGTATTGGTTTGTTGGTAGTGCATATGCTTGATGGAATGGAGAGATGTGAGTTTGAACCTTGGCTAGCCATAAGTAATTTGTTTCTTTTTTTTTATGTTTTATTATTTTGCTAAGTGGTGGAAAGCTTAGATGACATCCTACAAAGGTAAGAAGCTTCTTGGGATTGGTCAGATACTACAGAAGATTTATAGAAGGGTTCTCCAAGATGGTGAATCCCTTGACACAACTCACTCGAAATGACCAACCCTTCTCTTGGACAAAGAAATGTGAAGCTATGAAGCGTGTTTTGAGGAAATGAAGAAGAGGTAAAGGGGTTCTCCAACATGGTGAGTCCCTTCACACAACTCACTCAAAATGACCAATCCTTCTCTTGGACAAAGAAGTTTGAAGCGTGTTTTGAGGAAATGAGGATACTACATGTATTGTGATATGTCGTATCAGGGTCTGGGGTGTGTGTTGATGCAGGAGAAGAGGCCAGTGGCGTATGCTTCTCGACATTTGAAGGTTCATGAAAAGAATTACCCCACTCACGATCTGGAGTTGGTTGTTGTAGTGTTTGCTCTTAAGACTTGGAGACATTATTTGTATGGTTCCCAATTTCAAGTATTCAACGACCACAAAAGTTTGATGTATCTATTTAATCATAAATAGATTAACATGAGACAAAGGAGGTGGATGGAATATCTCAAGGATTACGACTTCGAGCTCTTTTACTATCCATGTAAGGCTAATATTGTAGAGGATGCTTGAGTTGGAAACGGGTGCACATGTCATCGTTGATGGTGAAAGAGTTAGAGTTAATTGACAAACTATGTGATATGAACTTGGGATTGCAACTGAGTTCCAATCATATTAGGTGCAATATATTGAAGGTCACCAATGCCTTCTTAGAAGAGATGTGAAAGGAGTAAGGGAACGATACAAAATTGTAGAAAATTATTGGCTAGTTAGGCATTAAGAAAGGAAAGGAATTCAAGATAGGATCAGATGGCATCCTACATTTTCGAGATAGTATGTGTATTCCCGGGAAGCGGGATTTGCGGAGGTGGATTCTAAAGGAAGGGCATAAAAGTCATCTTAGAATACATCCGGGTATGATCTAGAAGTATAAGGATCTCAAGGAATCCTTCTGGTGGACTAGGATGAAAACAGATGTGGCAAACTTTGTAGCTTCCTGTTTGGTGTGTCAAAAGGCTAAAATTGAACACCATAGACCGGGCGAAACTCTACATCCATTAGACATTCCTTAGTGGACGTGGGATAGTATTTCTATGGATTTTGTGACCAACTTGTTGAGGTTTGTTAAGGGTCATGACTCTATGTGGGTGATTATAGACAGACTCACGAAATATGCCCATTTCTTACCAATTAATCAGAGGATGTCTATAGATAAGTTGGCAAAGTTGTATATCAAGGAGGTAGTCATATTACATGGGGTTCTAGTAAGCATAGTATCAGACCATGATCTGAGATTCACTTCTAGATTTTGGCAGTCCTTGCAAGCAACATTGGGTACCGAATTGAGGGTGAGTTTAGCCTATCATCCTCAGACGGATGGTCAGTCTAAAAGAACCATTCAGTCTTTGGAAGCTTACTAAGGGCGTGTGTGTTAGACCATTTGGGTGGTTGAAGTGAGGTACTCCCTTTGATGTAGTTCACATACAATAATAGTTATCACTCAAACATTGGGGTGACACCGTGTAACATCCCGTCAGGATATTACTGATTTATAAATAAATAAAATAAATAAATTAAAACCGTGCGCATTTAATAATACCTCACTTTCCCAAAACGCGGGAAAATTTAAAAACTTTACTAAACCATCGAATAAAGTCTATGAATACCAACACCATAACGTTATAAAATTACCCATCAGGGTTTACAACTGTTTTCAAAGGCAATAAAGAAAACATAAGCATTTCCCCAAGTATAACCCCTCTCCGCAGCTAAGCGTCACCTGAGCCACCTGCATCAACAGAATCTGCTCCCGTGTACCGCGTACACGATCATCGCCACACACACGCAGATAGGGTGAGCTTAACAATTAAATCACATATGTAAAGTTACAGAAATATAATCATATAAACACAAGCGACCATACATAACATAAATATCTCACATTGCCCTATTCTTTAATTCCTACCATCTGACCCCCAACCAGATTATTCGTGCTCTACAACGTCTAAGGATTTCTTCAAGGTGACTTGCTACCATACCTATCGACCACTACCGATAGAGCACGTGCGGGAAAACATGCTACGGATCATACACCGCAACGCCAGGTAGAGTTCCCATATACGAACAAAGCCCGTATCGTCCCAAGACTACCAAACTCGTCAGCCAACAACTGAGGAGGGCAATCTATCTGGACCCATCCGTACTGGCCACCACCAGCACACTCACACTGGCAACACTCGCCAACCCGAGCCACAACTCAAGGGTTCCTCGTGTTCATCCGCCATCCCGAGCCACAACTCAAGAGATGCTATTCCGAGTCGCAACTCGAGGAATATCACGTGCTTAACCCCTATCCCGAGCCACAACTCAAGGGATACGTTCCGAGCCACAACTCAAGGAACACCAGCAATCTCACCCTTAAAGCATCACTAGACGCACTGTAGATCACAAATTCATAATCAAAACTCAAAGCTGCAGCAGTATAAATCGCCTGGCGGGGGACACGTACCGCTAGGCGCTGCCAGCTTCCAGATCGCCTGGCGGGGGACACGTATCGCCAGGCGCCAAGCGCCCCATAAATCACAAGGTCTGTAACTGCCGCTTGGCGGAATGTAACATCCCGTCAGGATATTACTGATTTATAAATAAATAAAATAAATAAATTAAAACCGTGCGCATTTAATAATACCTCACTTTCCCAAAACGCGGGAAAATTTAAAAACTTTACTAAACCATCGAATAAAGTCTATGAATACCAACACCATAACGTTATAAAATTACCCATCAGGGTTTACAACTGTTTTCAAAGGCAATAAAGAAAACATAAGCATTTCCCCAAGTATAACCCCTCTCCGCGGCTAAGCGTCACCTGAGCCACCTGCATCAACAGAATCTGCTCCCGTGTACCGCGTACATGATCATTGCCACACACACGCAGATAGGGTGAGCTTAACAATTAAATCACATATGTAAAGTTACAGAAATATAATCATATAAACACAAGCGACCATACATAACATAAATATCTCACATTGCCCTATTCTTTAATTCCTACCATCTGACCCCCAACCAGATTATTCGTGCTCTACAACGTCTAAGGATTTCTTCAAGGTGACTTGCTGCCATACCTATCGGCCACAACCGATAGAGCACGTGCGGGAAAACATGCTACGGATCATACACCGCAACGCCAGGTAGAGTTCCCATATACGAACAAAGCCCGTATCGTCCCAAGACTACCAAACTCGTCAGCCAACAACTGAGGAGGGCAATCTATCTGGACCCATCCGTACTGGCCACCACCAGCACACTCACACCGGCAACACTCGCCAACCCGAGCCACAACTCAAGGGTTCCTCGTGTTCATCCGCCATCCCGAGCCACAACTCAAGAGATGCTATTCCGAGCCGCAATTCGAGGAATATCACGTGCTTAACCCCTATCCCGAGCCACAACTCAAGGGATACGTTCCGAGCCACAACTCAAGGAACACCAGCAATCTCACCCTTAAAGCATCACTAGACGCACTGTAGATCACAAATTCATAATCAAAACTCAAAGCTACAGCAGTATAAATCGCCTGGCGGGGAACACGTACCGCTAGGCGCTGCCAGCTTGCAGACCGCCTGGCGGGGGACACGTGCCGCCAGGCGCCAAGCGCCAAGTGCCCCATAAATCACAAGGTCTGTAACTGTCGCCTGGCGGAACCGTTTCCTTCGCCAGGCGGATGCTGTCCCAGAAGTCACAAATTTCATCGCCATCGCGTGGCAGAATCCCCCTGTCGCCAGGCGCCTCCTGTACCAGAACCCCACTGTTATCTCTCTACCGCCTGACGGACCCAACTCTGTCGCCAGGCGCCGTATCAGTACTTATGCAGTACTGGTTTTGGTCAATTACTCTTTGCATCTTGCCCTCGCACCCATCCTCAATCCATTATACTCCTAGCTCAGTGCATGGTACTGTTTACTGAGATGAAAATTTACCACTTTCCCTCTTTACTACAACTCCCTATAAAATAATTACAAGACAAGAAAATCACCAATGGTTGGTGTCACTCTTATTTTCCCCAACTCCATACTGACACGCATGTTATTAAGTCTCTGACAGTACTAGAATATCCTGTGACCTAACATACTTCCCAAGCTTCTTATTACCATTATCTCGACCAATTTATACACCCCCCAAGTTCGCTTATAAAGTAAGAGGGAAAATATCATTACCGTAGTGAAATTTCTATACTCTATTCCCTCACAGATACACTAGAAATTGATTTACCAAGGAACCGAACGCCAATTATCCTAAAACACCCTCCTAGACCAGAATAACCACAAGTATCCACGTCACTGTACTGGCGCCTGGCGGCTAGTCCCGTGCCGCCAGGCGGTGCATCAGACTTCTGGTAAAATTTCCAGAATTCCCACACCTTCGCAGTCCCACTCTCCCTTGCTTTTCATTCCAGATTAATCTCCATCATTTCTCGCGCCATCTCCCTGATGTATCGTGTTCCTCGCAGCCTACACCCACATCTATTAAAATTATTCAAGCATTCCAATCACTGACCACTCTCACGACATCAAACCCCAATTGTTCAACCCTAAACGCTTGGTCACTGTTCCATTGAATTTCCATGTCAATTACACTCGAAATCAAAACACTTCTACACCAGATCCATTCATAAGACCCACCCCTTGATTTCCCTCCAAACAATTCACGCCAAACACTCAAGAAAAGCTTAAAACGAGTATTCCACCCGCACCGCCTGGCGATCATAACCAATCCCGCCAGGCGATTCATCCAAAAACACCCAGAATGGCCCAGACTATTAGTCGCCTGGCGGTACAGGGATTCACCGCCAGGCGCTGCACCCAGAACACAACGAAATGCATAGAAATGGATGAGCCGCCTGACGGCTATGTATAGCCCGCCAGGCGGCTTCTGGAAAATTTCCAAAATTCAACAGAACCTCAGAATAAACACAGTGCATGCATATCTTAAACATTATTTTCACATAATTCATACCAAACAACAGTATAATCGCGGTAAACTCCTCTAACCTGGTTCTCCTTCGCTTAAGCTTGACAATTTGTAAGATTCCCCCTTGATCACCCACCTTCCTTGCTTCCTCACTATTCAGCAACTCAAAATCACACCAGAACCTCTCACACTCTCTCAGATTTTCGCTCTCTCTTTAGGTATAGTTTCCCAGCTTGTCAAACCTTAGCCCTTAACCTAATTTTCCTTTTTAAAGTGTGCCTAGACTAAGTGATTAATTACCAAAACGAAAATGGCATTGAATAAGACATAATGTGCCATTCAATCCTTCCCTATGGCTGCCCTTCCAGCCTCCTTTGGCTGCCCACTCACTTAGGTTTCCTTCCCACCTTTCCATATTCACGTCAAAACCAAAAATGCCAAAAATATAAAGTTTAATGTAAGTTCTCCAAGGCTTGAACCCATAACCTAAGCAATTGCCAAGTCATTATCAACCATGTAACCAAGTCATATTTCATGCTAGGAATCACAATTCAATTATCATAATATACAAGAACATGTTTTCATAAATTTAAATACAAAACCATAACATCAAAAGTTAGCATACATAGGACTCGAACCCAAGTCCTCTCGCACAATCAAAGTGCTCTCAACCACATGAGCTAGCACTTTTCCACGTCATACCAACCATAATTTAATGTCATAATTATTACCCCTCCCGTATTTATTAATTATTTATTTATTTAATTAATTAAATTCTACGGGTCTTACACACCGTATAAGGACTTGTATGGGAAGAGGTGTAGAACGCCACTATGTTGATACCATGATGGGGAGTCAGTTACTATTGCACATGAACTGTTACTAATTGACGTGAACTGTGTAACATCCTGTCAGGATATTACGAATTTAATAAAATAAAATAAAGAATTAATTACACAATAATTAATTATACCTCATTTCCCAAAAATCTAGGGAAATTTAAAACTTTTAACATCGTATAATAAACATTGTCTCATAGCTTATAACGTGAAATAATGTTTCAGAATCTCTCAAAAGTTTACATATCATTCAAAAATCCAAAACCAAGAAAACATAGTAATAAAATCCCATGATCATCCCCTCTCCGCAGCTAAGCCTCACCAGCTCCACATGCATCATCACCTGCTCACGTGTACCGCATACACGATCATCGCCAAACACAAGCAGATAGGGTGAGCTAACAGAAGAAACACATAAAAATGTACCAAACACACATATACATGTATAAAAGATAAAACATTATATCAATAACACAATTCTTCCTTTATACCGCATGGCCACAACCATATATAATATCCTTTCATTTCCCACAACGTTTGCTCCATTCCCATCACATGGCCACTACCATGTACATCGATACACCTCGTGGAAGACTCTTTACCTTCCCACCACATGGCCACCATCATATATAATAAAGTATATCAGGGAACCTCGTTCCAGTCCTTTCACATGGCCACAACCATGTTAGCAGTCTTCTACATCTCCTATTAAGTATCTCAAAGCGCCTTGCTGCCACACCTATCGGCCACAACCGATAGAGCACGTGCGGAAACCATGCTACAGATCACACACCGTAACGCCAGGTGGAGTTCCCAAATACGAACATAGTCTGCAACGTCCCAAGACTACCAAACTCGTCAATGACTCACTGAGGAGGGCAATCCATCTGGACCCATCCGTACTGGCCACAACCAACACACTCACACCGGCACACTTGCCAACTCGAGCCACAACTCAAGGTTCCTCGTTTTCATCCGCTATCCCGAGCCACAACTCAAAGGAAGTCATTCTGGGCCACAACCCATAGAATGCCACATGCTTAACCCCTATCCCGAGCCACTACTCAAGGATACGTTCCGGGCCACCACCCAAGGAACACCAGCAAGCCCACCATTGAGATATCTTAGGAGCTTTATAGACCAAACGTCACCATTCAACTCCCATCAATCCAATACCACCAAAATTTGGTTGCCCTTACGCCAACATCCATCCAACCTAGGATTAATCTCCCAGTTCTCGCCTAAGCACTCCAGTTCATCTCGCTTAGGCTAGGTTACCTCGCCTGAGCGAGCACCACGCACAAACACAGCTTTGAACACTCGCTTAGGCGAGTTACCCTCGCCTGGGCGAGATCACATTTCGCCCAAGAGTCACATCTCTCGCTTGGGCTGCAGGTTAAGCCAACATCAGAACGTGCTTCGAATCCTCGCTTAGGCGAGAGGCATTTTCGCCCAAAATAGAAAACCTCGCCTGCGCGAGAGGTGCATCCAAAACACTCAAACATACAGGGGTTCTCGCTTAGGCGAGACGCACTCGCCTAAGCGAGATGGCCAGTCACCCAAAATCAAAACACCTCGCCTGAGCGAACTGCTCGAGCAGAGAGAGGTTTATGAGTCCCTGCATGTCTCGCCTAGGCGAGCCTGGCTCGCCTGAGCGAGAATTGCAGGTTTTGGCACTGATTCACGCACACACACACTACTCTAGAGACTCAAAACACGAATCAAAAGATACCAATTCATTAAACTTATGAGCACATTTGGACTCAAAAATATGCCCCAACCACTCCACCTTGCATACTCATAATATTTACAGAACACAACCTCAATATATACATACATTTAGGGCCAATTCCAATGCAACAGTATCCAAAACCCACAACCCCCAATTTCCCTCATTTTCAACACGTAATTCACCACATAAAAACCAGTACATGCAACAAATATAACCAAAAGCATACAAATTCGGTACAGCTCCCCTAACTTGAAATTTTCGTGCTTAAACTTGAATTCGGGAGGTTCCTTTGATCTCAATTGGCTATCCTTATCACCACTTCAGTTTCTCCTCTCTAATTCACTCCCAAGTTCCCTTTTCACTCTCAATTTTCGCTCTCCCTTTGAAGCTATTAGAAAACAGACTTCCAAAACCCTATTCTCCTCTCAAATTTTGCCTTTTATAGGTCTTACTACTTGGTTAATGAAAAAAAAAAACAGGAATATGATTAAATTTGGGTTTTATTGCTTTTCAAGGGCTATGACTTGATTGTTTCTCAGCCCTTTAGCTGCCCACTTTTTGCTAGTTTTCTCCACCTTTTCATATTCTGCCCACAACTAAAGTTTAAGCAAAAAAAGTTAAATTTGACTCACCAAGGTTTGAACCCATAACCTTCCCAATGCCAAGTCAAAGCTAAAACACCAGGCCAACTTATGTTTCTTGCTAACACACGCAATTCAAGCATCATCTCATACAAAAATGTGGCCCAACATATCATTAAATCAATAATAACAAAAACACACACAATTGGCATACATAGGACTCGAACCCAAGTCCCCTCACACAATCAAAGTACTCTCAACCATTTGAGCTAGTACTTTTCCACATCATCCCCATTAAAATTTAATATCATAAATAAGCTACCTCCCCGCTTTTATTAATTAATTAATTAACTTCCGCGAATCTTACAAACTGTTACAGCAGACAACATAGAAGGTCAAACTGATTCAGGATTGGATGCGTGCGACGTAGAGCAAGCATAAGTGATATGGAGATAAAAGGAGAAGGTCATTGGAGTTTGAGACGGGGGATCATGTATTTCTCAGGGTTACCCCAACTACTGGCATTAGAATAGCAATCAAATCCAGAAAGTTGACGTTGAAGTACATACGACTATATAAGATTAACAGGAGGATCGGTTTGGTGGCATATGATATCACATTGGCACCGCATCTAGCGAACTTGCATAATGTGTTTCACATGTCCCAACTATAAAAATACATTGCAAGTCTCACTCATGTGCTAGAGGCAGATGATGTTCAGTTTACGAAGGACTTGACTTTGGACATAAGCCCGATAAGGATACTAGATTCTCAAGTCAAGAAGCTGAGAGGGAAGAAAATATGAATAGTAAAGGTTCTCTGGGACGAAGGTATGCAAGAAGTGACATGGGAAATGAAGGATCTAATGAGGACATCCTACCCACACTTGTTTTAGGGTAAGTGTAATTTTCGAGGATGAAAATTCTTTTAAGTTGGGGGGAATGTAAGACTCGAGAAATTTAAAGAAAGAATACATAATTAATGACCAATAATTGTTGGTTGAAAGAACCTCTAAGAAATTACTTTGACAAGTCATGGAAAGAAATAGTACTAGCTCAAGTGGTGGAGATTATTATTGAGAGGACTTGGGTTTGAGTGGCATGTGTATGCCATTAGTGTGATGTTTTAATTGTTGCTTTATTGTCTACATATGTTTTGGTGGTGGGACGTGATTTATAATCCTATGTGTGCAATGAATTGGCATGAAACATATATTTGTTTATTGGTTGTGCATATGCTTAATGGATTAGAGAGATGTGAGTTCGAACCTTGGCTAGCCATGAGTAGTTAATTTTTTTTTATGTTTTATTATTTTGCTAAGTGGTGGAAAGCGTAGAATCCTAGAAATTCTCTAAGCAACCAGAAGGGTAAAAGAGTGCCAATTGAGGTGTAGTAAACTCCAAGTAAAGGGCACTTGAATGGTCATTAACCATTATTTTTGCTAATTTTCGTTTTTTATTTTATTGATTTATTTTGGGCTGAAAGTGAGGGGGGAAACGAAGAGCCGATTGGGTGTGGTAGTAGGGAGAGCAAGAGAGATCAGCAAAATTCGTGTCCCAAAAGAGAGGAGTGAGTGCTGGAAAGGAATTTTTGGTGTGGAAGAAAAGGTAAAGGCTTTTAGGGGCAAAGGAGATCACTAGGATTGCAATTGGAGCTTGGAATCTAGGTAAAGGGATTTGTTCTACTTTTAATTTAAATTATACATTTTTGTGAAGTACTACTGTTTGGGTGTATGATTTTTTGTCCACTCATGCTGTTTTTCGAAGTTTTTGGGCTTTTGCCCAGAAACCGCCTGGCGGCTATGAAGGCCCGCTAGGCGACTCATCTTGTTTTCACCTAATTTTCTTGGTTCTGTGATGAACCATTCGTCGACAATGAAGAGCTGCCAAGCGATGCAAACCGGAACATTGCGTTATTGCATTTTTTTTTACGTTTTTGTGATATGTTTTGATGTTCTACAAATTCCTGGGCTCTTACTAGCTTTTTTATTTGTATAATTGACTGGAAATATTCACTTCTGATTGTAATTTGATGATTGGGGTTTTTGTGCACATGAGGGTTCAAAAAGGGCTTGGGAATGAATGTGGAATGTGGTGTGCAAATTTCAAATTTGGTTGTTTTGAGATTGTTTGGATTAATTGAATATTTATGCATGTTGGATACATGATTGAATGTGGTTTAATTGCAATTAGGTGATTGAATTGTGTTTTTGGGGGTTTTAGGGTTTTCGAACAAGTGTAAGAGTATCTGGAATTTGTAGAAATCTGATGCACTACTTGTCGTACATGTATACCGCCAGGCGATGGATGGTGGACAACAACCTAATTTTGTTGGCTATATGGGAAAATCAAATTGTGGTTGTTTGGGGACTATTCTTGCTCATAAAAAAAATAGCATGATGGCATGATGTACATCTTCATACTTGGGTGTGCTCGATGCATGAGTGAAGGATATAGACTAATCTTAAACTTGAATTGGTTTTGAGTTATGGAAATGAAAAGATTAGAATAGGTGCTTTTGATATCATTAAACCTCTTGCATGACTTATAAGTTTAGAAGGTTAATGTTTCGGAGTATTTCAATTGCATGTATGATCTGTTACCAAAATCAAATAGCTACTAAGGTGCACTTATGTATGGATATGTGATCATGTGACTTGATAAATCTTGATTTGTGTGTGGTGCATTAGGATGAAGGCGTATTGTATGTACTATGATAGTTTGTATAATTACATGCATGTTGAGACTGTTGGGTATAAATTCACATATTTAATGTATATTCTTAGTTGCACTTAAGGGATGTCTTATTCCCAAATTCTGAATGCATGAATGATTATGTTTGCTTGGTACTTAGGAACTGTGAAGATGTAATTTGAGGCATGTTGAACTGTACTAATATGTAATTGGTATCCTGGATGTGTGAATGTGATGCCTTGGTGTGTTAGAAATCATTGTACAGTACTTAAACAAGTAGAATTCGTTTTACTGGTGTAATGCCTGATAGTGAGGATGGTATCGCCAGGCGAGAGCTACAAACAGAGAGGTCCCTAGAGCACTTGGCGCTTGAGGGCGTGTATGTACCGCCAGGTGGTGTGCAACATATTTTCGCCTAGTGACGCTTAGGCTGCGTCAGGCGATAGTGCAAGGGCATAGGCTTTTTGTGAAGGATTTTGCATGGAGGGTTGTGATGGTTTGGTCTGGGATATGCTTGAATAAATTATGAGCGAGGAGGTTCGTAATGGAAGTGAAAACACATGATTAATATGTGCGGGGAGGTCTGTATTGGTTGTACTCTTGTGTGGGGATAAGAGTGAGGAGGTTCGTATGTTTCGTGCTCACGTTTGAGGCTGTTATGAGCGAAGAGGTTCATAGTAGGTGTTCACATGTGTTAGACTACGAGTGGGGAGGTTCGTAGAGTTGGACTACAAGCGGGGAGGTTCGTAGGGTTGGACAACGAGCGGGCAGGTTCGTGGAAGCACAAAATTCCCTAAGACCATTGTTGGGTGTGCATTCTTCTCATATAGGTTATGAGATTGGGGTGATATGGTACAAGGAATCTACGAATAATAAAATGGCTAAGTTACTTTGGTTAGTTGTAATTATCATTATTTATGTATGATTGTTTATTTCAACTCACCCTTTCTGTTTGTGTTTGGCGATGATCGTGTGACTTGTCACACGGGAAAAGACGTAAATCTAGGTGAGGACGATGATGCGTAGCGATGGAGCAGGACTAGTTATGGGGATTGCTTTAAGACTTATTTTCAAACTTTTTGTAATTTTCTTTTCTTTAGCTTTTGATATATGTAGTATAATAAGGCCTTTGAGGAGTATTTTTATTTTATGCGGTATAAGTCTTAAAATTTTTCCCGCGCTTGGGAACCATATAAGTTATTGGATTCCTTATTTTATATAAAATTAGCTTTATCAAGTTATATCCTCCTACGGTGTTACGAGATGTATTTATCATATTACAATCATCCAAAAGATAAACTAAAATACAAGTTTATACATGACAATCTAAAGATTTGGAGTTTTTCAAAAAGATATACATAAGGGTCCTAAAAACCATCTATACTGCTGCATCTTCTTCATCTTTAACTAGTTTAGCTAAACTTATTCATTTGTTCACACCAATCAGATGATCATTGCAAAAAGAAAACAAGACAAGACAAACAAGTCATAGAAAAAAAAGGTAAGCTAATGTATAAAACAATTTAATCATTAAAGAATACAATCAATTAAATCATACATGACCAATCATCCTATTTCATACAAAGCGCTAAAAGTATGACTCAATTATCCAGATACATGCATTGATATTGGACCCTGGTAAGTTGTGTACTTGTGGTGGAATCTAATGCTCTATAGAGCCATAGACAAAGGGTTTTACTCTACCACACACAAAGTTAGTCCGTTAATGCCTTTGGCCAAGGTAAAGCCCCTAGACTAGGACCTCATGCTCCTCCTAACACATTCCCTATCCTTCTCTACTTGAGAATTGGATAGTTATTAGAGTGTCAGGATAACTTCCAACGGAATTCCTACAACAATGCAACACTACTATAAGTCACTACTAATCTTCCTTGAATTAGCATTAACCAATCTAAACTCAACCTCATATAAACAATATCAATTACATCTCATATATCAATAATTTCCTAGGCAATAATCCACATTTACCACAAAGCACCAAAGTTTTTGCATAGAAAATGACTTCTAGATTCTGATGTATTCGGTCAGTGAAATCATTCACTCGCTAGGAGAAAAGTGCCCAAATGTCCACTCGCTCAGTGACAAAATGGCTCGTTGAGTGAATAAATCACTATAACTCATAGTGTAATTAGCTTCCCTTACTTGTTAGATAACTTAGATAGCTAAAAGAGTAGCAAAACTCCTTCAATCTAACAGGATGCACAAACTTAACCTAGGAACAACACAAACATGATCAGAGCATACTATTAAAACCATTGATCAGTAGAGACTCACAAAGACGACTCTGATGTGATCCCAACAAGGCTTATAGCTTAGGTCAACGCCTAGGCCCAAATCATGCTTAAGGCCCAATACATGGCCCACATGCACCTTCAAGCCCAAGCCCATCAAGATGCCCAATAACAAGGAGCATGCTCAAAAAGATCCAATTAGGCTTCATTCAAGATGGCCCAAACCCACATGGGCTTCTCATACTCTTCACATGGGCCAAAGAAGATGTGAAGATTTGAAGAGGTGTCTCAAAGAGTAATAGAATAGCAATAATATTGGCCCATTGTTTAGGCTTTGCTTTCTAGAATAATAAGTCAAACAATGAGTAGTTCAATTGATAAAATTGAGCTTGACTAAGCCCGATAGAAGATTTGGCCATGAGCTATCAAAAGAGCCAAGATGGACTAAGTGGAAGTCAACACTTCTTCCTACACCTCATGGATCCAAAGCATCCAAGGGTTAGGAATGCTTCCTCATTTTCCAAAGCATCATCCAATGGCCAAGATCAAGCCTCCTTCTCCAAGCTTAATCTAAGGGCCAAGATCAAGGCCCACTCCATCCAATGGCTCTCCTTTCTCATGTGTAAATGGCTTCATATAAAAGCCAAAATTTCACTCATTTGTAGACAGTCTTGAATTTTGCAATAGAAGCATAGTGTTGAGAGTACTCCACCCTATTGCATTTGAGAGTCTCCTTTGCTAGAGGATTGAATCATCTCCTCTAGCCACCTTCCCTTAGCTTTGTCTTAAGCTAAACCTTCAAACACCTCAGTCCAAACCAATGCTTAGCAAGAGCCTTAAAAACTTGCTTCCACTCCCTTCCATGGATCACGTCTACTTCATGGAGCTTTCATCCATTTCGCACTAAGAGCTCCACCAGACTCAGAAATTACTTGCGAGCTGGAATGAATCACATACAACGGGAAGAATATTTGACCATTAGAAAAAGGTAGGAAAGCAACTTACTCAATTGGAGAAGTTGATTGGACAAAAGTGGAGAGCTAGCAACAAGGATCACCCTTAAGTGGGTTAACCCACTGACTCAATAACCACCTATGGTAGGTAAAATCGGGTTACAAAATCTATGGCTCATCAAAAAGTGAGTCAAGTTGAGTTAACTTATTTTTACCTGTGGTGAGCCAGCTTGTTGAGTTAAATTGACTCACTTTGACATCCCCTATATAGATTTGTTCTATATAAACATACTTATATTATTTTATCTTTAATATTTATAAAAATCACAATTAAGTAATAATATGTTGGTGGGGTGGCACGGGTTTGCTTTTAGGACTAACCACCTTTTACTCTTATCATAGGACTTTAATCTTCCTACACCCCCTAAATTAAAATGCCCATTTTATCCTTATAGATTTGTTAATAAAATATTATATGCCTTCACTTCCTATTCTTTCCTCTTAGTCTACCCTTAAACCTTTCTTCATCTCCATTCATTCTCAACCTTCTTTGACTTTTTCTTCACTCCCTTGGTTCACCATTGAAACTTTTTAAGTGGTAGAACATCCACAGAAGCTTCTTCATTGATTGAAAAGAGGTATGGGTTATGCTTTCATTTTTGTGTCGTTTGTGGTGTCGCTGGTATGGGGTGGGTGCAAGTTTATTTAGGGTTTCCAATAAGTTTCAGATTGATCAATCTGGAATGTGTTACCGGATCCGGAAAGATATTTCAAAATAAGCATTTTAGAATATGTTTGTTACAAATCATTCCGGAAATACTATCTGAAATATACTCTTGGATCCAAAGATAATTTCCCGATTGTATATTCCAAAATATAAAAATGTATTTCGAAATATCCAACCTGAAATGCATTATTACAATTCTCACTAATAATTTTACTACTACTAATAATATTAATAAATTTAATAATAACAATAATTGTAATAATATTAATAGTAATTTTTCTAGCTATTTATTTTAATATTAATAATTTTATTAGCATTTTCACTTGAAGGAAAAGCAGAACTAGAATCATCACAAATAACATTACCACCAGAAGGCAAACAAAAATTAGAGGTATCATAAACAATTTTACTCAATTTATCTTTTAAAGGAAAAACATTTTCAAAGAAAATGCATCTTTAGATTCCATAATAGTATTATTAGAGATTTCATTCACTTCAGAATTAATAACCAAAAATCTATAAGTAGTATTATGCAAATAGTAACCAATAAAAACACAATAAACTGTTTTAACTCCTATTTTTATTTTCTTATTAGGTTGTATATTAACCTTTGCAACACACCTCCACACTTTAAAATAGTTTAAAAAAATGTTCTCTTTTCTTCCTTAACTCAAATCTTTATAAAGAATTCTATTAAGAGTATAACAATCAAAATATAAATCTTCACTCCACATAGTTTTAGGCAAACCCAAACTTGTAAGAATAACATTCACCATATGAAGCAAAGTTCTCTTTTTCCTTCAGCAACACCATTAGATTGAGGACTATATGGAGGTGTTATTTCGTGAATAATTCCATGAGTTTCACAAAAAACACTCATTTCTAAAGACATATATTCACCCACTCTATCAGAATGAACGATCTTAATTTTTCTTTCTAATTGATTTTCTACCTCAGATTTATATATTTTGAATTTTTCAAAAAAATCATGTTTGTGGTTTATTAAATGCACATAAAAATATTTAGATAAATCATCAATAAAAGTAATAAAATATCTTTTACCACCACGTGTCAAAACATCATTACTACCACATACATCACTATGTATCAATTCAAGTAAATTAATTTCCTTTTTCATGCATTTATGTAAAGGTTTTCTTGGTTGTTTGATTGAACACATATTTCACATTTTTTTCTTCAAATCAAAAGAAGATTTAGGAATAAGATTAAAAAGCATTATTCTTCTAATAGAATTTAAATTTGTATGACCTAGTCTAGCATGTCACATATTACAACTTTAGTAAGCTTCCTTAGATAATTTCATTTCTTTATCGATCATGGATCTTTTCATATTTCATTAGTAAGAATGCCGAACTCAACAGAAAAAAAAAAAGAATACAACAAGCATGTTGTAAGACTAGTGTGCAAACTCTAAACACTCCTTATGTGGTTTGAACCAAACTCTCAAAACATGGTTTGAAAAGTTTTATTCCACTATCGGTGAATTCTTCTTTATTTGAGTGAATATGACTCTTCTTTGTTCATTGATCACTCAGTTATAGATAATTCTCTTCAATGTTTTATTGAAGAGACTTTAATCAAGCAAGCGTCCATCCAAAAACTTCAATAAAAATTACAAGTAATTTGATGGACACTTATCAACTTATCTTGAAGTAAATGTTAAATATCAGAAAGGGTGATCTTTTGTCCGATCATTTATTATATCAACAACTTGTTGTAGGTAGCATTAAGTATTTGACCATTGGATGGTGATAAACAAACCTCATATTTTATTGTAGTAAACACTCATCTAACACTAATTATATCATATTTTTATTTTAAAATATAAAACTATTTGAGAAGAATAACAAAAAAATTAAAAATATGTTTTTTATTAAGTGTCTCATAGGTGTAGGAAAAACTTTGTAGTGTTTGTGTATACGACCTGGCATATCATTTTTTGTTCAGCAAGTGATAAATTTATGCATTATCTTCGTCATTTAGGATTGACAACAATTCATCAAATAATTTATTATTCGAAAGGAATCTCTCAATGAAGTTTGTTCTTTCCTACCAAGACAAATCTTAAATTGATTGCTTATAGTGACACTAATTCTGTCACCTGTCCTTATACCAAGTGATTGGTCACTAGACACATGCTTCTTAGCTCCTTCTTAATCTATCGGAAAAGTAATAAGTAAGCGCAAATATCTAAATCACCTACTAAATCATAGTATTTTCATGCCTTGTAAAATAATTTGGCTATGTTGTATTTTCATTTTCATTGAACTTAAATTTTCTCAAACAAATCCAACACTTCGTATGTTGACAATACCGTATTATTAAAATTATTGCAAATTCAATATTCCAAAAACAAATCAAACACACTAAAATAGATTGTCATTATTTTATTTTGAGACATGAAAATCATAACATGTCAATCTCTTACATCAATACTTAATTTCAGATAAGTTAAGAATATTCTTATCAAAATTATTCCTTGTTTTATTGCTTGTTCACAAGTTAATGTTTTGGCCAACTTTATCAATCTAAGGTGAATGTAAATCAAAAATCATATTTTCTTAATGATATTAATTTATACTCCTAATATCTTTGTTCCCCATTCTCCTCAATAATTTTGAGAATTAATTGCCCGTAAATATTTCTATCATTATTTATAAAATGGATAATGTTCCTGCATAGAACAAATAAGATCAATTAGACACAAGTGCCACCTTACCCATATAGTCCGCTATCTCCTTGGTTGGCCTCTTCCCATTTGGCATATATCGACTTGGACCCAAGAGGGGTTACCTGCAGAAGGAACTCCGAAGCTTATGTCAGTGAAGGCTCTCAAAATTCGTGGGGTCCATGTATTATTAATTATGTTTGCCCATTCCATGGGTTGGGCCCTGGTTTGGGCCATAGGTGGGCCTAGGCCTTAGCCAGGCCCTTAGTCTCGACTGTTGTGGGCTTACTGAATTTCAGGAGTGCTTTGATTTCGTCAAGTATCTTAGGGTGGACGATGTAAGCCGATTACCCCTTTAGCAGCTTATGCTGCCATTGCTCATATGTCATCCTAGGCTGGTTGTTCCTTTTAGCGTCTTAGGTTATTGATTCAGGCCGGTTAGGCTTAGGCCAGCCTAGGCCGATTACCTGAACTACTTCGCGTGTAGATATGGTGATCGTTTATTATTATTATTTGGTTGAATTGGTTAGGTGTGATACAAATAACAACAGACATGCTTCAGTTACATACACCTCTTTCAAGAGAGAATTCAAACTTTAGTTTGTCATATTCTTTAAGATCATTGTCATCCACTAAACTCATACTCCTTGGTTTTAGTTGTTTTAGGTAATAAGCATTACTTTAATCAGAGCCTCAGAGGTTTATATGCTAAAATTAAGAAATAAACTACGTAGCATACTATTACCAATTGCCAAAATTTACTTTAATTTCAATTATTTGACTAGGTGGCTAATGTAGGTTGGAGTAAAGAAAAAAAAAATTGAAGGTGAACGAGTTGTGAGAATGAAACGCCTCCAACTTTATAGAATTGTTTAAATATGAAAATCAAATTTACAGACATTTCACTCATGACTCAAGTTAACATGACAGCAGGAGTAAACATGTAACGTTTGCATCTATAGTATTCAATTATGAAAAACAAAATAAAATGTACTATAGGCGTAGAAATTGGTGACGATACAAACCAAATCAGTCAATGTATAAAGATTGATTTAAAAAAAATGTATAAAGACCAACTTAAAAATGTGTGACACAAAACCTAAAATATACATTAAATAAAAAGCAAAATTAAATAGTTAGGGTGGTTTAGCTTATTTAACAACAAATTTAGACGAAGTTAATTCAAGAATTTTGATACCTTATTCCACCTTAAATGTGTTGTTATTATAGAAATCCCTATTTTTCGCATACTTACTTCCTTAAGCCAAGTAGAAAGGCAGGGTCACAACTCAAAACTTGCCCTAATAAAAAAAATAAAACAATATACTTTGATCAATTGTAATGATCCTTAACCAGTAACAGAGTCAGCGTGGCTTCATGGCCAACAGATATGATATTGATTCTGTTCCATACATTTTAACCAGCTCTTCCTGTTTCACCATATCACAAACAAATTAGTAATCTTGGAAAAAAAATGCATAATAATAATAATAATAATAATATACCAACATGATCATCAATTCAAGACTCATAATTAACTTGTAAATCATCATCAAATGCTGGTGATTAAATAATTATTATCTAAGAAACCAACTGAATGAGGGCATCATCACGAGGGCAAATTCAGCCAGAGTCACGAGAAAGAGCACGACCATAATGCAAGAAAACTGGCCTTTTAAAATTGCAGAGGTTAGGTGAAGACCCTGTGAGTAAGATAAAAATACAGACTTATCATCATACAAGGCTTTTAGACAAGATATATCTTGGTTTCTCTCTTAGCCCCTTGATGGACATCTTTTTGGCTTTTGGGTTTATAAATGATATTAGAGATAATGGTTTAGCTAGATAGAGATTTGGAGACATTGCTTGGTGCTTAACCATATTGAGAAAGCATTAGACAAGACTTAATTCTTGGTTTGTAATCTTGGGAATAATCAAATAGCTCCCGCTGGACTGGGAGCATACTAATGGTAAGTCAAACGGTGGGAAAAGAATATTGGAAATTCACAAGTCATAAAGTCCCGCATTCATAATAACGAAACGAGTTTTGAAAGAACCAAATAAGTGAAAATTACTCAGATTCATTGCCTTTAAATGAGTTAGGAATGTAATGTTAGGCCTATCTCATTGGCTTTGGATATTATAACTAAACAAGGACCACTGTCTTTTAAAGGACCTAAATACTACATTTGAATGAACGGTAAATAATTCAACAAATAGGCGATGAAGTTTAAGTGATGGACCTCTATCGCATCATTTTCATTGCAGATTTCCAGACATTCCTCAGAAAGACTCTTGAGCCTTTGTGTGAGCACGGAGTTTTCATCCTTAAGAATTTCCATTTTTTTATGTAACTCTTCACATTCCCTCTGCCAAAATGGAAAAGATGAAATTGAATACAAACTTCAAGAAAACAGTAAGGGTTTCCAGAAAGAAACCACTACTATTTCACAAAAAAGTAATAAAAGTCAGTTAAAAGCACAAGTAAAAAATTGCTACTTCTGTATTAAAGATATGATTTTGCTTTTAGAAAGCTCAGAAATATTGTTTGGAAGAGTTCTGTCCCACGTTTTAACAAGTGGGTGGTTGTAAAAATACAAAATAATCTATGAATCTTGTATAGGCATGTGGGTTCTTTTTTTGTAATTTTGTCAAGAGTTTACATAAACTTGTAAGCTTCCATAAACTACATCCGTAGAGTTGACTCAAACTCGGAAGAGTTAACATAATAGAAGAAATAATTCAACAAAATACTGTTATTAACATTACTAATAATTTAACATTTCAATTTCAAGATAAAAGAAAATATAAAATCATAATAATAAAGTGTAATAGTTTATCAGTAATAAATATGATCAAACTACATAAAACACCTAGTTATATATAAATTCAGAAAAGCATAAGTTATTAAAGTTTTTTTAGAAGGGCTCATTTTCTTTCAGTCATGATAAGCAGAAATTACAATTGATTTGAAATTTATTGACTCACTTCTTGACTCGGGAGCTTATACAAATTTTCAATGAGTTTGCAAAATTTACAGGCTTTATCCCAAAGAGTTTGATAGAAAGTTAACTTGTTTTATTCTACGTGGAATCATAAAAGTACACGAATTTATTAGTTCACACAAATTTGACAACTATGCACAAGTAAAATAACAAAACAAAAAAGAAACTAGATGAAGACGTGAAGTAGGAATAAAGATTAGGAGAAATTGATTAAATTAAACAATTATTGTATTTAATTTCGATTATTTAATCATGCTTAGATCATTACAAAATATACTAATTTATTTAGGGAATGTAAAAGAAAAGGGCACAAAGAGATTAGACGAAAAACTTCCCAGCAATCCTTAAGTTACTAACATAGGAAATGAACCAGAAACTTCATTTTACCTTTTCAATTATTGTTGAATTCACAGAACAATTTCATACTTTTCTGTAATTCTAGAGATATAGCAACAATAGATCCACAAATTCTGTAATTAAATATTCTCTTATTTAATTGATCCCAACAACAAAAGATACAACTTGTAATTAAGCAGATCAAATCTGCTACAAATAAGAAAAATAAAACACACATTAACCGGAAACAAATCTCCTACAAATTACAAAAAGAAAATAGTAGAGATATTGCTAAACAATAAATATGATCTGATTCATATTTGTTACCCTTACCTTGATCCAACAAATCAGGACAGATATAAAATTTCTAATTTATCCATGTCTCCATAATTTATTTTGAATCATAAAAATCCACAATACTTTAGTAGTATGTATGTACCTCTTTCCGCATCCTTGATCTCCTAGCCGATTCCCTATTCGACTGTCTTTTTCTTTCTCTTCTTATTTCATCCTTTTCCTGTCAAAAGAAAGCCACCTCTGTATGAAATAGTAGACACAGTAACATGGCCAAGAATTAAACACATACACATTTGCAGCTAGAATGCTAATAATAATACGGAAATAGTATTTCACGTGAAAGGCTCAACTGACAGGAATGAAGTGTGGAATATCAATCTTAGAGGGAAAAATCATTCATGTGGCTTTGTCTAAAAGCTTGAGTTTTATCCTAGACATGATGATATCTTCCGATCAAGTAGCCAAGAGTTGAACCCTTTCACCCACATTCCTCTAAAAAAATTAGTATTTCATCACATGGTAGAATCAGCCTACGAATTGTCTATGCTTCACGCTGAAAGGGCACTTGTTTAGGGGGCTGTTAAAGATAATATCATTTTGTGTTTACTGACAATCAACATTACGTTTCCATTTTAACTCTACAGTCATGTTTGGTACTTTGTTAATTATAAATAGCTTATACAGAAGAGAAAAATAGAAGGAGTTGATCCGTATAACCTTTTCTTTCTTTTGGTTTTGCTTATAATATATTTCAACATTGAATATGTAGTTTAAGATACAAAAAGCACAATTACATCAACAAAACCTTTTTATATATGCATATATCTTCAGCATAATAATTTAAAAGGGATCTTTCAATTTATATTAGTAAATTGATTGTTCTTGCTTTTTGCTAATCTAACAAATAAAAGTTAATCAAACAGACTGTAAAATCAATATAACTTTGGCATACCAACTTCACAAGTTCAGTGTTAGTGCCAATTGCATCTAGGCCCGTCTCCAAACCCTGATTTGGTTGCGTTGAACTTGCTGCAGAGTAATGGGAAGAAGGACTGTTAGTATTGGAAAACTGCCTTAGTTACAATTTCTTTGGGCTTCCTTCATTGCAATCTCCTCCAGCACCTTTATTGTGCTGGGTATGGAATGTGTTTAGTCCCACATCACCTAATGATATGATCAAAGCATTATTTATAATAGGGATTAAGCCGTCCTCACCTTACAAGTTAATTGTGAAGTCGTGTTGGGTCAAAAAGCCAGATTCTAAGAATTAATATGAATTTCATTAAGAAAATATACTGATCACCTTCTATGCATTTTCCTTGTTTTGAAATATCAGATAATAAAGCATTAATTTCCATTGTTCAAATAACCAAGAGAAAAAATTATGGTCTTAAAATATACCATTTTCAAGCATCAAATTACAGTATTGCTCCTTAGTTGAAGGAAAATCCTGCAACATAAAGGATGTCATCAGTCCTTCTCAGCCAAAGATTCTAAGCATCTTGAACTACACACAATAAAAAAGTTCATCTTTAAGCTTTACTAAGTTACCAGTTTTCAAGTGCTCTATAAAGTAGCAGTAATAGAACACATATTGCATTCCTCAGACATATAAATATACCTCAATAAAAAAAAAAATTTAAAAAATAGGACGTCATACATTAGCAGTGTCATGGTCTTCATGTAGTGATCCCTTGTTTCCATATGCTTCACTGTGGCACAAATAATATTTTATATTTTATTTAGGTTTGGACAAATATAATAAAAATAGTCCCAGAACAAAATGTACCTGCACAACACTCTATCCTTGTTTTTCAGTATCGAAGAATTGCTTCCATCTCCTCTTGATTCCTTAGGTATTAAACTTTTAGGTTGTAAGTTTCTAGCACATTTTTTTATTGAATTTAGGTTTTGCTCGCCAAAAGTCCTGTGTACTATTTCTGAAAAGGCCAGTACAGCATCCTGACCGAAATGAAAAAGAAGTTGTACTGTATGCATCAGCAAATATATGAACAGATACACTTGATCAACATGGAAATTGCTGTAAGAGGGAAAAAAATTAAGTTTAACCCTACAAGAATGTGAGTACACATTCTATTAAACCTACACCCACTGCAAACTAGAATTTCATAGAAATTATGGTCGGATAAAATATTTTATGTACTCTGTAAAAATTTATTGAAGATTTAAGATTACCTCAGATACTTTAGGTTTACTGGAGAGCTTCATTGGATCCTGTAAAACATCAGATTGAAGTAGTGTGCAGTTTGCCTGGGCCAAACATAAAAGAATGTGAAAATGAAACGTGAAACTGATAGAACACCATTCATAAACTGATAAAATATTGTATTGAACACTGAAATAACACAAACAATACAGTAAAACACTTGCTATCCCAGAGACTACGGTCTCCTACAGAGACTTTTCTATAGCTACCAACCGCAAATAACTACACCTTTCCTAATTACACAACCTACTATCAAATATACACACACATATATACACTCCTAACACATAGCTGCCAACAATTATTTTCTATGCGCAACTGCCATCATGCAATTTCTAATACAGAACTGCTCTAGTACAAAAACAATAATTTTCCTGATAATTAGCTACGCCAATTCATAAATGGCCCCTTTCCTAACTAACTAGGATCTCAGTTCCTATGAGAAACGTGTCCCTTTATCATAGGCAAAGAAAGAAACCTGACATAATTGGCAAATGTTATGTATATCACTACCTGGTTTGGCCACATATAGAGAGGCATGTAACCAGCTGCGTGTTGATATAAAAAGGGAATCGGGGTAGACGCAGAATTGTTATATGCCTATTTAAAAGAGATGTACACAGTCAGCTTTTTTATACGTGACAAACACCAAGTGTGCATGATCTAAATACCAACACAAATTGGTTCCAACCGGAAAATATTTTTCACCTGCATAGAAGGAGCCCAGTGTGTTGGCAAAGGTTTGTCAAGAATTTCCTGCTACAAATAGAAAATAAAATAAAATAAATTAGGATGTTAGTTAAAATCAGATTGCAGAAAAGGAAAATTGGTTAAGATGGCATTGGCATGATTACTGACATCTTCAGGCACCAAATAATTGTAAGCTGTATCAAACATATTAGATTTTTGTGTTCCCATCACGCTTGAGAAGCTTGTAACTCAGTACCTTTCAAGATGAACAACCGCTTTTAAATTAAAAAAAATAAAAATAAATACCAAGTGAATGAGAATCAGCAATGAACATGGATGGGTTCGTTTAAACATGTGAGCCAGCTGTGCTAAAGGAAAGTACAAACAATATAAGACCACGATCCTTTTTCTTCTAATGCATTTTCTACAGAAGGACAATTGTCAAGAAATATTTGGTAAACTAAATTGAAAATTGAATTTCATCAGTTAATTGTACACACCCACTGAAATTGCCATTGGCAGATAATGGATGATCAAATTTCATCTATTCAAACTTTCAAGAAACAAAGAGAATAACTGTTTCATTAGTACTTATTCGAAAAATCTTCTAGGCTAGTTTGAACGAACTTCTCAATAAGCTCTCTAAAGATAAAAAGAATGAAAAGAAAAATTAGCTTATACATGTACAAATTTGAGTTTTTCTCATATATATGTGTGTTTGTAGTTTCTCTATTTATTTTTTTTTAAACATGTGCATAAGCTAATTTAGCTTATGCAGAAGTCAAATTGATCATTTTCTTCTTAATTTTTTTCCCTAAAAGGATCTACAGAGAAGCTAATCCTAACATAACTTTTATAAAACAACTATAAGCTTAACTATGAAGCTTCCTGTAACAAATTAAGGATCTTAACTTTTGAAATAAGCTTAAACAAATTTACAAGGTAATAACACTATTTCCAATAGGCCCAATGAACTCTTCAAAACGCTTTCCAAATAATATCAAAACAAATAATAAAGGTAACTTATTTCCATTTAAAAAATATAAAATTGAAAATGTTCTCTCCCTCTCCCCAAATTTTTATTCCTTCCAATTCAACACGGATATGCATAATAAGGGAACCCTCCTACAAAAAATGAACACTGCATTGCCAAAAAAAAATCCAATAACATAAATACAAACACATATTCCCAATTTTTTGTAATGTAAAGATGCACACCGAATGAAAATTGCACTGTCGGAAATTCTCCAATAAAATAAATTCTACAAACTAAAAGACGAAAAAGAGTAAAAAGGTAGGATAGAAAAGACGAGAGGATAAAGCACATAACTAACACGTTTGAATCAGTGAACAATAACAATAAGGGGAAACAAACAAAACCAAATTAAAAAATGGAACCAATTAAAATCTAAAAAGGTGAAATGAAAGCTTCAAATCTAGCAGAACTGAAAGAGTAGCGTATAAGAGAAAGAGAGAGAAGGAGAAGAAGAAGAAAGGGAAAGACGAAGACCTGTGTGGCGCGAAACACAAACTAGTGTGTTGTGTGTGAGTGTATAATATTGTATAAATTAATAAATAAATAAAAAATAGAACGGAAACACTGTTTTATTATTTTGAATTGTAGAGAAAATTAGTTTGTTCTTTATTAATTGGTAATTAACTGGATTAAAATTTGTTTCATAATGAAATAATTTTATTTTTCTTTCCTCCATAAAATATTTATTCTACATTTGAAAGAAAATCAAACCGTCATTTTCAATAATATCAACGGCCACTTGTTTTTAGGTTATAAATAAATTCATATATAAGATATTACTTTTCATTTGTTCACATAGCGTAACTTTATTATTTATTATATACTTATCTTATATAAGGTAAAAACTTTATTTTTAATCTTTTATAAGTAAAATATTGACCATTGTACAAATGCATTTACTAATATTATTATTTAAATAAATTTTATTTTATATAATTTATTTTGTCTATCTATACATAATACAGGTACAAAATGCAAGTTTTTTCATATCAAACACAAAAAGTAGAATACACAAAATTAACCAAAAGTGAGAAGTATAAACACTCTTAACAGGTGGCAAAGTGTGGTTTTTACACGTGTGATCTCCTTGTTATGCTTTAAATTCAACAAGAAACATTCATCTCCTTTGCTAAAACCCTAAATTTTTCACTCCCAGCTTTTCTCTCATACTCTGCCGTCTCAAATCCTAATTTTTTCACTCTCAACTTTTTTCTTATCCTCTGCCGCCTCAAACCCTAATGTACTACACCTAGCCGGCCTAACAAAACACACCAACATTTCTCATCCTTTGCCGCTATAGATACACCGGCAAAGGCTGGGGACTGGTGTACTACACCTAGGCGGCTTAGCCTGACTATAGCCATAAAATCTGTCTACATAACCTCCAAGGACGCAAATAATCACCATATATGCTGAGCGAATAAGAGTAACTGGCCTAAGCCGCTAAAGAGTAATCGGCTCAAGCCACTAACTTAAGAAAATTAAGTGAGAACTTGACAGACTCATAGCATTACCAGCAAAGCCCCTACGATAATCGAGCTAAGGGGCCTGGGCTAGCCCAGGCCCACCTACGACCCAAACAAGGGCCCAACCCATGACGTGGCTAGACATAATTAATAATCTATAAATATGCATGGACCCCAGCAGTTAAAGGTACGCATTCATTAATCCCTTAATCACGAGATTTGACTTTTTAAGACTTCTTTGCTGACTTGAGCGTCGGAGTCTTCTCCGCAGGTAACCCCTCTCGGGTCCAAACCGGTCCAAGCCGAGACACCAACAGATAGCATATGCCAGCCAGAAGTAAGCCTACTGAGGAGATTGTGGATTGAGGTAAGGTAACGTTTGTGTTTGACATCTCTTATTTGTTCTCCGTAGGAACACCTATTTTTTTCACTCCCAACTTTTCTCTCATCTTTTGCCGCCTCAAACCTTAATTTTTTTACTCCCAACTTTTCTCTCATCCTCTGTGTCACCTTACTCTTCCTCTACAAGCAAAATCCTATTTTTTCTTTCTTCACTATCAATGTCTCATTGGTTCTGGCTTTGTCATTTTATTGGGTCTCGAAGGTTTGATCATCCTCTTCCCACCACATTATTGGATCTTGAAGGTTTAATAATCTTCTCTCAACCACTGATTGTTTTAATTTTTTACACGTGTCACTCCATAGTTGTGCCACGTGTCAAAATGATTCAATTTGGTCCCTATATTTGTTTTTAGTTTCAATTTAGTCCTATTTTTTGTAAATATAAAACAAATATTGTCCCTCCTTAAATTGACACTTAATTTAGTTTTTTGTATAAATCTTATGATGATATTCTTACTAAAATTGACATTTTTATTAAATATTTTTAAACAAGCTTTTTTTAGTTTTATTATTAAACAAAGTTAAACCCCAAACTTAATTTCAACAATTAATAATTTTGTCATCATATATAAAGACATCAATTGTATCATATTATACAAATTTAGTGAAGATTAAAAATCAAATAACTTGTCACACATAAGTTTAGGAATTAAATTTCAAGTTTAAAACAAAACCAAAGTTTAATGTTTTGTATAGAATTTAAAGTTAATTTAATAAAAACATTAATTTTAGTAAGAATATCACCATAAGATTTATAAAAAAAGTAAATTGGGTGTTAATTTAAGGAGGGACAATATTGTTTAATTTTTACAAAAAATGGGACTAAATTGAAATTAAAAACAAATATAGGGACCAAATTCAATCATTTTTACATTTGACACAATTGTGAAGTGACACGTGTAAGAAAAAAAGAAAAAAAATTCAAAAAGTTCAAAAAAACCAAAATTTGACATGTGACGTTGACTTTAACATCGTCTGGTCAAACTAACGATAATGACTAAATTGAATAATTTTTAAGAAAATGAGAACCAAATTGAGACAAATAAAACTTGAGGACCAAACTAATATTACTTGACAAATAGAATGACCAAAAGAGTAATTTAACCTATATATATTTTCTATCTTTTATTTTTTCTGATTATTTGGTTTGTCATGAAACTCATTCGTATCTCCAATGTATTTTTCAATTTATCATAACCTTTATGTAATTATGTTAAAATGATGTATGTAAATTAATTTTTGTTATGTCTCACATTTGAATATTTCTATTATTTTTTAATATTTTTATGATTTAATTACTCCGATGGTACCCACTTTGGTACAAGTGTGTCAATTTGGTATCCGATTTTAAAAAAGTGTCAATTGCATCCTAACTTTTGAAAAGTACTTCAATTAGGTCCATTTCAGATAGAGTTGACTAACGTTGTTAACGACATGCCATATGTTAGTCTATGGTTTTTTTAATTTTTTTTTTAATTTTATTTGATTTTTTAATTTTTTTTAATTTTTTGAAAAAAAATTAAAAATGCCACGTGTCAGGTCATTGTGTGTGCCACGTGACATTGTTAGTGCCATGTGACATTGTAGTGCCCATATATGTCTTTTTGTCCCCATATATGTCTTTTTGTTTCAATTTAGTACCTACTTATGTGTATCTGATTCAATTTTGACCTAATTTTTTTAATAATTAAAATTCATTTTTTATAAAGTTAAAAGTAATTAAGTATAAATTTTTTACAAAAATTAAGTATTTGATATTTATATTATAATTTAGTGGTAAAAGTCATTTTATTAAGTCATTTTTAATAAAAAAAACAGTAGTATAACATTCATACAAATAGAAATTTTGGTTTAAAATTAGTAAGAGACAATATTGTTCTATTTTGGAAAAATAATAATAATTAACAAAACATAAGTACTTAATAAAAAAGAAATTTATAAAGTAATATGTTAAAAAGTCAATTTTAATAAAAAAATATTAGTAAATTATTTATATAAATAATAAATTTGGTTTGAAATTGAGAGAAACAATATAAAGATTAGTAGTTAATTTTGTAAAAATATTTACACTTATTTAGTTTTAATCTTATAAAAAATGGATTACAAAAATATTTTAATTATTAAAAAAATTGGGACAAAATTGAATCAGATATACATAAGTAGGTACTAAATTGAAACAAAAAGACATATATGGGGACTAAATCGAAATCAACACAATGACATGTAATAGTGACACTGACACGTGGCACTGACAATGCCACGTGTCACATGTAGGGACCTGACACGTGGCATTTATTATTATTTTTTAAAAATTTAAAAAAAATTTAAAAAAACACATATTGACACGTGACACGTTGTTAACGACGTTAATCAACTTCGTCTGAAAGAAACCTAATTGAGCAATCTCTCTAATAGGCTTCCTCCCGGCTTGGACTGGCCTGGACCCAAGAGGGGTTACGTGCGGAGAAGACTCTGACGCTCAAGTCAGCAAAGGATTCTCAAAAAGTCAAATCTCGTGATTAAGGGATTAATGAATGCGAATTTGGATTCTCTGCTATGTTTTTATTTTGCTGTGTCTCTACTGTGCCTTCATAATACACATGATTACCACTAATTTTGACGTTTTAAAACATATTAAAAAGATATTTAAAATACTAACACAATGTATTTTTAATGCTCAGCAGAGGACAACACCAAAAAACCAGTAGAGAATCTAGACTCAATGAATGCGTACCTTTAATTGTTGGGGTCCATGCGTATTTATAGATCATTAATTATGTTTGACCACGTCATGGACTTGGCCATCGTTTGGGGTTGCAGGTGGACATGGGCTTGGGCCAGGCCCATTGGTTCGATCACTATTGGCTCTAAGGGACTTGCTTGTAGTACCTTAAGTCTGTAATAGTTCTCGTTTTATCTTCTGATGTAGGCGGCTTGGGCCGCTTACGCCTACTTGATTGATTCATCTGATATTTAATATTTGTATGGATATTCTGCGGGAATTCATATCGACAGATTTTATCAATGGGACCGCCTAGGTGCAGTACAATAACTTTTATTAGTGTATAAAAAAAGATTCATTAGAATTTAAAAAATTGAAGTAAACAAACATTTAAAATATATTTTAATTTGAATATTTGTTTTCCTTTTATATTTTAAAAAAAATATTTTTGCAAATTTAATAAATGTTTTTGTTCTCATGATTTTTTTTTTGTATTCTAATATAAAATTAAACAATTATGATTTATTTCGAAGCATTTGATATCAAAGAAACAATCATCCTCCTAATATTGAATATTTGATAATATTATGTTTATTTTACCGTAATTTTTTATTATTTTATGAGAATTAATTAAAATTAATATTGAAGTAGTAAGAAAACGAGTACGGACATCGGTGCGAGATTATACCCGTTACCCGATGAGGATGTGATGAGACAAAAGTTTGAAACCTATTAGGTTTGAGTATGGGGATGAAGATGAATTTTTTTACAAAGATGAGTTTTGGATAACAAACCCGTCCCCGCTCCGCCATCCCTACCCTTGAGGGGAGATTTTTGGAAATAATTTAAGTGTGAGTCAAAAAGTCTCATATTGAATAAAATAGACAAAATTAAACACTATATACTAATAAAAATTCATAACACGATTGTCTTAAGGTCTTGGGGTGAAAGTGGTATCAAATGTCTTGTATGTATAAGACCAATGTCATATATATATATATATATATATATATATATATATATATATATATATATATATATATATATATATATATATATATATATATATATATATATATATATATATATATATATATATATATATATATATATATATATATATATATATATATATATATATATATATATATATATATATATATATATATCAGAACTATAACCAAATCATATGAAAAAAATAACTCAACATATCTTAACTTAACTTGGTAAGAACAAAAATAAAATTAAAAATGTTTAAAAATTTGACAAAATTAAAAAGGAAAAACATGATAATGAAATAAAAAAAAAAGTATCTATCTTAGTTTACGTAGTAAAATATGATAAAAGAATGTTATATCTCAACAATCTCTATATCTCTTTTGCAGTAGTAAAGTAAACAGGACAACATGTTCACATCGTGTTTCTGGACATGATAAAAATAAAATTTGGTCTATCTGAGTACTGATAAATTATAATAATGAAAAATTATATTAACTAAAACTAAAAAAACATAAATCAATAACCCTATCCTATTTTTTTAATTTGTGTCGGTTACAATAAAATATCACAAACACATGAAAAAAGTAATAGAAATACTATGCATCTGAATGGTGAATTATTGAAAACCCAATTGTATTTAAATTGGTGAGGTTGTTAGCATTTGAAGATTCAAAATTTCATTTATGAAAGAGTGGGTTTTCTCATCATAGGATTCCCTGCAACATGTGGAGGATAGAAGAATAAGATATTATTAAAAGGACGATTGCATATATTTTATAAATTAATCATATTCCAGCTGTTTCTTCAAATACTTTTTATTACAACTTGTAAATACAGACAAAAAGCACCAATTATGTGTATTATACACAAAAAGTATTATTATTTTAATGTACCAGATATTTGGACTAATAAGTCACTAGTCCTTCTGAATTATATTTTTTAAATTTTATAACATATGTATATCTTATTATAAAGATACTTATGTTAGTTAAGAGGATTTGTGTTTCATTTTGACCTTTTATTTTTAATGAAATATTTTCTAATTTTTCTTTGGACTGTTTTAAATAACATATTTTTTATTTCAATTTGTTTTCTTATTCATTTTCCTTTTACCTATGCAAACAAAAAATACAATATTGATAAGATTTAAAAACCGCTGTAAATAACTATTTTAAAAACATTTTTGTGTTACCAATGAAGTTATTGAAAAAGGAAATGAATAAGGAGAGAGAAAGATTGCAATCTATCATTCCATTGTTCAAAGCAATGCCATGATTCGGTCAATATCAAAGTGTCAAGTCTGCTCACAATTTCTTTCACATTCTCACTTTTTGGTTGCAAAATTCCCTGTGTCTTACTTTTTTTTTTAATCTTTTACTTTGCTTATTCATCTCCATTTTAATTTAACTTATATTTATTGAGTAATTATATATTATGTTTTAATTTTAATTGATTATTTTAAAAAATAAAATATAATGTGCACATTAAATAATAAAGAATTCATTTATGAATTTCTAAACTATTTTTTATAAATACTAGATTTTCATGACATATTTAAAACATCTATCCACTTCTTGTTCTAATAATAAATTTACTACAAGCTTAATATTTATATACAAAAGAAAATAAGTTTTTTTTTTTTACTTCTTAAAAGGAAAACACTTCTTGTGTAACATAAAACTCTACCAACAAACACAATTAAAAACATCTCAGTACACACTGAAATTAGAATGTCAGATGAAGGCGTTTTTACGTCTTATCATCTTAGCCTCAATTTTTGAAATTTAAAATTTGATTTGATTTGTTTAAAAGTACATTTCATAAAAATATAAATATAATATATAAATAGTTGAAACTTATCAAAATGAAATAACAAAAGAAACAAGAATTTTTAAATTTTAAAACAATTTTATTTTATTTTGTGTGTATCAATTATTCAATATATAATCCAACCCACTCCTAATTGTATTGGAAAATGGGTTTGATGAACCCAAAGCCAACCCCACCATGAACTTCCTACCATTTTCCAAAAGAAATGGCTTACTTATGAATGATTACATTTCCTCATTAGGCACCAAAACCAGACAAACCAGTTTTTGTGTCTGCACTCTCACTTTACTACAATACATACACACCCTTCACTTCTGTCAGAGCCAAGACAATGTGTGAGTTTCAGGCACAACCATTGTTCCATTCTCTCCCCCTTTCTCTTTTTCTGTCTCAGACAACCAATGGCTCTTTCAAACTTTCAACTTGAACCACTCTTTCACTTCACCCTCTCTTCTTTCAGCTACCCTTTGCTGCACAAAAGGTTTGTTTCTGCCTCTCTTCTTTCCATGTTTCCTGCATTGCTCCACTTTCTTCACTCACTCCTTCCTTCTTTAAAGCTGAATTCTTTTATTTTTCCCTTTTGTTTTTGTGGAAGATCAGCAACTTCATACCTCATACCCTTGTCTATTTTTTCTTTTTGTTCTTTTTACTTGGTTTTGGAATCTGATCTGAGGCCTGCTGTTTTTCTTCTCCCTTAAATTTTGCTAAATTTTTCTCCCACCACTTTCATGTAACTGAAGTTGACCTCATATGCCAGTTAGATCTTCAGTTATGTTATTATTATTCAAAGATGTAAACTTTACTCATCATTTTGCTCCTATTTTTTCTGCATGAAAGTTGGAACTTTAACATGTTATGATTTATGAATCCATCATTTGGCTTCATTTAAAAGGAAAAGATGGTTATTGGCATTTCTTTTTGTGGAATCTGGGATGGCTTAACGAGGTTGTTTATCTGTATTTGTTACATTACTATTAGTTGTCTGATTGGAGCTGATTTCAAAATTACTTTTTGTTTTCCATGTAGTATTTGCTCCAAAATCACTTTATATCCTATGAAAACGCTCAAATTGAACCATTGACTTGTTTGTATTCTATAATGTCAAGATTCTAGATGCTACATACATAAGTTTTGTTGTTGTTCCAAAAGCTCTTAGATAAGTTCAAATGTTATGGTCTTAGTTGAGGCAAGGAAAAGCCTGGAGAACCTATAGCTTCAGTTTAAAACATGGTATGTTGCCTCGAGTAAATTTAGTTGCTTAAGGTGTTTGGATTCGATCTCTAGCAACACGCTCTCCCCGTTTTTCATTTTCTTATCCCTCTGCAATCTTCCCTTGTAAAGTGGAGTTTGTTGTTGTTACTGATGGACAAGTAGTGAAGCTTGTTGTTAAGATTAAACAGGGTTCATAGTCGTTAGTAGCTAAACCTATTGTATCGTGGGCAATGCATAATCTCTGGATTATGATGGTCTTCCCATTAAGAATATTTCTCAAACTTAATGCACTGGTGTTTTTCTAATACTATTATTATGATTTTTAAAGAGAGTCTTGTGGAGGCTTTCAGAGATGAGTGGAAGTTGTTATGGTGTTTCAGTATGGAAGATCTCTCTTGCTGATAACTCTTCCGAATTGGTTATGTTGCTGCATTTTATGCTGTTCTTAGTAGAAGTACATTAAATGTCCATGTAATGTTCATAAAACGCACAAGACAAGACAAGCCAGATCTATACAATAGGCCTTGCAGATTCAGACACACTTGTTACTGTTAACCCGTAGATTTCCATTTATTCTATTTTAAATTGGTTAGAATGAGTTGTGGTTTATGTATTCCTCAACTTCATTTTAGTTTATTGACCAGTATGTTGAAATTGATCACTTTGAGTGTCTTGTCCTTCAATGTTGGTCAGATTCACCACACTCATACTTGTTCCTTTACATTTATCTATACCTCACAGATCGTCTTTTCTTCCATTCCAACTAAACTTTATTGTTCGTGTTATTAACTCATCAATATCATTTGTTTAAAGCGTGTGAATTTGACGACTTTCTAAATGAAAGTAGGAAGAAGATTCACCACCTAGTAAAGCCTCGTATTAACAAGCTAGAAGACATCTCCAATTTTTCCTTTAAGCCAGAAATATACCTTTTAGGCATTAACATTCTCATAAAGGGAGCCAACAAGAGAATAAGCTCAATGTGGCAGAAGAGAATATTGTGTTGGATGAGTGAACATATTAGACAAGATAGGATTGAGAATCAATGCATTGGAGAAAAAGTTGGGCAGTACCTGTTATAGAGAAAATGAGAGAATCTCCTCTTAGGTGGGTTGGGCATGTGTGGAGATGACTTATAAAACGTTTGTTTGGGCATACTTCTCCATAAACACTTTTAGTAGAGAAATTTAAGAAAAATAGGATGAGTTTCTTGGTGAGCTAAGATTAGTTTATGTATTAGCCATTGTGGTGCATGTCTCAATGTTTGAATGTTATATTTTCTCTCTTTAACTGCCATCTCCTCCTTGCTGCATAGCTTAAAAGTGACTTATGCAGAACAGGAGAACAAACCTTAAACTAGATAATGTGATGAAAATGATTATTTTCTTGTTTCATGTCTAATGCAAACACCATAAATGAACTAAAATAAAGAAAATGTTGTACCTTCTTTTATGTTGAGTAAGTAGAAGGTAGTACTCTAATGTTTACTGATGTCAGTTTGATTAAAAGATGTTAAACATGGAAAAAGGGCAATTGATTACTAATGCATTTTTTCAAAGCTATATGGTTGAAGAGATCCATTTTCTTTCAGTTAATGTGTTCAAGAAAAAACAAGTGTCATCCATTTTTTTACTGTAACACATAATCATCAGTTGAATACCTTGTTCAATGGTAAAAACATTTTGTCTAGAGTATAATGATGTGCTTTCAGTTTTGATGTTTTTTCAATAACATGTTCTTTGTGAAAATGAATTTTTGTTGGTATTTATGTTTATGCAGGTAGGATATAGACATTGACTGCTTTCTGGGTTCTCTCATACAATGAAATCAGGTTTTAAAAATGGTTGGCCTTCTGTTGTGCGTCTTCGTCTTAGAGACAAATCGGTGACCCCCTTCTGCATATTCTCTAAAGTGAAATCAGCCGGCAACATACCTGGGAATACACCTGTCTATCTCAATGTCTATGACTTGACAACAGTAAATGGCTATATGTATTGGGCTGGCCTTGGTATTTTCCACTCTGGTGTTGAAGGTTAGCTGACAGTTAAAACCTTTTCAAATGAATCCAAAATTGTTTCTTTATTTTAGAAAAGAATAAGTGCCTAGAGTTTTGCTAGATGATAATAAATTGATACTTCTTCATATTTTGGAGAAGAGGATTATGTATGTGTTAGCTTTTTCATGAGGGAAGACACTGGGAAATTCAGTACCAATAAGTTGTGAAAAAGCCTGTATAAGAAACTAGGACACCACTTTCAACCCAAAACTTTAAGACGATAGGTTTATGGGTCCTTGTATTTATATATTAGTCATCTTACTCATTTTTATCCAATGTGAGCTTCCAACTCATCTTGAACTCTTAATAGTATCTGTGCATGTACATATCACTTTAATCTGTGAATATTTGTGGCTTAAGCTGTATTTGGAGAAAGAAAGAATATAATCATGGATTCCCTGAATGTTTTCTAAAATGGAGTTATTATGCTGACAGTTTATGGAGTAGAATATGCATTTGGAGCACATGACTATCCAACAAGTGGTGTCTTTGAGGTTGAACCTCGGCAGTGTCCTGGTTTTAAGTTTAGGAAGTCCATATTCATGGGAACTACTAGCTTAGATCCTTTCCAGATTAGAGAGTTCATGGAACGTCAGTCTGCAAATTACAATGGTGATACTTATCATTTGATTGTCAAGAATTGCAACCATTTCTGTGAGGATATTTGTTACAAACTAACTGGCAATTCTATACCAAAATGGGTCAATCGTCTCGCAAGAATAGGTATGTGGCATATTTTTATACTGCAGATATCAGTTTTTGTTCTGCAAAGCATATGCATTAGATCCGAGTTTTTGTCCTCCTTGCAGGTTCCTTCTGCAACTGCATACTCCCTGATGCTCTTAAAACTTCAACTGTTCAGCATGATCCAAACTTTCAAGGGTGTGATAGTGAGAAAAGAAGACTGAGAACTGCTTTCAGTTGCTTGTCATCAATCTCAATGCCTCAGAAGGAAGTTTCAATGTCTTCATTATTTATGCACTCTCACTATAAAGGGTGTCTGCCACCATGGGAGTTAAAGAAGTCTAAAAAGGGAAGACTAAAGCAAAAGTTAGAAGACAAGTTCACTTCTCAGTAACTCATCTCTGTGCTGTAGAGTATCCGTAGTCTTTCTGGTAACTGAATCACTGGAAAGAAATTATTGTTACTGCTTTCAGTTATCTGTGCAAGTGCACTTCCTCAAGTGCAAAATTTCTGTCCATATTCATTTTGAATGTTCAAGTTCATGCCTCCTTGTTGCTTCTTCTTTCTTTATGTGTCTAGTTTTTGCTTGTAATCTTTGTTTGATTCGGAATCTAATCTGTGTCAGATATATTGCTGTGTCAGCTCAATTTATCATCACTGGAGAAAATTCTGTTATGTCTAATAAACACCAATGACAAGATATTAAGGGTAAGTTTTTATTTAAACTTTAAATAAGTACTTTTGGAATATGCAATTTTTAAAATAATATTAACTTAAGAAGGACATAGGAATTATTTATTGGAATAAACTGAAAATTACTTAATTTTGAAATATGTAGGTTGAGCAAGCACTTAAACAAAAATAAAAATTTAACTTATTTTATTAGAAAAATAATTTCAAAAAGAACAACAAATTGGCTCTAAATTTTGAGATAATGTGTCTTAGACAAATAACACAAGAACAACAATGTATGGTCCTTATCATCAATCTGAATGTCAATGCTCTTCAAATCAAGATTCAACTTATTCAATTCATCCAGTTGATCACTAATTGCTTTTTCACAATTCTTCTTGTGTGAGCACAATACTTGCTTCAAATACATTCGGTTCACTGAAGACTTAGTCATGTATAAGCTTTCAATCTTTTTTCATTGTTCCATTCTGATATTTTCCTTTGATACTTGTCTTAACACCTTGTCACAAGGACTCAGAATAATTGTATGATGAGTCTTCGCCAACAACACTTTCCTATCATCCTCAATCATGGTCTTGGATTCATCTTCCCAAGCTTTAAGAGGCCTTGTTGAACCAGAAAAACATGCATCTTCAACGAAAACAATCCAAAATCATTCAAACTAATGAATTTGTCAACCTCATACATACTTTTAAGAAGTTCTTGTTGCATGTGACATCAATTGTCCCGTAACAGAGGTCAAGTGGGTTGTGTCTCAAGTGGCGTTTGGACTATTGCACTCTTAAGTAAAGAGTTGCGTCCTAACTATAGGCTATAATTTTTAGTCTAATAGTAAGCGTTCGACTATAACAATTAGTATCAAATAGTCTATGAATTTGACTCTCTCATCTCTATTTTTAAAGTCAAAATTTATTTCTTTTCTCATTCTTACAATTAATAGATATAAAATTTTATCTCATCTCATTTCATTTTCATGAAGAATTTCCCATATTTTGTAAATATAAATGTCTTCTTTAAATATTAATTAAATAATTTTATTAAAAAAATAAAAATAAAGTAAAGAAATATAATGTTGTCACATATTCAATGTCTATATAATATATATTTTCTTCTGTGATGTTAAATATTACGAAATAAAAATTATAATTTTATAAATATTAAATAAAAATAATAATTATATAAAGATCAAATAGTTATAAAAAATCAGTAAAAATAGCCAAATATATACATTTAAGTTACAATGTAAAAGATGATAAAGATTATCCTATATCTAACTTAAAGAAATGAATATTACCTAACCAGACTAAGTAAATTTAAGATTTTTCTATTAATAGAGACGATTTCATTTAAGATTTTTAGTGTCTTTTATTCATATAAGAAATTGATATTTTTAATACATAAATATATACATTTAAAATAATAATAATGATAATAATAATAATAAATTTAATTAAATATTTTTCTAATGAGATTATTTAAAGCCAAATCTTTTCATTAGGTACAAGAATAAGGATGCCAATAATTTGTACCTACAACTATCCGCAAATAAAATTCGTAACAGGTAGAAAATTAATATTTTAAATGAATATCCGCATATAATGGGTACAAATATTTTTTATATTCGCTTGTTAACATGGTGGATACGGTATTACAATATTGTGTATTCGTGGATACATGTATCCGCTATACTCTACTTTGCATTACGAAAACTAAAAATAAATGATTAAAATATTAACACAATGATTTTAAATAGGTTATTTTTTATCACTTAGTTTTAAAAAATCTCCATTTTTTTTAAACTGTCATTCAATATTATTTAAATTATATTTGGACTTCGCTTAAAATTTTAAAATTTATGAATGTTATGTATTTATTTTATTTGAATTTATGTTTAAAAAAAGTTGTTAAATATTTTAAATTTTTTTATAAATACATTTTTTTAAAAAAATATTGTTAAATATTTTAATATTTGTGGATATAAAAAAAATGCAGGTATCCCCTTAACAGATACCTACGTAGATACAAAAACAGGTACGGGTTGATCAAAACGGGTTGATCACTTAGTGAGCCAACCCAACTCGGCAGACTAATTAGTGAGCTAAAAAAATTTCAACCCGACCCGGTCCACCGCGGGTTGGTGGGTTAAACAGATTGGCTCACGGGCTCACTTAATTAAAAAAAAACTACAATTTTTTTAACATTTTTTAGTCAAAACTATATTATAATTCTAATTAAAATCTAAATAAACTTTAATACAATCCAAAATTACAAAAATATGTGTTGCCTAAAATAAACCTAACATGACTCAAATACAAAGCCCAACTTAATAAAAAATACTTGTGTGACCCTTTATTTGCGGATTGGTGAGCTAATCCGGCTCACCACGGGTTCAATCTGTGTGAGCCGAGTTCTAGGTGAGTCGGGTCAAAAATCAACTCGTAATGAAATGTAAAAAAAAAATTTCAACCTAACTCGGCGTGAACCTGTGGTGAGCTAGGTTGGCTCGCAGATTTCAACCCATTTTGATAACTCTAATTTATACAACAGATGGAATATAAAGAAGCTATTACCCGAACTTTATCCACTAATATTCGTAAATATATTCATACGTATGTACATTGAACTCTGAATATTATAAGTCATACTTTAATATTTATTCTTTTATTTTACTTCTAATTTTAGTGTTCAGTGCAATTTGAAATATATCTTGGCTATCAAGTAACTAAATTGAGATGCTTTAAAAGTTCAACTTCCAGGTGTCTTAGCTTTATGAACCACCAATTTGGAATGTTTTCTTTTCCACCTTTTTATCTTGTATTTTTTTTTTTCTAATATCATCTTAATATAACAGATTTTGATGTATAACTTAGAATGTTCCATTTGTTTAATATGATCCGGAATTAAATGAACAATTTAATGATTTTGTTTGTTTCCACACAATGGAGATGAATTATTATTTAGATAAAGCTAACATTATACCTTTTTCATGAAATAATACATAACAATCTCATCAAACTTTAAACTTTATTGACAAACATGATGTCTTTTTCTTGACATTTGATATAAAGGAAATAAATTTAATCATATATGTTGATAATATAAATATTTTGTTATTATCTAATTAAATTATTATTATATATGTGTCTAAAGTTCCTTACATTTATAATAATTTGTTTATAATTATTTCACTAGTATAGTATAAAATATCTATCATAATAAAGTATTTTAGTCTGGTTGAGTTTTGAGGGGTCTTTTAATGTAAAAACTTGTCTCAACAGATAATCTAAGAATATAAGATTCCATGTGTAGTTTCACTTCCTATGATGTTCAAGAAGTCCTATGTTCAGACTTGTGCCACTCACTTTGTTTCTTGAACCCTTGTCACTGTTTTTCTTCTACGCTTTTTGCGCGTTAAAAGGAAAATCTTACGTGCATTCCTTTGGTTTGCTTCACGCGTTTTTGCAGAAATCTTCTTATGCGTGCAAGTTATTGTTTCGCTCACATCTCAAAGCTCCCAAATTTGTGGTAAATAAGTAACAGGTGTTCAGCTGTCTTCAAGGTCTTAAATTCCTCACATTGAGCCTCTCAATTTTTTTCCCTTTTTAGAAATAGATCAACAGGGTGACGCCATAATCTATCATTGGATCAAAAGTAATCACTCTCTGCAAATTCTTATCTTCTTCAATTGCTCTCAAAGGTTTGTACTTTGCAAAATTCGCCATCTGGGTCTGCTTGTTTTGTTCTAATTGTTCACTATTCTTCATAATATGGAGTACTGTGTTTTGTGTGTTAAAGGTTCTTTTTTCGTATGCAAATGAATGAGAAAGAAATATCCTTTTTAATCGGGGGTTTGTTTGATGCTGATGATAATGTTGTGAAGTTTGTAATGTGTGAAAAGAATTCTACGAGTATTTGTTTGTTTGAAGTTGATTGTGATGTGGTAATGTTTCTAATGGGTGCAAATATCTGAAATAGCATTTGTATCCACTGGTTGGTTAGTTTGAAATTGATTGTGATATGATAGGGTTTCTCATGTGTAGAAATCTATGTAGCAATGGTCTCTATTAGCCTGTTTGAAATATATTATATTTGCCCTCAAATTGTTTGTGATTAGGCCAAGATTATTTGTGCACCCTTAATCACAAACTGGACACCTTTGAATTTTACCTAATCAGTTAAGGAATTTCTTGGTGGGGCTAATTTCTTCTTCTTCTGATGATAATCAGGTACTGAGTTTGAAATTGGTTATTCCTTGTTCTTTATTAGATCATTTCAGTTGAAAGAATGGGGTCACATATGAGCAAGAAGACCCATGCAACATCATCCGGAATTAACTTCAATACTGATATGGCAACTGAACTGAGGTCATATGAGACTGCATGGAAACTTGACTCTGATTTGCAGTCCTTTGATACCACAGTTCAAGCTCGAGCGAATCAAGTCATGAATACTTTGGCAGTTGGAGTCGAGGTTCGGTCCCTTTCTTTTGAGTCTCTGAAACAAGTCACAGAGTGCCTTCTGGAAATGAATCAGGAAGTTGTGAAGGTGATCTTAGACTGCAAGAAAGATATATGGAAGAATCAAGAACTGTTTGAGCTTGTTGAGGAGTACTTTGATAACAGCTTGCAGACTCTAGATTTCTGCACTGCATTGGAGAAGTGCCTGAAACGAGCCAGGGATAGCCAATTGCTTATTCTTGTGGCCCTTCAACAGTTTGAAGAGGAAATCGGGTTGGGAGAGAAGCGCTACACCAGAACATTACAGGAACTGAAGAATTTCAAGGCAGCTGGTGACCCTTTCACTGAAGAATTCTTCCAAATGTATCAGTCTATTTACAATCAGCAGATACTCATGCTTGAGAAGTTGCAAGTGAGACAAAGCAAACTTGATAAGAAAGTGAAACAAATCCACACCTGGAGGAAGGTATCAAGCATGATATTTGTGGCTACAGTTGCTGCTGTGTTGATATGTTCAGTTGTGGCTGCAGCAATTGCTACGCCACATGTTGCAGCTGTTCTAGCTGCTGTTACTGCAATCCCAATTGGTTCAATGGGAAAGTGGATTGACTCATTGTTGAAGAACTATGAAACTGTCATGAGAGGACAGAAGGAAGTAACTGTCGCGATGCAAGTTGGAACCTATGTTGCTATAAAGGACTTGGACAACATTCGGGTCCTCATTGATCGGTTGGAAATTGAGATTGAATCTCTTTTGCAGAATGTGGAATTTGCCATTGAAGAGGATGCCGTGAAGGTTGCAATAGAGGAGATCAAGAAGAAGTTAGAAGTTTTTATGAAGAATGTTGAAGATTTAGGAGGGCAAGCTGATACTTGTAGCAGAGACATTATAAGAGCTAGAACTTTGGTTCTACAAAAAATCATAAAGCTTCCCCACACTTGAAGTAATTGTTGCTTTAGGACAGTTCATTTATTCTATTTCTGGTGAAATTTCATGATTTCCGGTTATCATTGATTCATGAAAAGTTGGATTTATGTTGTAAATATTGGGAAAATGCTGACATTTAGTACTTTGATTTGTGTAGGAAGCTAAAAGTTATTCTTTTGAGACAATATTACACCAATTCATGTATTTATTATTATTATTTTGTGAGATAGATACATTTGTATTTGTGTTTAGCACATCGTTTGATCAAGTTTTGTTATCCCAATGTATGTGTTTTACTTCTTAATCGGTAATAGAAAAAAAAAATAAAAATAAAAAATAGAATAGCACGGCTAATTGTTTACTTCTCAATTGGTTATTTTTACACACTCAACATGATATAAAATAAGATGATGATAATCATATGTATTTCTTATGTTTTATGAAAAAAAATATAAAATAACATATTGAATTAGGATGATTCAAAATGTATCTAAAATTTATTTTCAAAATTTAATTGATAGATGTACAAAAATTTTATGATATTAAATGAAATCTGACCTAATTACAATTAATATAGTTTTATTTTGTTTAAAAAATAAGAATATTTATAAATATTGTATACTTGTTATAATATTTTATTTAATATTTATTGTTAAAAGTTAAAAAATAATTAAATAATTATATTTTAATGTTATTAAAAATTAAAATATAATTAAACATTAAAATTTTAAATTAAAAAAAAATCAACAAAAAATAGTATTAAATATATAAAAAATTTACAAAAAAAATAATTAAAGTATTAATTTAAGATTTAATTAAATTTTCAAAAGGCTTATTTTTATTGTTTACAGATTTTAAAGTATATTTTTGTCTTTATAAAATTAGTTATATACATTTATATTATTTTAATTAATAGAATTAATTATTCCAGCTTTTAATGTAAAAATGATAAATCCAACGTACATTAGTTATTTCTTAATCAATTTCCTAAGGACACTAGTTAGTATTCTCCATATCTTTCACTTTCTTTTTCCAATAAAGAAGCCGAAAATATTTACATTAAAGGGTGAAAATGATATGTTTTAGTCATACAATAATGTATCATTTAAACATTTTTTCTTTTAAATATTTAAAAAAATTAATTGATATTTATGTTATTGTTTATGATTTTACTAGACTGAAGAAACAATTTGTATGTCCAAATGAAAAGTGTGACATCCCATTTAAATAGATTAAATCTACTAAATTTAAACATTGCATAATTATAGAAATCAACGAGTAATCAGAGCAACTGGACGCATAAAGATTCACTATTACAGTCATCCCAAGAAGAGTACTGGAAATTACTAGGGCATACAAAACATCATGCCATGAGCTAAATGTAAAACCGAAAGGTACTGTTTTGCAAAAGAAGCTGTTCATAGAACAGGGGATTACAATGACTTTAGAGCCTTAAAACTGCTCTTGCAAGTCACACACACGAACTTACTAAGCTGCACCGCTGCTACCATCAGACCTATTTCCAAGAATTCCCCCATCTGCTCCCACTAGAGGTGATCATCGCAAAAGAGAAAACAAAACAGGACATACACAAAAAAGAAGGGTAAGCTAGTGTAAATTATATTTAACATGTTACAGCACACAAGTAATTGAAACAATCCCAGCATGCAACGTAGTATGCGCAAGGAATCATGTTATAACAATCAAGCAAGACACTACGACTCAATTATCCGGATACATATACTAAGATCGAATTCACTGGACGCTTGCACTTGTGGTGGCCTTTACTGCTCTACAGAGCCATTGCCAATGGGTTTCACCCTACCACACACAAGGTTAGCCTTTAAGCGTCTAAGGCCATTATCCTGCCAGAGACTAGGGCCTCCCGCCACTCTCACCACTTGGGTCAATTTGCTCTACTTGAGACTCAGTGACCTTTTAGAGTTTTGGGATATGATCCTTACTTGAATCCTTATCTTAATATATACACTACACACCACCATGAGATCTCCCCACAAGACTCATGGAATTACGCCCATTTCACATCAATTTCATGTTTCGTATATCATAACCACCACTTTCATCTCATACATCCAATTCTCATTTCACCAACCATCATTCAACAATTCCATGCCATAACTCATACCAAAAGCACCCATCCCAAAGCATATAGATAAAAAAACCATGCGTTTTCAAGACATACAGCCAAGCCATGGATAAATTCAAGAAAACAAAATCAATTATGCCGTATTCTCGCTCAGGATAAACGCCTTCGCTTAAGCTGCCGCTACTGTCTCGCTTAAGCTAGGCGTTGTCGCCTGGGCGAGTCCTGCAATAGTAGCCCTCTACGAGCTCTCGGTTGGGCGAGACCAGCTCACTTGAGCGAAACCACCACTCACCCAAAACTAAAGTTCCTCGCCTGGACGAGGACGCGAGCAGAGAGCACATCTGGATTCCTCGAGTACTTGCTTGGGCGAGCCATTCCCGCTTGAGCGAGATAATGCGTCGCTCAAAACCAGAATTGGTCGCCTGAGCGAGATGCTCGAGCAGATCCAGGGTGAGCTTCTGCTATTCTCGCCTAGGCGAGACGAGCTCGCTCGGGCGAGAATACAAGCTCTCACCATTGTTCCACGCATGCAGCACCAAAAGCAGCCAACACAAACCACACAGTTCATTCATATACGAGCACAAGCATTCTTTAAATCATTTCAAGCATGAAACAGAACAGAAACACACCACATACTTCTAAAACACGAAAAAGAACCTAACTTCCCTTACCTTTTTAAGCACAAGAGAAGGGAGCAACAACTTAGAGAAGGCAACCCAGGCACCACAGCTCCACGAACTAAGAAAGTGAGTTGAAACAGAAACCCCATGCCCAAAACGAAGTTAAGAGCTGGAAACCTAACCCGACCAACATGCTCAACCAGAGGAAAGGAGAAGAAACAGACCAGAAATCTCTAAGATTCAACTTACTTGGATGTAGGAAGAGGTGTCGTTGCCTTGGAGACGGACGAACTTTGTGTCCTAGCAGAGCTCTTACTAGAGAAAAGATGAGAGAAGGGAAAGTTGGTTTCTTTGAAAATGAAACAGAATGAAGGGGTTAGGGGCTGGAGAGGGGTATTGGGTCTCCTTACTAGGCCGACCTTAGGCCCATGAATGGCTAGGCCCAAACACTTATAAAGCTGAAAGGAAATGGGGCTTACAATATTTCCTCAACAACAAAAATTTTTCGTCCTCGAAAAATTAAGACTTACCAGAAAAGATGTGGATATGAACTCCTCATGTCCTCCTCTAGCTCCCAGGTAGAGTCACTTGTCCTTCAGTCCCAGATGACCTTTACAAGACTGGTGGCTCTTCCCTTTCGCTCCTTAACTTGGCGATCATCTATAGCCACTGGTTGTACCACTACCCGGAGATCCTCCTTGACTTGCACATCCTCCGCATCCAACACATGTGACGGGTCAAACACGTACTTCTGTAGCTGTGAGACATGGAATACTGGGTAGAGATTAGCCAACTGGGGTGGTAATGCAATCTCATAAGCTACAGGCCCTATCCTCCTCAAGATCTAATATGGACCCAAGAACTTAGGGGACAACTTCCTTGAGCGGATAACCCTCCCCACACCAGTGGTTCGGGTCACCCTCAAGAACACATGTTCACCAGCCTCAAACTCTAGGGGTCTTCTCCTCCGGTTTGTATATGCTTTCTGCCGACTCTGAGATGCTTGCAACCTATCTCTCACTAACTGCACATACTCTGTGGTCTGTTGCAACAACTCAGGTCCTACCAAAACTAACTCGCCATCTTGATATCAGCATAAAGGAGTCCTACACCTCCTCCCATATAAAGCCTCATAAGGCGCAATCCCTATACTCTCCTGGTAACTGTTGTTATAGGTGAACTCCACTAGCGGTAACACCTCATCCCAACTGCCAAGGTGGTCCAAGATACAGGTCCTCAACAAGTCCTCCAAGGACTGAATCACCCTCTCCGACTGGCCATCTGTCTGAGGATGATAGGCATAACTCATCCTCAGCCTGCTACCTATAGCCTTCTGCAGCGTCTGCCAGAACCTTGAAGTGAACCGGGGGTCTCTGTCAGACACTATGCTACTAGGCAACCCATGAAGTCTCACTATCTCCCGGATGTAGAGCTAGGCCAACTTGGCCATAGACATTCTAAGATTCACTGCCAAGAAGTGAGCACTCTTTGTCAATCGATCTACCACCACCCATATAGCATCATGTCCTCTCACGGTGCGAGGCAAGTGGGTAACAAAATTCATAGCTATGCTATCCTACTTCCACACCAGAATATCCAAGGGCTGGAGCATTCCACCAGGTTTCTGATGCTCCACCTTCGCCTTTTGACAAGTCAAATAGGCGGATACGAACTGTGCAACCTCTTTCTTCATGCCTTGCCACCAAAATTTATCCTTGAGGTCTTGGTACATCTTAGTCATGCCAAGATGCAGACTAAAACGACTCTTGTGTCCCTCCTCAAGAACCAGTCTCCTCAACTTAGCATCATCTGGCACACAGACCTTACCTCTGAACCTCAACACACCATCACCACCCAAGGCAAACTCCTTGGCCTGATCCGATCCCAGTAGCTCTTTCACCTTCTGTAGACTAGCATCTGTTGCTTGCCTTTCCTTAATCAAGCTCAGGAAGTCACTAGATATAACCAAGGTGCTACACCTAATGAATTCTGGTTCCAACTCAACCTGTATCTTCATATCTCTGAAGCTCTCAAGCAACTCCATCTCTTTTATCATCAAGTGTGCCACATGCATCGTCTTCCTACTCAGTGCATCCGCCACCACGTTCGCCTTCCCCGGGTGATAAAGGAGTTCAAAGTCGTAGTCCTTCAAAAACTCTATCCACTACCTCTGCCTTATATTCAACTCTTTTTGATCAAAGAGGTACTTCAAGCACTTGTGGTCACTAAACACACGGAACTGCGCACCATACAAGTAGTGCCTCTAGATTTTCAAACCAAAGACCACTGCTGCTAACTCGAGATCATGAGTGGGGTAGTTCTTCTCATGAACCTTTAGTTGCCTTGAGGCATAGGCCACCACCTTCCTCTCTTGCATCAAGACACAACCAAGGCCATGATGAGAGGCATCACAGTAAACCTCAAAGGGTTTACTCACATCCGGAATGATCAAAACTGGAGCACTCGTCAACCTTTGCTTAAGCTCCCTGAAGCTCTCCTCACACCTATCAGTCCATGCATAAGGTTGATCCTTCCTGGTTAGCTCCGTACTAAAACTGGAGAACCCCTCTATGAACCTCCTATAGTAGCCCTCTAGACCCACGAAACTCCGAATCTCCGTCACGGACTTGGGACATTCCCACTCTATCACAGCCTCCAGCTTAGCTGGATCCACAGCTATACCTTGGACCGATATCACGTGCCCCAAGAACTGCACCTCCCTCATCCAAAAGTCACACTTTGACAACTTAGCGAATAGTTGCTTCTCCCTCAGGATACCAAGCACTATCCTCAGATGCTCGGGATGCTCCTCATGTGTCCTGGAGTAGATGAGAATGTCGTCTATGAAGACCACGATAAACTTATCTAAAAATGGCCGGAAGATCCGGTTCATGTAGTCCATGAACAAGGCTGGAGCATTGGTCACACCAAACGACATAACCACATACTCGTAGTGCCCATACTTGGATCTAAAAGCAATTTTCTCCACATCCTCTGCCTTCACCAGAATATGATGATAACCCGATCGCAGATCAATCTTAGAGAACACCGATGCCCCATGTAGCTGATCCATCAAATCATCTATTCTTGGCAAGGGGTACTTGTTTTTGATAGTCAACTTGTTCAGTTGCCTGTAGTTCACACACAACCTTGAGCTACCATCTTTCTTCTTTAGTAGCAAAACAAGCACTCCCCACGGTGAAGCACTCGGCCGTATAAACTGCTTCTCAAGCAATTCCTCTATCTGCTTCTTTAACTCCACCAACTCCGCTGGGGCCATGCGGTAAGGAGCTATCGACACAGGACCAGCTCCTGGTACCAAGTATATGGAGAACTCGACTTCTCTCCTCGGGGGAAAGCCTGGTACCTCTTCAGGGAACACATCCTCAAATTCCCTGACCACATGTATCACTGTTATTCTTTCCTCCTTCTCAACCTCCATCCTGGCAAAGATCATATAGCACTGTGCGCCGTCCTGGATTTCCTTCATAACCCCATGGGAAGACAACAACTTAGGCTCCTCTAAGTTAGAGAACATCGGCTTCTTCTCCTGGCAGTCGATGAGAATGCGATTAGCGGAGAGCCAATCCATTCCCAAGATCATATCTAGCCCTTGCAGAGGGAGGCATATGAGATTGACTTTATACATGCGTCCCTCCACCTTCACCGGACACCTAGCACACACCGTAGATGTCCTAACCAACCCAGATGCCGGAGTAGATACCACGAGATCAAACTATAGTTCACACACCGGCAACCCCAACTCCCACACACAAGACTCTGACACAAAAGAATGTGTCGCTCCAGAATCAAAAAGCACACAACAGGTCTTGCCAGAAATCACACAACAACTAATCACAAGGTTACCTGAACCTGCTGCCTCTGACCTGGTCATCGCATACACTCTGCCTGCAGCTTGAGGCCTGCTGCCTCCCTTCCTCTACTAAGTCTGACTCTGAGTCTGTGATGAAGGTCGTGCCACGGTCCTCCTCAGGGTAGGACAATCCCTACCAAAATGGCCCTCCCTACCACAATGGATGCACCTGCGAAAACCGGATAGCTGCGGGCAAAAACTGTTCACATGCGGTCCTCCGTAATGATGGCACTGGATCCTGCTAGGCGGGGAAGAAAAGCCTCTAGACCCCTGAGGATGTGGATGAGGCCTAGCATACGGCTTCTTCTTCTTAAGACCATTATCCTGCCAGAGACTAGGGCCTCCCGCCACTCTCACCACTTGGGTCAGTTTGCTCTACTTAAGACTCACTGACCCTTTAGAGTTTTGGGATGTGATCCTTACTTGAATCCTTATCTTAATATATACACTACACACCATCATGAGATCTCCCCACAAGACTCATGGAATTACGCCTATCTCACATCAATTTCATGTTTCATATATCATAACCACCACTTTCATCTCATACATCCAATTCTCATTTCACCAACCATCATTCAACAATTCCATGCCATAACTCATACCAAAAGCACCCATCCCAAAGCATATAGATAAAACAACCATGCATTTTCAAGACATACAGCCAAGCCATGGATAAATTCAAGAAAACAAAATCAATTATGCCGTATTCTTGCTCAGGATAAACGCCTTCCCTTAAGCTGCCACTACTGTCTCGCTTAAGCTAGGCGTTGTCGCCTGGGTGAGTCCTGCAATAGTAGCCCCCTACGAGCTCTCACTTGGGCGAGACCAGCTCGCTTGAGCGAGACCACCACTCGCCCAAAACTAAAGTTCCTCGCCAGGACGAGGACACGAGCAGAGAGCACATCTGGTTTGCTCGAGTACTCGCTTGGGCGAGCCATTCTCGCTTGAGCGAAACAATGCGTCGCTCAAAACCAGAATTGGTCGCCTGAGCAAGATGCTGGAGCAGAACCAGGGTGAGCTTTTGCTATTCTCCCCTAGGCGAGACGAGCTCGCTCGGGCGAGAATACAAGCTCTCACCACTGTTCCACGCATGCAGCACCAAAAGCAGCCAACACAAACCACACAGTTCATTCATATACGAGCACAAGCATTCTTTAAATCATTTCAAGCATGAAACAGAACAAAAACACACCACATACTTCTAAAACATGAAAAAGAACCTAGCTTCCCTTACCTTTTTAAGCGCAAGAGAAGGGAGCAACAACTTAGAGAAGGCAACCCAGGCACCACAGCTCCACGAACTAAGAAAGTGAGCTGAAACAAAAACCCCATGCCCAAAACAAAGTTAAGAGCTGGAACCCTAACCCGACCAACATGCTTAACCAGAGTAAAGGAGAAGAAACAAACCAGAAATCTCTAAGATTCAACTTACTTGGAGGTAGGAAGAGGTGTTGTTGCCTTGGAGACGAACGAACTTTGTGCCCTAGCAGAGCTCTTACTAAGAAAAGATGAGAGAAGGGAAAGTTGGTTTCTCTGAAAATGGAACAAAATTAAGGGGTTAGGGGCTGAAAAGCGGTATTGGGTCTCCGGCCTTAGGCCCACGAATGGCTAGGCCCAAACACTTATAAAGCTGAAAGGAAATGGGGCTTACAAAAAGTGTATCATAGTAGATTTAATTAAGTCATAATTTTTTTTCCTACATTTAGAAAATTTTAATTGAGCATTTTTAAATTATTTTGTGAATAATTATTATTATTACTATTTAATTAAATTTTGTTTAATTTTTTCGCTAATTGAATAATCTGATTGTTCTCTTATCTTTGTTTCCATTCCATGTGCTAAAAAATATGAAAATTTATGTATAATATAAAATAATATTAAAATAATAAAATTTATTTAGCATTTTATATTAACTATAATATTGTGTTATTTTAATTACAAAACCTCGTAATTCTAAATGTGGATGCAATACAAAAGATGACCACACAAAACAATAGTTCCGTCTCAATATGACGAAAATAACTAAATTAAAAAATATAAATTCTTTAGCAATCAATAAATTGAAAATTTTTAATAAAAATTCAATCGAAAAATATCCAAATTTATAAGATACTTAAGTCTAAAAAGAAATAAAATAGTTAATTTCAGAAAGAAAAATAACCCACCTTTTAAATTGGTTGAAACTTTGTTACTTTTAATGAAATTATATAATTTTCCAAAGGGCATTGTACCAAAGGTCATTGGGTTTTTTCCTATAACTCCAATATTTTTTCTACGTCTCAAGTATTTTTTAAATTCCACAACTAACCTTTGATCATTTGACCGCTGCATTAAATGTTTCAGAATTTGAACCTACCTCTTTTCTTATTTAATGAAAACAAACCCACCCCTACATTTTACCCTAGCGTCGTCCTGACCCCAAATCCCACCAAGCCTCACTCCATTCTCGCCTAACTCCTTCCTCCGTCTCTTGTGTTGTGGTTGTGTTATGGTTAGCGTTGATTCTTCTTGTTGTGGTCTCATTCTTGTTGCTCTCTCCTCTCTTCTTTTTCTCGTCTCCCATATTCCTCAAGACAACAAATTTAACAAAGTGAGTTCATCTATCTCTATGTTTGTGTTTTGCCCGCCATGCTTGCCATGTTTACGAATCATTTAGTTTTACTGAGATTTGTCAAAACTAGGATCGGAAGTCGACTTCCATAAGCCAATCAATACCAGAAGTTGATTTCCGTAAGTCAATCATTACCGGAAGTGGACTTCTGTAAGAGAAAAATATCGGAAGTGGACTTTCGTAAGTACAAAAATGCATTTAAAACCATCACCAGAAGTCGACTTCTGTAAGGTTAGTATACGCACCGAATGTCGACTTCCGGTGAAGCAAATGGCGAATGTGGATAGTATTCCGGAAGTGGGCTTTGTTCACCGGATGTCGACTTTCGGTGAAGGATGCTTCTGAATGTCGACATCTGATGAATTGCATTTACGGATGTGGAGGTTTGATTTCCGGATGTAGACTTTTAGTTATGTTTGTTTCAGATGTGGCTTTGTTATTCTAGATATCAATTTCCAATTTATTTAATTAATTTTTTTTGGTTTATTATTTATGTACCGTACCTGGCCAACTTAACTATACCATACCTGGTCAACTTAACCATATAAATGACGACCCTTACGTATATGCCGGAAACAACCCAAGTACACGACTCGGGCCAGCATAGACTTAAACTCATAACCGAACGAAGCCTAAACTAATAACAAAACGGCCAATCTAGGATAGTGCACGGGCAAAGACGACATCCGTCAACTGGAGAAGTAACCGGATCAGACCGTTTCTAAAGACTTAGCGAAATGAAAGCCCTCCTGCCATCTAATAAGCCCACGATAGTCGAACTAAGGGCCTGGGCCAAGGCCCAGGCCCACCTGCAGCCCGAACTAGGGCCAGCTCATGTCGTAACCAAACATAATTAATACTCTATAAATACGTGTGGACCCCAGTAATTAAAGGTACGCATTCATTACTCCATTAATCACCTGATTTGACCTTTTGAAAGCTTTGACTCACTTGAGCTTCGGAGTCCCTTCTGTTGGTAACCCCTCTTGGGTCCAAGCCGACATGTATCAACCGGGAAGAGGCCAACTGAGGAGATAGCAGATTACGTGGGTAAGGTGACGCTTGTGCCTAACTTATCTTGTTTGTTCTCTATAGGAACAATTGGCGCCCACCGTGGGGCACGAGACGAACACCTTAGTACCTGCTTTTCTCTGAAGATGGTTTCAACCCGTAGCAGAGCTGGAGCTAACAAGCAGGCTGACGCTGGTCCCCCAGGACCCGCTAACATCACTCCTGACCTGGCCGCCATCCTGGACGGCCAGGCTAAAATGCAACAAGAATTGGCAGATCTGAAGAAACATAGCGCTGATGAGATGGAGGCGCTACGGCATGAGAATTCTCGCCTCAAGCGAAAGATCGAAGCTGATACCACTCTGAAAGGAAAGGCCAAGGAGGCATCTGAGGCTGCAAGGTCCCCGGCCTTCCAGCCCACAGAAGAAGAGAGCGAATACAACCCTACCCATCACACCTTCACCACCACCCAACAAACACCCATTCCCTCCACCCATCCCACTCACTTCCCATCCACCCAACCAGGGCACACTGCAGCCCTTACCCCTGCTACTACCCTCCCCACCACCCAGATCCCCTACAATATACCCACCACCCTACACACTACACATGTTCCACCTTATAACCCACAATACCTCCCGACAACCCACATCCCCCCTCACAAATTTACCTCCACCTTCCCCACTATGATCAACCATCCTATCCCTCCCCATCCGCTCCCACACTACCAGCCCAGACGTCGTCACCCCTTCACCGACTTTATCGCCAACACTCCCCTTCCTGCCTAGTGGGAACCCTTCACACTGGACCGCTATACCGGTGAAACCGACCCTGATGAACACCTCAAAGTCTACATCACCCATGTCGCCCTGTACACGTCCCAAGACGCGGTCTTCTGCAAAGCCTTCCCCACTACCCTCAAGGGCCCTGCTCTAGAATGGTTCATAACTCTTCCACCCTACTCCATTGACAACTTCGACGCTCTCTCCCATATGTTCTCCACCCATTTCGCTGGCAGCCGCCCACATCAAACTACCACAATCTCCCTCCTGGGCATTAGACAAGAACAAGGCGAACCACTCAGAGCGTTATAGATCATTTCAGTAAGGCAGCTCTTCGCACCCCACACCTCAACCAAGAAATGATCCTCCAATGCATGACACTCACCCTACAACCCGGCCCTTTCGCCAACAACGTCTACCTCCATCCACCTGCCTCTATGCACGAACTTAAATTGCGTGCGGCCGACTATGTCTGCATGGAGGAAATGCAGACCCTCCATACCAAATTCTGCAATGACTATGCAGCCACCACCGCCAACCCTACCCCACAATCTCCCCGCCCTGATACCCACCCACGCGAGCCCCGCCAACCCCGCTTCACCAGATATGCCCCTCTTACTGTAGCCCGATCCTGCATCCTTGATGAGGCCCTACAAGCTGACCTCATCCCTCCACCATGCAAGACAACCACTCCTCCTAATGCTGATATGACCAAGTATTGCCGCTACCACCACAATCATGGCCACACCACAGAAGACTACAAAGCACTCCAGGATAAAATCGAAGAACTGGTCTGTGCTGGTCACTTTCGCCGTTTCATCCGTAGAGATGATCATTCCTCTCGATCCCGCCACCCCCTCGATCCGACCACAAACGCCCTACACACGACTCTCGCCACGATAGACGCCCAGCCCAACCCGCTAACCAGGAACCCCAACCGGCCCGCACCGACATCACCCCCGCCGATCCTCCCCTACGTGGCACTATCAACACCATCTCTGGTGACTTCGCTAGTGGAGGATCCACCTCTTTTGCCAGAAAGAAACACCTCCGCCATATTCAATCCATTAATCATATCACCCATTCCCACCACAGACGCTGCATGCCTCCCATCATCTTCACAGACGACGACTTTCACGGCCTCGACCATCAACAAGACGACCCCATGGTCATCACCGTTGAAATTGAAAACTATGCCGTTAAGAAAGTTCTTGTCGACCAGGGTAGCTCTGTTGACATTCTCTACTGGGCCACCTATCAAAAACTCCAGCTCCCGGACACTGCCATGGCCCCATATGACGAACCAATCTATGGCTTTTCTAGCGAACAAGTATCCACCCGCGGCTACATTGACCTTCACACCGTGTTTCATGACGGAACCCAAACCAAAAGCATTCCCATCCGCTTCCTTATCGTCGACGCGCCAACATCCTACAATGTCCTCCTAGTCCGTCCTTCCCTCAACACTCTCGACACTATCGTCTCCACCCCCCATTTGGCCATGAAGTTCCCTTCTCCTTCCGGTGACATCTTCACTGTCCACTGCGACCAACGCCTGGCATGCGAAGGCTACATGGCCAGCCTGCTCCCACAACTTCCAATTCAACAAACCAACCACATTGAGCGACCACCTGCTCCGGCATCGCCCTATCAAGCGAAGATCTAGACCCCAGAGTAGGCCGAGATGTTCGTCTCGAATCAATTGATGAGACCTCCCCTCTAGAGCTTCCCAATGGCCACTCCATCAACTTAGGCACCAGTTTGAACTCTGACGAGCGTGCCATCATCACACCTATCTTTGTCAGCAACACAGACCTTTTCGCCTAGTCAGTCGTTGACTTACCTGGGGTGGACCCTCTAGTCGCCTCCCACAAGCTATCCATTTACAAAGAAGCCCAATACATCTCCCAGAAAAAGTGCAAACTTGGCGAAGAACGCCGCCTAGCGGCTAAGGTTGAGGCCGACAAGTTACTGAGCGCATGATTCATCGAAGAAGTTCAATACACCACTTGGCTTTCTAATGTAGTCTTGGTGAAGAAAACCAATGGCAAATGGAGGATGTGCATAGACTACACGAATCTAAACAAGGCCTGTCCTCGTAATGCCTACCCCTTACCCAATATCGACCGACTTGTTGACGACGCGACAGGGAATAAAGTGCTTAGTTTTTTGGATGCATATTCTGGATACAACCAAATCCCCATGGCCGCATCTGACATGAACAAGACCGCCTTCATCACGGATGACGCCAACTACTTTTACAAAGTTATGCCCTTTGGTCTTAAGAACGCTGGAGCAACCTACCAACGACTGATGGACAAAGTTTTCAGCCATCTAATGGGACAAGGTGTCGAAGTGTATGTTGACGACATGGTTGTTAAGTCTCCAAGCCACCACCAACATGCCGAGGACCTCTCGGCGGTCTTCTCCGCGTTACGCCAATATAACCTCCGCCTCAACCCTGACAAGTGTGTATTCGGCGTCGACCGTGGTAAATTTCTCGGATTTATGTTGACCCAACACGACATAAAGGCCAATCCCAAAAAATGTAAGGCAATTATCGAGATGCGTAGTCCCACTACCATCAAAGAGGTCCAACGCCTCATAGGCTGCCTTACAGCCATTTCTTGCTTCCTACCCAAACTGGCTGAACAGACGACTGCGAACAAATATTTCAGAAACTCAAAACCACTCTCACCTCACCACCCATCCTCCACAAGCCGGACACTCGCCAACCCTTGTTAGTATACATCACCGCTACCGACCACACCATCAGTGTCTACAACCCTACAACCCGGCCCCTTCACACACTCGCCAACCTCTGCTAGTATCCAAGACTTAGAAGGCACGCAACATCCTGTGTACTTTGTTAGCAGGACGCTGTAGGATCCTGAAACCAGGTACCAAATGGTGGAGAAGTTAGCCTTGTCCTTGGTCCACGCAGCTCGCCGCCTACGCCCATACTTCCAAAACCACAACATCACAGTCAAAACCAACTACCCAATCCAAAAAATACTACAAAAACCAGACCTAGCAAGACGGATGTCATCCTAGGCCGTCGAGCTATCAGAATTCAACATTCGATACGAACCCTGTCACAACCGGGATCGCGACGGGACGACGAACCAAAAAGAAAACGAGTTTGAAAAGATTTGGAGTCGCCACAAGGGCGGTACCTTTAATTAAAAATGCAAAGTTGATGTGATTTTTAAAATGTTTATTTTCCCAAAAAAACAAAGACAAAAGAAACAAAAATATTTTTTTAATTTTTTGGGCCCGACAAGGGTTGACCTTGGTCCTACGTATTCTCATTAAAAATGAGAAATCAGGGTTACGTAGTTCTTTAGAAGATATGTTTGTTTTTTTTATATTTTGAAATTTATATTTTTAGTATTTTTGAATTACTTGAAAGTATGTGCCACACGACGCGAGCGGTCGGACAGACGCGAAAAGAGAAAGAAAAACTATTTTTGGTATTTTTGAAAATGAGTGTCACACGGTGCGAGCGACCGGACAGACACGATAAAGTGAAAGAAAACTATTTTTTTGGTTTTTTTTTTTAGATTTTTTCTATTTTTGTAATTTTTAACAATTTTCAAATATTTGATTTTTTTTAGAAATAATAAAAATAAAATAAAATAAATAAAAAATAAAAAAATAAAAAATAAATAATAATAATGAAAAAGTAAATAAATAAAAAAAACAAATTAATTAAGAAGGATGAAAATGAAAAATAAAACATGGGATACATGAGTAATTAGTGAGAGGTACATAAAGTAAATGAGGTGTCTACAATAAAAATGATAGTGTAACAAGTAAATATAAAACAAGCCCAAAAATACTATAAAGCATGCAAGGGGAGTGGGGTCAGTAAACATGGTGGTGCCGTCAGCAAATACTGGGAGGTGTGTGCATAGTGAAGCAAGGGCTGCAATTAAAAAAACAGGGGGAGTGCGCAAGGATAAAGAGAATGGAGGTGCGGGAAGGAAGCAAACATGATCAGACTCAAAATGCAAGAGAGTGAGAATATTAAAAGAAGAGAAGAAATGATGAACATGGGGTGCAGAGATAAAAAGGGGGGGTGTGCTGTGTGAAAAAAAAAAAAAAACGTGTGGCATATGCAACAAATCACCTAAACCTAACTGCTCAAAGAAACAAGAGGCAAGCCTCCTTTCTCCCTCGACACCAAGACCGTCACCATTCACCTACCACCAACACACCACTTCCATCTCTGCCTCGCCGCACCAGGGACATCGGTGACGACGCCGGTGACGACGCGTCCCCTCCTTCTTTCTTCTCCAACGCGCGCGAGACAAGGGCTGCACTCATCCTCTTCATGGCCTCGAGGACTCGCCTGCCAGAGACCGTCGTCAACGGGTTCAGCCACCTCAAGGTCGTCACCGGTCCCGCCGTCACCGTCGAGGGAATCGTGACGCCGTTGGCGCGCGAGAACTCCGCGGCTCGTCACCACGCGACCATCCCTCCTCCGTTCTCGCGACCGCACGCGACCAGGCTCGAGAACGCCACGTGGCCACACTCCACCGTCGACGAGCTTCGATTCGCCGGCGACCTCACCGCCGGCGAGAGTTTATCTTCTCTTGGTTCTCTGTTTCGATTGGATGTTGGGTCACTGGATTTTGAGACGCGAGTGTTTGGTGTATTGTGCGAGATTGGTTGATTTGTGATGGACAGTTAGGGTTGCGGCGTGAAGAAGATGATTGAGACGATGTGAATCTGTTGTTTTGAGCATGTGGGTTCTGTTCTCTCTGGTTTTTGTGCAGGTGAAGGAAAAAGATCAAGAACGAGAGGTTGACTAATGGTTGAAGAGTTCGTGTCAATGATGATGATTTTTGTAACCTAGGGGCATACAGGATATATGAAGAGCGTATGGTTATTTGCGTGATGGTTCTGGATGGTGGAGATGGAAGCCTAATGGTGATGATAGTGGTCTGGAGGGACGGTAGTTAGCGGAGGAAGAGTCAATGTGGACTTTGTGAAGAATGGTGAATTTGGGACAGGAAAATGAACGTTGGGTTTTGGGTTGATCATGGTGAAGTGGTGAATGAAATTGGTTTTTGAGGTTGAAGGATTGGAGTTGAGCGATGGAATGCGTGAGGAGTTTGATAAGCAAATAATAACGAGGACGACAACATCACACTAGCAAATCATAACAAATACAGTAGAACCAACCAACATCATATTCATTCAATAATTGAACGGTGAAACTTACCTCTTAGTAGTCTCTCTGTGTTACAGGGGTGTGATCAATGGCCTCTCCCCTGCTCCAGTTCTCCCTTTTTTTTCGTCCCCCCGGGTGCTACTGTGATATCTGAATATCTATCTTCAAAATTTTGTTCATTCCCCCCTTTTAGCTTCTGTGTGTCCAGAGAGGTAAAAGGGTGGGAAGTGGCGGTTGCTTCCCCTTGCCCCGTCTGCAGAGTCTTCCGTCAATCCATGCATACAGCTGCTTTAATTTCCTTTTTTGTGCATGAGTAGCAGCAGTTCCACTGCACACGTCTCCAAGGGTACCAAATGAAGAAAATACTAGTCTGATGCGCGCAGAAAAAAATAAATGCCCGCGCCTCTATGCTTTTTTTTTTCAAATCTCTCTTCACCTGTTTTTTTTTCGTTTTTTTTTGCTTCTTTTTTTTTTTTTAAAAAAGTTTTTTCTTTTTACCTTTTTTTTTCGTTTTCTTTTTTTTTCACTCTTTTTTTCCGTTTTTTTTATAATAATAAAAAGTAATAAAATAAAATGAATATGAAGAAGATTAAAAAAAAAAAAGAAAAAAAAAGAAGAAAGAAAAATAAAATAAAATAAAATAAAATAAAATAAAAAAAGAAATAAAAATAAGATAAAAAGACATAATAAAATTAAAGTAAAATAAGATAAGGAAGAAATAAAAATAAAAATAATAATAAAAATCAGTAAAAATAATAAGGTAGTAAAAAGAAAAAAAAACAATCCGGACGAAATTGGGTGTTGACAGCTGCCCCTCTTTACTTAGATTTTACCGATAATACGAAAATTGACTTTTCGTATTATAATAAAAGATAAGTAAAGACAAAAACACTAATTTCGTTCGAGTTTTTACAAAAATAGGTGAATAAAAACTAATTTAAAGGGATGTGGTGACCAATTATATGAAGAGGGTCAGGATCCAAAAGGTGAAGATGGATTCCACTAGGTCTTATCCAGAAAGGGAGAAAGAAATTACTGACCATTCTATTAGAGAGAGTCGTGATGCCAAAACAAACTTTTAAATTTTTGTTTTCAATTTTTGAAATTATTTTGTTTTTCTTGGAATTTTATTTTTTGAAAGTTTGACTCTTTTTTTTTCTTTTTTCTTTTGCATTTTTATGTGTGGATTTGACCATTCCTATGGAGAGTGTCTCTATGTAAAGAAATCGATAACCATTGCCTTGTAGAGGATCTTGATGTAAATCAAGAAATCAATGATCCTTTCTTTACAAAGGGCCCTATGTAAAGTAAAGGAATTGATGACCATTCCCATGGAGAGGGTCTCAATGCAATAAAGAGAATCAATGACCATTCCAAAGGAGAGGACCTTTATGTATGAAATCGATGACCATTGCCTTGCAGAGGGTCTCAATACGACAAATGGATTTGACCATTCCCAAGGAGAGGGTCATAACTTGGACCTGACCATTCCTAAGGAGAGGGTCGTTGTCCGAAAAGAGAACACAAGGACCTGACCGTTCCTAAGGAGAGGGTCGTGAGGATCTGAGGATCTGTAGTTGACCAATTCCAAGGAGAGGGTCATTATCCGAAAGGAGAACACAAGAGTTGACCATTCCTAAGGAGAGGGTCGTGAGGATCTGAGGATCTGTACTTGACCAATCCCAAGGAGGGGGTCGTTATTTGAAAGGATAACCTGCAGATGATTTCCATGTGCCGGCAAACATTCCGTGAATGCCTATCATTGGTGAAGCTTGTGCAAAGCATTTGTCCTGACTGAACTTTTGAATCCACTTTTTGAATGATGACGTAACATGATGAACGCATGGATGCATGGATAAAAATTCATGTGAAGGTCTTTCTTCTTTTTTTTTTTTTTACGTGATGATGATGTAATATGGTGAGATGGATGCATGGATAAAATTCATGTGAAGGTCTTTCTTCTTTTTATTTGTTTGTTTGTTTTTTTTTTTGTTCAAAGATGCTCTTGTTTTGGAATTAATTGTCAACGTCGTCGTCAAATCCAAGGCATGTTCAAGTCACGTCCCTGATATTATGTTCAAGCAAAAATAGTGGGGATTGGTGAAAGATCCTGGTGCACATTGCAAAACTATGAGTTTAATACCTTCTCTTTCTTTCTTTCTCTTTTTTTTTTTCTTTTTTTTTTTTGTTTTTGCACATCATGCAAAACATGCTAGCTCGAACTCACGAATGAATGAGGGATAGGAACAAGTTTTGTAAGAGGCTGAACAATTGTTCATGGGCAACATTACCGGTGGCAAGGTTAATACTAAAGAGGAAACATGCAAGGTTTTAAAAAAACTGCCCCAGTTTTATTGCGTTGGACAAGAGCGTAGTTTGATGAGACGGAAAGGATTGCCCCAATTTGAATCTTTTGCTTAACTCACAGGCTGATGGGAAATTTTTCCTCCATTTTCTATCTTTATTACTTTATTTTTTTTTTACTCACTCTCCCTCCCTTTTTTTTTATTGCCGATTTGTGTTGTCAACCGCTTACTTTTGTCCACGAGTTAAGCTCATGAGAAGATCAAGACAAACATTCTTCAATCAATGTGGACTTTTCTTGGCTTGTAGCGTGGCTAGGGGTTAGAGGTTTATGAAAGAAATGGTTAATAAGGCCCAAGTATGAGTTTGCAGGTATTAATTTTGGAACAAGAATCATTTGCGTGACACCCTGTAAGCCTTTCACTTGAAATTTCGTGGTGTTCTATCATCGTTATTTTCATTTTTCTTCCCCTTTTTCACATCCTTCATGTCCTTTGCATTGTTATCACTGTGATTTTCTAACATGCATTTCTAGATTTCTTCTTCATTGATCTGTTTGAACACCTCTTTTGTGTTTCGGGTAACTTGACATGCTGATGATTCTTGTCCAGGGATACTGAAAGAAGCTTTTTTTATTTTGGCTCAAAGGGGGTGCAAATGGATATATGATTTTTCTTTTACATTCTGGTAGGGGAAGGAGGCCACACGTCATTCCAAAGTTTGTTCGCCTTATTTTCACATGAACTTAGCTCTAAGCCAAAATTCGGCAGCATCTAACCCATTCTACTTTCATCTTCTTTTCTTCTCCCATATCGCCTTTGTAGGTTTTTCGTTCTAACAAACAATCCTTTTTGTTCTTCCCAACTTGTGGCTTTGGCCTATTGTCAGACAAGGTCAACTAAAAAACCTGCCATAGTACACTCTTCTTTATTTCCTAGGGCAATCCTTTATTTTAGAGGGGAATGAACGAATTGGAGGTTCGAGCAATATGAATGCAGATGCTTCAACAAGGGATGAACACAAGTTATGCTTAGAGTGACAAACCATGGAAAAAACTTTCCCTTCTCCCCACTTTTTGTATTTTTATTCCCTTTTTCTCCTCATTTTTTGAAAATGCAATGCACTTGACAACTTTATTAACAACAAATTCCAAAGATGATTTCCTTCTCTATTTTATTTTATTTTATTTATTTATTTATTTATTTATTTTATTATTTTACTTCCACGACACCCTTTAGAAGCGGGCCTGCTCTTAGAGATCATACCTGTGATGCCTCATTGGTATGTATATGGCTTTATTCTTCTTTTCCCTTTTTTTTAGACTATCTGTTACTTGTTCTCTTTACGAGCTCAGCGTGACATCAATTGTTTCAAATTTATGGAAAAAAACCAAATTGTATTAATTGAACGAAATACAAAGCAGAGTACCACAAACTTTGGATACAATGTCGGTATCCCCTAGTAGCGTATCCTATCAAGGAATCATCATGCATAAAATTTCTTGACCGCGTCAGAATTGACCGGTAACGGTAACTCCTCCCCATCCATCCTTGTGAGAATTAGTGCCCCACCAGAAAATGCCCTCTTCACCACATATGGGTCTTCATAATTTGGAGTCCACTTGCCCCTATGATCCTTCTGTATAGGCAAGATCTTCTTCAAGACTAGCTCGCCTTCATGGAGCTCTCTAGGGCGCACCCTCTTGTCGAACGCTTTTTCATTCTTCTTTGGTATAACTGCCCGTGACACACTGCTGTTAGCCTCTTCTCCTCAATGAGGTTGAGCTGGTCAAACCGAGCTTGAATCCATTCAGCCTCTTCCAATTGGGTCTCCATTAACACTCGTAGGGATGGAATTTCTACTTCGAAAGGTAGCACTGCCTCCATTCCGTATACCAGAGAGAAAGGCGTTGCCCCAGTCGATGTACGTACTGAAGTGCGATACCCATGCAAAGCGAAAGGAAGCATCTCGTGCCAATCTTTATACGTAACCACCATTTTCTGTACAATTTTCTTGATGTTCTTATTAGCAGCCTCGATTGCCCCATTCATCTTTGGACGATAGGGAGAAGAATTGTGATGTTGGATTTTAAATTCTTCACACAATTCAGTCATCATTTGATTGTTCAAGTTGGTGGCGTTATCAGTGATTATCTTGTTGGGCAATCCGTATCTGCAAATCAGCTCTCTTTTTATGAATTTGGTCACAACTTTTCTTGTCACATTGGCGTAAGAAGCAGCTTCCACCCATTTAGTGAAGTAATCAATTGCAACCAGTATGAAGCGATGTCCGTTTGAGGCTTTTGGCTCTATGGCCCCAATAACATCTATCCCCCACATTGAAAACGGCCATGGTGCAGACATTACGTTTAAAGTGGTGGGCGCCATATTGATATTATCTGCATACTTCTGACATTTCTCGCACTTCCTCACGTGCATGCAACAATCACTCTCCATGGTCAACCAAAAGTAACCAGCCCTCAAGATCTTCCTGGCCATTGAGTGCCCATTCATGTGTGTGCCGAAGGTACCTCCATGTACTTCCTCTAGTATCGACTCGGCCTCTTTTGCATCCACACATCGAAGGAGAACCATGTCATGATTTCTCTTGTACAACACATCCCCACTTAAGATAAAACTTGCAGCCAACCTTCTTAGTGTCCTTTTATCATTCTCAGATGCTTTTTCGGGGTATTCCCTGTTTTTTAAGTAGCGTTTGATATCAAAATACCAAGGCTTACCATCTGATTCTTCTTCAATGAAGTGACAATACGCTGGTTCTTCGTGGCTCTTCATTTGGATCATTGGCAATACCTCATCTTGATTAACCTCGAACATCGATGACAAAGTAGCTAAGGCATCTACCAACTGGTTATCTTCTCGCGGAATGTGTTGAAATTCAATGGAATCAAAATACTCCACCAACTCCATGATATAAGCTCTGTAGGGAATCAACTTCGGATCCCTAGTCTCCCATTCCCCTTTTAATTGATGGATAACCAATGCCGAATCCCCATACACATTCAAAATTTTCGCCTTCGATTCAATTGCGGCTTGGATGCCCATAGCGCAAGCTTCATATTCAGCGATATTGTTCGTGCAATTAAAACACAACCTTGCAGTCATTGGAATGTACTGATTCTCTGGAGATATCAGTATTGCCCCTATTCCATGTCCCATGGTGTTAGAAGCTCCATCGAATAATAACGTCCATGTCTTTCCATTTTGCTCTTCCTGATCACCTTCAAACAAGGCCATGATGTCTTCATCGGGGAATTCAGGCTGCATTGACTGGTAATCGTTAATGGGTTGTTGAGCCAGATATTCAGCCAGAGCACTACCCTTGATAGATTTCTATGTGACATATATAATGTCGTACTCTGACAATAGCATCTGCCACCGGGCTATCCTTCCAGTCAAAGCGGGTTTTTCAAAAATATACTTGATGGGGTCCATCTTGGATATCAACCACGTAGAATGACTCAACATATATTGTCTTAGACGATGGGCGGCCCATGCCAATGCGCAACAAGTTCGCTCTAAAAACGAGTATCGTCGTTCGCATTCTGTGAACTTCTTGCTCAAGTAGTATATGGCGTACTCTCTTTTTCCAGTTTCATCATGCTGACCTAACACGCAACCCATTGACTCGTCCAGTACAATCAAATACAGAATTAACGGTCTCCCTGGTTCAGGTGGCCGTAAGACTGGAGGATCTCGTAGATATTGTTTAATTTTGTCGAAAGCAGCCTGACAGTCTTCATTCCACTTGACAGCCTGATTTTTACGCAATAGCTTGAATATTGGTTCACAGGTGGAAGTCAACTGGGAGATGAACCTAGCAATGTAGTTCAGTCTGCCCAAGAAACCTCGCACCTCCTTCTCCGTGTTAGGAGTAGGCATTTCGATTATCGCGCGCATCTTGTCAGGATCAGCCTCAATCCCCTTTTGACTGACAATGAAACCCAACAACTTTCCAGATTTCACACCGAATGTGCATTTAGTCGGGTTTAGTTTAAGCTTGAACTTCCTCAATCTGTCGAACAATTTCTTCAGGTTGAGGATGTGCTCTGCTTCTGACTCGGACTTGGCGATCATATCATCTACATAGACCTCAATTTCTTTGTGCATCATATCATGAAAAAGCGCCACCATGGCCCTTTGATAGGTTGCTTCGGCATTCTTGAGTCCGAAAGACATCACCTTATAGCAAAATGTCCCCCATAATGTGATAAATGTGGTCTTTTCCATGTCTTCAGGTGCCATCTTGATCTGATTATATCCTGAGAAGCCGTCCATAAATGAAAATAGTGAGAATCTGGCTGTATTATCCACTAATGTGTCGATATGAGGTAATGGGAAATTGTCTTTTGGACTCGCACGGTTCAAATCTCGATAATCAACGCACATCCGAACTTTGCCATCCTTCTTAGGCACTGGTACAATATTTGCCACCCATTGAGGATATTTTGCCACAGCTAAAAATCCAGCGTCAAATTGCTTTTGCACTTCTTCTTTGATCTTTAATAACATTTCTGGTTTCATTCTCCTTAGCTTTTGTCTAACTGGAGGACATTCCGGCTTGAGTGGAAGTTTATGTTGCACTATATCAGTATCTAAACCAGGCATGTCATTGTACGACCAAGCAAACACATCCCTAAATTCTTTTAGTAAAGCGCATAATTCTTGTTTCACTTCTCTCTTCATACTAGTGCCAATCTTCACTTCTTTCTTCTCATCCTCCTCTCCTAGGTTAAGTGTTTCAACATCCTCTTGATGGGGTTTTATTTCCTTAGATTCTAGTTCCACTAACCTCATTAGTTCAGGGGAGGGTTCCGGATCATCTTCATAATCATCTTCCATATTATCGACAGGGTGCTCAAAATTGGGGATATCGACATTGTTATTTTCAAAACATTCATTGTCATATCTGCATTATTTGAGTTTATAAAAACGATAAACAAACAACAATGAAAAAAGCAAAACAAAAGAACGAAGGTAGCAAACACAAATTGATTATCACGCTGAGCATAAAGAAAAAGGTGTCAACCCGTTAAGTCATGAGTCCTAGAGCTCCGGGTAAAGCAGTAGGATTAATTAAAAAATATTACATTTTAACCAAATTAAACATCACAGGTAGATCCAAAGTCTCCCAATTGTTGAGTGGTGCATCTGAAGTGCATGGCTGCACAAAAGTTGAGCTTTCCCGTTCATCTTCATCGTTGACAGCTGCTATTTGGCTAGTGTTGATCCATCCGGCACTGTGGAAGCTCTCTTTGATATCGCAGATGCAAATCCTTTTTAACTCGTGCTCTTTTCCGTGCATGCGAGCCAGATCACGTTCTCTTCTTTCTTCCATCAGCCTCCTCTTGTCTTCTCGAGTAGGTTTGTATCCCAGGCCGTATCTATTCCTTTTCTCAGTGACCTCCAGGGGAAATATCATTCCTTGCTTGTCCTTGCCTAGCCCTTTCCCGTATTCGTATCCCTCTTTTAGCATGATTCTGGCGGTCATAAGGGAGGCACGAGACAATTGTGGGTTCATCGGATATGGCTCCACATAGGTACTGCCCACAATTTCCAAAGACTGGAAAGCTGTCTCAAGGGCTTCTTCTGCTACCTCAATATATCGAGAAGACGAATGTCCACTCACCAAAATATCTTCCTCTCCTGAAACTATCACTAGTTTATCGCCCATGACATATTTCAACTTTTGGTGCAAGGTTGAAGGCACCACACCCGCCGAGTGAATCCAAGGGCGACCCAACAAGCAACTGTATGCTGGGAGGATATCCATCACTTTAAAGGTTACTTGAAAAACACACGGCCCAAATTGGATCGGCAGTTCTACCTCTCCCATCACCTCTCTTTTGCTCCCATCAAAAGCCCTCACGATCATTGCACTTGGTTTCATGTGGATACCCTCACACGGAAGCTTTCCTAATGTTGCTTTTGGCATTACATTCAAGGAAGAACCATTGTCGATTAATACTCGTGCTATGACATGATCCAAGCATTTTACAGAGACATGGAGGGCCTTGTTGTGTCCTCTCCCTTCAGTAGGTATCTCCTCGTCAGTGAAAGTGAGGTAATTGTTAGCAGTGATGTTGCTAACAATTCCCTCAAAACTGTCCAGAGAGATATTCTTCTCCACATGCGCCCCACTGAGTATCTTCATTAGTAGCTTTCTATGTGAGGTTGAATGCATGAGTAAATCCAAAAGAGAGATCCGAGCAGGCATGCGGTTCAACTGCTCGACCACTTTATACTCACTCTGTTGTATGAACTTCAAAAACTCACTAGCCTCTTCATTAGATATTTCTTTCTTGTCGTCTTTTCTCAGTCCTTCATCGGTCTGTATCTCCTTCCCCTTCAAGAATTCATTAGCATTTTTGTTCATCACCGGTTCACTACTACCTGTTCCCTCTTTCATCAAGATCGGAGGCGTGAATATTCGACCACTCCTAGTCATTCCACCGATGCCCGAAATATTTTCAACTACTGGCTCACCACTGGTAGGCTGGCCTTCTATTCGTTGTTCCCCACCCGACACACATACACCATATTTCCACGGAACAGCTTCCTCACTCTTGTAAGGAAAAGTGGAGGGTGCTTGGATAGTAATAGGTTGCCTTTGTTGCATTGCTAGTGTAGGGGTGGATCTGGTGAAATGAATCACCAATGGCTCTGGCAAGGTCACATCGGGTTTCCCGCCATCTTGTGCAAATACTTCCTCCTCTATACCCTCGCGACATACTTGCACAAAATTTCTGTCGAGCAGATTTTGTAAAACATCCTCGAACTTGGTGCACTCGTCGATAGAATGCTTAGCACCCGGATGGAATCCGCATTTTTCACTCAAGTTATATCCCCCTTTTAACAGACCCGATTTCAGCAATGTCTCAAAAATAAATCGCTTGGAGCTCCGGATTTCATTCACATTCCTTACTAGCTTGTGTTCCCTATCCTCGACGGCATTCGTTGAAGGATTCCCATGTCCTGAAAGAGGATTCGTTTCAACACTAGGTTTGTCTTCGTGAAACTTTACCCACCCTGAGTTGATTAAAGCTTCAACTTTGTGTTTGAGGGCTACACACTTCTCAGTAGAGTGTCCAACCCCCCCTCCGTGATAGTCACATTTAGCATTTGGATCATAATTCTTTGGGAACGGGGGTTGCATAGGCTTCATCGGACAAATTGCAACCAAGCGCTTTTGAAGAAGATGCGGTAACAATTCCGTATACGTCATGGGAATGGGAGTGAACTGAACAAAGTTCCTATCTTGATTCCTCCTCATATTGGTGCTTTGACCTACATTTCGGTTGAAACCTGAGTTAGGCTCGGTTTTCCAAGCATTATTTGGGGCATGTTGCGGTTGATAAAGATTTGACGCTTGATAAAACCCTTGCTGCTGAGGTGGTGTTTGATGAACAGACACCGCATTAGCCACATAAGGAGGTTGGTTTGGGTGTGGTCGATAATTGTGAGTAGGAGCCCGACTTTCCCACACTGGCATCACTAAGGCTGTGTGTGCTTCCACTTCTTTCTTCTTTCCTGGATGGAAACCTGGTTTTTTAGAAGTTGCAGCCGCGAACGGGCCATATGCAATTTTTCCACTCTTTAACCCGATTTCTATCCTTTCACCAATAATAATGATATCAGTGAAATTGGAAGACACATTCCCCAACACGTGCTCATAAAATGGTGATTGTAGTGTGTTTACAAACGTCGCCACCATCTCTTTATCAAGTAGTGGTGGCTCAACCTGAGCAGCCAACTCTCTCCACCGTTGTGCATATTCCTTGAAGGACTCAGTATCCTTCTTGGCCATATTTTGCAATTGCAATCTATCCGGCGCGCTATCCGTGTTGTACTTATACTGCTTCACAAAGGCGTCTGCTAAATCCATCCAGGAATGAATTCGAGATGGCTCCAAGTGTGTATACCAATTCAGCGCAACACCAGCCAAACTATCTTGGAAGCAATGTATCAACAACTTGTCATCATAGGCATAAGCAGCCATCTTTCTACCATACATTGTCAAATGGCTCTTAGGGCACGTGGTGCCCTGATACTTTTCAAATTCTGGGACCTTGAACTTATGTGGTATCATCACACCAGGAACCAAGCTTAACCTTGCAACATCACCGAACCCATAGCTTCCACCACCTTCAATGGCTCGAACCCTCTCTTCAAAAATCTCAAGCTTACTTTTAGCCCTATCAATACAGGCGGACACTACTTGGGTTGTGGCGTGCGGCATGACCTTAGCCAAAGCATCTTCATCAACAGTTATGTTTGGAGTATTTTGTGCCACAGTCACCCTTGGTTCTGCGAATGTGATTGTCTCCTTCATTCCCACTCCTGTCGTGGGTGTCGAGGCTAATATCGGCCCTTGAGTATTGATTGGTAGTGTGTTGTTAGTCACAGGAAAAGAAAAGGAAGTCTGCTCTACCTCCGAATATTCCCCAACAGGTGGGGTGTATCCCGGAGGCAGACCGTACATTGGGAACGGGATTGACATGCCCTGAGTGTTCTGGACTTCATATCGAGGAACTTAAGGGTGAATGTTTTCCTCGATCCTTGCAGAGGAGGCTTCTCCCGAAGTTTTCAGCGATTTTAAGGCCTCTAGGATCTGGCTCACTTGATCCTTCAACTGGTTGATGTCGGCCTTCACAGCTTCATGAGCTTCTTCCCAATCTTCCATGATTCTATGGTTAGCTCGTGTGCGGTAAGGGTGTCGTGGAAATTTTGCCGTTGTATTTGCTTTTGCTCTATTATTTTTATTAAATGAAATGAATTATGAAAAATGAAAAAAATGAAAATGAATGCAAATATTTATCTTAGCCAGAAATTTTAAAGCCGTGAGAACCTTGAGGTAACATATCACAGAAATCAACATGAAACTTAGTCCATCACATATTGTCAAGACAACCCGATCACCCACAAGTCTTTTACATTCATTAGACGAGAAAAGAAAGAAAAACTATTCTCTAGCCCTGGCTATCATGTTCTTCATCTCCCTTATCAATTCCTTACAATGACTAAAGAACGCCTCAATTTCCCTAGGCGGATTGAATATCGGTAGTGCAGCCTCTGCTTCAGCCAATAATCGCGGAACATCTTCGATTGCTCCATTTGCAAGGGAAGCCAGCTGTGAGAAACATCTCCTCCAATGTTCCACGGCCATCTCCTGCTCGACTGAGTATTCATTCATTCGACTTATCACCTCTTCATGTTGCTTTTCCAATTCAGCTCTATGCCAACGTTCTTCATCCATCTTCACCTCATAGGTCGACACCATTTCCCTCATCTGTTGTTCGACCTCACTGATCCTAACTTGAGCGTTGTGCAGCCGCTTTAGTGCTTCAGTCTTCTCTCTCTTAAATTCTTCACACACTTGATCTCTTTGGCGCTTAGATGTTGCTGCTGCATCTCTCTCTCGGTCCCTTAATTTTAACGCGGTGTTGGCTGCAGCCAAATCCTGTTTAACTCTGAAAGCATGATCTCGTTCTTCTCTTTGTTTTCTAAGAATTCCTTCATACGCTTTTGTCACTTCCTCCTTATCACGCCTTAGATCCACATACTCGTGTCGGAGACTTTGGAGCTCAGTAACTAATTTGGCATTTTTGAGTTTCATCTTCTCCATCTCCTCTTTCAACCCCCTCATTTCGTCGGACTCTACAGGTTCTGACCGCTCAGGAGCAGGAGAGTCTGATTTGAAAGGTAACTTGATCGCGTTAACCCTTTCCAGAATCCATCGTCGGTAGGATATCTTCTCGTCAATCACCCATGGCCTTAGGTCTTTTTCTACACGCAGGACCTCACCCCAAGCACTCCTGACTCGGTGAATTAGATCAAGGGAAATTCCTTCTTTATAATAAGTCCAAACGGCAACCAAGGATTCTGGAGTTGGGGAGCTCTTGATCGGACACCCAAATTGTCGCTGAGCCAAGACAGGGTTATAACTCACGCAGCTTCTAGTGCATATTAGGGGGACGTTAGGGAAAGTCCCACAAGAAATGACACGTGACTTCGGCAATCCCGGGACACACCATCTAATTCTTCCCCCGTTCAAACTCGCACAGAACTGGGCCCATTCCTTCGCCCCCCGAATTTCGATGCCGCTAGGTGGCAACTCTCCAATAAGACATTCAGCATTCAATGTACCTAGACGGATTCGGGATATAAACCACACATACAACATAGGTACACAGCATAACATCTTCTTCCTCTTAAGTGTGTGGCATAGGTTCAAACTCCCATACACATCAGCTAGAATCGCAGTGACTGGACTTTCTGAATGAATCTTGTAGGCAACAAACACATCGAGGGCGGTTTGATCAACAAAATTTTCCATGTTAGGGAAGAGTATGACTCCATAAAGTGTGAGAGCCAACACATCCATGAACGTCTCCCCCACTTCTTTTTCCGCCAAACGACACAGATGCCCTTCTAAATACCCTTGAGGGATCCCCTTCGAGTTGCCCTTGGAGGCCATCTTACCCTCCAGCTCGGCAGGGTGTACCTTCAAGATTCCAGCCAATGTAGAGATAGATGCATGTTGCTCAGAATGTCTGTAAGGGACTTTATCTCCCACTGACAAGCCCATAATTTGTTCAAACTCTTCTATTGTTGGTGCCAATTGAAAATCCTGGAAGGTGAAACATCTGAATGGCGGATCATAATACTGAGCCAGAGCAGTGACGGCCGATGCTTGGACTTCCACATTCAGCAACCTCAATAAGTTCCCATGCCGCTTCTTGAAAGCATTCTTCTGTATAGTCTTCATTTGTTGCACTATTTCCCTTAGACCACTCAAATTACTGTCTATAACTCTGATAGGTAGCTTCTTCTTCAAGGCATCTGACCCTAAATTTCCCCCGACTCGAAATTCCATGTTAATTTCTCTTGTTTCTCACAAATTTAATCACGACCTTAAAATCTCTGACCTAGAATCAAAAAATGTTATGACATGTTATGACAGGGTACATGTTATGCATGAACAAATAATCAAAATGCATGTACAATGATGCCATAAAAGAATGTACAACTGCATGACTTTATCGCAAATCGAAATAAAAGGAAAAAGGCGAGATGAGAATTAAGGTAATGCATGTGCCTCCCTTTGTGCCTTAATAGAGGTCTGGCGCCTAATGGTTCTACGCTAAAGTACATGCCTCACTAGGATTATTTCTTAACGCTTAAAGATCAAGGTCACTAGAGCTATGGCCCACTTCCTGGCATTTCCCACAACAGTTGGTAAACAACAAGATGCGGGAGTACCAACGAAGCAAACAAACTCTAGCTGGGGTTCTCACAACGACCACTTGGGAAGTACATCCACTGTGGCATTGCTACACAATCCCCTCTAATTCTAAGCTAGACAGACCCGGGTGTAGGGCCCCACTCATGTAATGCGCAATGTGTGTGTGAAGGGAGAATGATGCATACCCAAATCCCCACCTGCAAAACAGCCAGAAGACTTCCCAGGCAAATATAGAGCACTTCCAAAATATATATATCAAAATAAACAAAGTAATTCACACACAATAAGAAGCAAATATATACAAGCACATGTAAAGACAAGAATACACAAATGAAAGAAAGGGGGAAAGAAAACATTAGGAAAATCACATCAAGTTTGCACATCTAATTAAATGGTTTGACTCTCTAGCGTCCCCAGTGGAGTCGCCATCTGTCGCAACCGGGATCGCGACGGGACGACGAACCAAAAAGAAAACGAGTTTGAAAAGATTTGGAGTCGCCACCATAGTTATTATGGAAAACTATGGAAAACCATAAAGAATAAGACAAGTCTGCGAAAAACCAGATTTTGGATCCGGGAGTCGGTTACGCGTAGGGTAGGTGTTAGCACCCTACAGCGCCCGCCCAAGGGTAGGTGTTAGTACCTTTAATTAAAAATGCAAAGTTGATGTGATTTTCAAAATGTTTATTTTCCCAAAAAAAACAAAGACAAAAGAAACAAAAATATTTTTTTAATTTTTTGGGCCCGACAAGGGTTGACCTTGGTCTTACGTATTCTCATTAAAAATGAGAAATCAGGGTTACGTAGTTCTTTAGAAGATATGTTTGTTTTTTTTATATTTTGAAATTTATATTTTTTAGTATTTTTGAATTACTTGAAAGTATGTGCCACACGACGCGAGCGGTCGGACAGTCGCGAAAAGAGAAAGAAAAACTATTTTTGGTATTTTTGAAAATGAGTGTCACACAGTGCGAGCGACCGGACAGACACGATAAAGTGAAAGAAAACTATTTTTTTGGTTTTTTTTAGATTTTTTCTATTTTTGTAATTTTTAACAATTTTCAAATATTTGATTTTTTTTAGAAATAATAAAAATAAAATAAAATAAATAAAAAATAAAAAAATAAAAAATAAATAATAATAATGAAAAAGTAAATAAATAAAAAAAACAAATTAATTAAGAAGGATGAAAATGAAAAATAAAACATGGGATACATGAGTAATTAGTGAGAGGTACATAAAGTAAATGAGGTGTCTACAATAAAAATGATAGTGTAACAAGTAAATATAAAACAAGCCCAAAAATACTATAAAGCATGCAAGGGGAGTGGGGTCAGTAAACATGGTGGTGCCGTCAGCAAATACTGGGAGGTGTGTGCATAGTGAAGCAAGGGCTGCAATTAAAAAAACAGGGGGAGTGCGCAAGGATAAAGAGAATGGAGGTGCGGGAAGGAAGCAAACATGATCAGACTCAAAATGCAAGAGAGTGAGAATATTAAAAGAAGAGAAGAAATGATGAACATGGGGTGCAGAGATAAAAAGGGGGGGTGTGCTGTGTGAAAAAAAAAAAAAAAAGAACGTGTGGCATATGGAACAAATCACCTAAACCTAACTGCTCAAAGAAACAAGAGGCAAGCCTCCTTTCTCCCTCGACACCAAGACCCGTCACCATTCACCTACCACCAACACACCACTTCCATCTCTGCCTCGCCGCACCAGGGACATCGGTGACGACGCCGGTGACGACGCGTCCCCTCCTTCTTTCTTCTCCAACGCGCGCGAGACAAGGGCTGCACTCATCCTCTTCATGGCCTCGAGGACTCGCCTGCCAGAGACCGTCGTCAACGGGTTCAGCCACCTCAAGGTCGTCGCCGGTCCCGCCGTCACCGTCGAGGGAATCGTGACGCCGTTGGCGCGCGAGAACTCCGCGGCTCGTCACCACGCGACCATCCCTCCTCCGTTCTCGCGACCGCACGCGACCAGGCTCGAGAACGCCACGTGGCCACACTCCACCGTCGACGAGCTTCGATTCGCCGGCGAGAGTTTATCTTCTCTTGGTTCTCTGTTTCGATTGGATGTTGGGTCACTGGATTTTGAGACGCGAGTGTTTGGTGTATTGTGCGAGATTGGTTGATTTGTGATGGACAGTTAGGGTTGCGGCGTGAAGAAGACGATTGAGACGATGTGAATCTGTTGTTTTGAGCATGTGGGTTCTGTTCTCTCTGGTTTTTGTGCAGGTGAAGGAAAAAGATCAAGAACGAGAGGTTGACTAATGGTTGAAGAGTTCGTGTCAATGATGATGATTTTTGTAACCTAGGGGCATACAGGATATATGAAGAGCGTATGGTTATTTGCGTGATGGTTCTGGATGGTGGAGATGGAAGCCTAATGGTGATGATAGTGGTCTGGAGGGACGGTAGTTAGCGGAGGGAGAGTCAATGTGGACTTTGTGAAGAATGGTGAATTTGGGACAAGAAAATGAACGTTGGGTTTTGGGTTGATCATGGTGAAGTGGTGAATGAAATTGGTTTTTGAGGTTGAAGGATTGGGGTTGAGCGATGGAATGCGTGAGGAGTTTGATAAGCAAATAATAACGAGGACGACAACATCACACTAGCAAATCATAACAAATACAGTAGAACCAACCAACATCATATTCATTCAATAATTGAACGGTGAAACTTACCTCTTGTAGTCTCTCTGTGTTACAGGGGTGTGATCAATGGCCTCTCCCCTGCTCCAGTTCTCCCTTTTTTTTCGTCCCCCCGGGTGCTACTGTGATATCTGAATATCTATCTTCAAAATTTTGTTCATTCCCCCCTTTTAGCTTCTGTGTGTCCAGAGAGGTAAAAGGGTAGGAAGTGGCGGTTGCTTCCCCTTGCCCCCTCTGCAGAGTCTTCCGTCAATCCATGCATACAGCTGCTTTAATTTCCTTTTTGTGCATGAGTAGCAGTAGTTCCACTGCACACGTCTCCAAGGGTACCAAATGAAGAAAATACTAGTCTGATGCGCGCAGAAAAAAATAAATGCCCGCGCCTCTATGCTTTTTTTTTTCAAATCTCTCTTCACCTGTTTTTTTTCGTTTTTTTTTGCTTCTTTTTTTTTTTTAAAGTTTTTTCTTTTTACCTTTTTTTTTTCGTTTTCTTTTTTTTTCACTCTTTTTTTCCGTTTTTTTTATAATAATAAAAAGTAATAAAATAAAATGAATATGAAGAAGATTAAAAAAAAAAGAAAAAAAAAGAAGAAAGAAAAATAAAATAAAATAAAATAAAATAAAATAAAATAAAAAAAGAAATAAAAATAAGATAAAAAGACATAATAAAATTAAAGTAAAATAAGATAAGGAAGAAATAAAAATAAAAATAATAATAAAAATCAGTAAAAATAATAAGGTAGTAAAAAGAAAAAAAAACAATCCGGACGAAATTGGGTGTTGACAAACCCCATGGCCCCATCAAAGGTCAGTGCCTCCTAGATTTTGTCAATGACCTCCAGCAAACACCCATAGAGGACCAGTGGACACTTCATGTAGATGGTTCCTCAAATCCGAAAGGTGCCAGTGCGGACATCGTGTTAGAAGGGCCTAACGATATCCTCATTGAGAAATCCCTCCATTTTGCCTTCAAAACATCCAACAATCAGGCCGAATACGATGCCATCCTCGCCGGCCTCTCCCTAGCCCGAGAAGTTGGTGTCAAAATGTTAACATGTAAAACCGACTCCAAGCTTACTATAGGACACCTCAATGACGAATACCAGATTAAACACCCAATCCTTCTACAATATTACCATCTGGTTCGCGCAGTCATTCAATTCGCCTTTGAAGGAGTCTGCATCGAACAGATCCCCATGACCGACAACATCAGAGCCGACATCCTCTCCAAATTAGCCAGCACTAAATCAAAAAGCCGCAACCGATCCCTATTACAACAAACATTATCTACACCCTTCGTTACACATACCTGTCAAAACCTAACCCACTCCCCAGCCGACAATACCACCCCTCCCCCAAGCCACAACTGGACCACCCCCTATATCCAATATCTAAAAACCGGCAACCCCCCATAAGATGCGGACAAAACTTGGCTGGCTAAGGCCGCCAGGTATACCATGATAGGCGATGACCTCTACAAACGCGGATACGGCCAACCGCTCCTCAAATGTGTCGCTATAGAACAAGCGCATTATATCAATAAGGAGTTACACGAAGGCATTTGCGGCTACCATTTTTGCGCACACACTATGGCTACTAGAATCCTTCGACCTGGCTACTTCTGGTCGACTATAGAAGCAGACTGCCAAGACTACGTTAGAAAGTGCAAACCATGCCAAAAACATGGCAACCTTATCCACCAGAAACAAGAACAACTCCATTCCATACTATCCCCATGGCCCTTTTCTAAATGGGGAATGGATATCCTCGGCCCCTTCTCCCCCGGCAAGGGGCAGGTGAAATTCCTGATTGTAGCCGTTGACTATTTCACCAAATGGATAGAAGCCAAGCCGCTGACCACTATCACGGCCCAACAAGTTCAACAATTTGTTTGGAAAGATGTTATATGTAGATATGGTGTTCCACATACTATCATCACAGACAACGACCGACAATTTATAGATAAGGAACTAGCCAAGTTCTACACTGGTCTGGGCATCAAACACATTACAATTTTTGTAGAACACCTACAAACAAATGGACAAGCAGAGGCGACCAACAAAGTTATCCTAGTAGAACTTCGCAAAAGATTAGATATTACCAAAGGTCGATGGCCCGAAGAGCAGGTAGAAGTGCTATGGGCTTACAGGTGTACCCCTCAATCATCAACAAACGAGTCCCCATTTAGCCTAGTTTACAGTGTAGATGCCATGATATCAGTCGAAATTGGCGAACCATCCTTGCGCCGAGAACTGTACGACCCAACCTGCAACCACCAAAACATGGCCACTCATCTCGACCTTCTACCCGAAATCAGAGAAAAAGCTCAGATACGCAACTTAGCTGCCAAACGAAGAGCTGCCAAAAAGTATAACGCAAACCTATGTCCACGACCGTTCGTAAGCGGGGACTTAGTATGCAGAATGGCCAGCAGTGCTAGAAAGAAGGATGGCAAGTTCTCCGCCAACTGGGACGACCCACACCACATACGTGAAGACGCAGGAGGAAGAGCTTATCGCTTGGAACACTTATCTGGGGAAGAGATTCCCAACACTTGGAATGTGTCCCACCTCAAATTCTACTTTAGTTAAATGTATACTATATTGAACCGAATACTTGTAACCCTGGGTGTACTCTTTTTCCTCACCTGGTCTTTTTTCCCTAAGGAGGGTTTTGGCCAGGGAGGTTTTAGCGAGGCACCCCAGATTCAATGAATAAAACGAAGGGTTCTCAACTGTACGACTTTTCTCTATTTCACTTTCACATTCGTTTTAGTTCCCCACCCTTACCACAAGTAAGCGGCCTGGGTCGAACACCATCAACTCGTTGGTTAATTCGTTTTAGTTCCCCACCCTTACCACAAGTAAGCGGCCTAGGTCGAACACCCTCAACTCGTTGGTTAATTCATTTTAGTTCCCCACCCCTACCACAAGTAAGCGGCCTGGGTCAAACACCCTTAAATCGTTAGTTAATTCGTTTTAGTTCCCCACCCTTACCACAAGTAAGTGGCCTGGGTCAAACACCCTCAACTCGTTGGTTAATTCGTTTTAGTTCCCCACCCTTACCACAAGTAAGCGACCTGGGTCGAACACCCTTAACTCGTTGGTTAATTCGTTTTAGTTCCCCACCCTTACCACACGTAAGCGGCCTGGGTCGAACACCCTTAACTCGTTGCTTAATTTGTTTAAGTTCCCCACCCTTACCACAAGTAAGCGGCCTGGGTCGGACACCCTTAACTTAATGTTAATTTGTTTAAGTTTCCCACCCTTACCACAATTAAGCGGCCTGGGTCGAACACCCTTAGCACACAATAGCGCACATAAACATCCCATACATACACAAATATAAGGAGCAATTAACCCTGAAGTAACCGGCATTCATAGCAAACATCAAAATAAAGCAATGTACGAGTTATTACAGACTTACAATCATTAAACGAGATTGGAAATATTAAAGTAAAAATCCTAAGCTGCTTTCTGTTCAACGTCCTCCGCCACCACCTTGTTACCACCAGCATTGGCGTCGACCGCCTCCTTCTCCCCATCCCCTTCTGGGATAGATTCTGCCTCATCTATAAGCACACTGTCGACAACATCTTTATTCACATCAAACCTAACATCATTAGCATCAACATTCTCATAAAAAAATGACGCTTTCCGAACACCCTTCTGGAAGCCATTGATATGTTCTTGAATTATGCAACTCTTTAGGTCCTCTAGTTCACCCTCCAGCCCGTCATGTTTTTCCTTGATATCACCGTAGTCGGCTTCGAGATCTGCAATTCGACCCTTTAGCTTTTCCTCAGAGTCAAGACAGCGCACCCTCCAAGTAGCAAGTCTCTTCCTCTTCGCTTCCCACTCCTCCTTTTCCTTCTTCCAAGCCTATTTTTCTTCAGCATGCTTGTCCACTTTATCCTGCAACTCCTCCACCTTAGTCCCATTACCTTCCTTCAACTCCCTCTCATATAAAGATCCCACACGTCGACTAAGTAGCAAGGTCTTAGTACTAAACTCCACCATAGCCTTCACTAGAGCTTTCAGCTCCATATTATCAATAGAGTCCATCAGCGACTCTAACACATTAATCTTGATGTCTTTCCGAACGGTGGTCTCCGGAAGCTCAATCAACCCAGCTTCCGGCCCCTTCACCCCACTTGCCGAGCCCGCTCCCATCACAACAGCTCACACTTTCTTCACATCTTTACCTTTGCCTTGCTTAACAGGCAACTCCGCTTTCCTTTTTGTACCACCATGCACGTGGACGTCTACTAGTGAATCTTGCATATTTGGGACCACAGTGTTCCCGACAGCTTTAGCGTTCACTGCCTTTTCCTTACGCAAGGTTTGGAAAAGTGTCAAGTTTTTCTTGCCAAGCTGTGCCATATGCCCTAAAGTACACAACACACAAATTGTCAAAATACTCGAACAAATAACAATGTTCAAAGTTACAAAAAAATACCTTCAATATCTATAATGGGTCGAATTGAATTATACACCCTAACTAAGCCCTTAGTGGGCATTTTATCGCTAAATTGCATCAAAGTATCCACCACATCCTTCTCAACCACCAACAGATCCTCCCTCGATATCACCTTATATTTCCAAGGGTTGCCGGTCCAGAAGAACGGGAATTTAGTATTACCATTAGTAGTATAGAAGTGTGACCGACCAGCCGATTTCACCATGACCTTGAAGAAACCATCTTTAAAATGCTTGAACGATTGAGTGAAAGCGTCCAACTTGTTGAGACCAGGCCGACTGATTAGCGATAACCATGTTATCGGACTCTTCGGCCTCGTGACAAAATATATAGGAATGCTCGAGGAGACGGTTCCAAGTACAGCGCCATGCACAATAATCTGAAAGCTTGTAAGTACGCCCAGCTGTTCGGATGAAGCTGAGTAGGGGCAACATTCAATAATCGCAGCACTTCCATGGTGAATTCGTCGAACGGTAGTCGGATGTGCAGCTGCGAGAAATGGCATATGTACATATAGAAGAATTCTTCGGCTGCTCCTTCTCGACCATGGCACGCACATTCCACAGCGGTAACTCGCTCCAGAGCAATTATGTCCCTTTGCACCCCCTTCTCGAAAATAGGTGTGCAGTTCAACCACGATCTTAACAAACGCGACCACCGAAACAATGATCGCTCTGTCTGCACGTCTGCCGCCACCCATTCGTATCCGGCCTTCATCGGCCAATTGCTCTCCGCCAACTCCTCGGGCGGATCTTCCCTAATTTCAACCACCCTCTCCACTGAAATTCTCCCTACACTACCCGTCTCTTCCCTATCACTGGTATAATCTCGATTACTTCCACTATCCCTAGACAGCTCACTACCCGAATCTGACAACGAAACCCTATCGCTACTACTAGACATACTTGATTTCTTTAGAAAAGATGACGGAGGAGGAAGGAAAGATATCAGACAGCTTTAAAACGCACGCGAACAGATTTTTTGCAAATGAGACAAAGTGAATGCACTGCCAACATTATCTTCATTTATACATACGAATTTCAAACGTCATAACCCTTTCCCGCCAAAAACATAACTCTTTTCAATCATCACAAAGTATCAAAATGGTGGCGCCAAACCTCCCTAAGTCAGCCTTCTGACACCCTTTCACCTGCTAGAAACCCTTTCACCTGCCACAAACCTTTTCACCTGCCACAAACCTCTTCGCCTACTCGATACCCCTTCACATCTTCTAGCCTTAACACTGTTCATCACACTTAAAGGCTGGGGGATTGGTGTATCACACCTAGCCGATCACTACTAGTACATCATCACATATCATCCTTCACCGACACACTATATCAGCAAAGGTTGGGAGACTGGTGTACCGTACCTGGCCAACTTAACTATACCATACCTGGTCAACTTAACCATATAAATGACGACCCTTACGTATATGCCGGAAATAACCCAAGTACACAACTCGGACCGGCATAGACTTAAACTGATAATCGAACGAAGCCTAAACTAATAACAAAACGGCCAACCTAGGACAGTGCACGGGCAAAGACGACATCCATCAACTGGAGAAGTAACCAGATCAGACCGTTCCTAAAGACTTAGCGAAATGAAAGCCCCCCTGCCATCCAATAAGCCCACGATAGTTGAACTAAGGGCCTGCGCCAAGGCCCAGGCCCACCTACAACCCAAACTAGGGCCCAACCCATGTTGTAACCAAACATAATTAATACTCCATAAATATGCGTGGACCCCAGTAATTAAAGGTATGCATTCATTACTCCATTAATCACCTGATTTGACCTTTTGAGAGCTTTGACTCACTTGAGCTTCGGAGTCCCTTCTGCAGGTAACCCCTCCTGGGTCCAAGCCGATATGTATCAACCGGGAATAGGCCAACTGAGGAGATAGCAGATTACGTGGGTAAGGTGACGCTTGTGCCTAACTTATCTTGTTTGTTCTCTGCAGGAACAATTTAAAATTTTATTATTTTTAATATTTGTGAAATATTTTAGTTATGTTAGGGTTTTCATATTGTAATTTTTAATTGTAATTAATTTTAATTTTAATATGAATTTGTTTATTATAGACATGATTAAGACAAGATGAGCATTTGTACCTCGTGGCAGCGAAACTTCTTCACATGCTGAGGCTTCTCCAAGTGAGAGCCTAAACATAGACCTATGATATTTGCTCGCAGAAGAGGTAAGGGTCGTCATGGAGAAGTTGGTCCATCAACAACTCATGGAGAAGCTGGTTCATCAGTAGCTCATGGAGTAGCTGGTCCATCATCAACAACTCCTATTGATATTAATGAGGAGCAAGAGAATGTAATCTAGCATGAAGAGGTTGTTGTAGAGCAGGACCACTATGATTTAGGAGGATTTCCCAGAGGACCCGAGGATACTTTTCTGTTGATTAGCTATGGTGATCATGTCACATGTGCTATTTGGGGTGGCCATGTTAGTATACTGCTTTAATAATTTTGTTGTTGAAATTGATGGATTTAAAATATTTGTATAATGGTTTTTATTAGGACCGAGTGGACATAAAGTCAGTGTCACATGACAAAAGATTAAAAAGATTCGGAGTTTATCATCAAGTTGTTGAGCCAATTGTTCAAAATCTTGGGTTGATGCCACTATGTGATATATGTTATGAATACCCTAATAAGGGTCTCATATTGGCTTTTGTTAAGACGTGGCATAGAGAGACTAACAACTTTCATCTTCCTTTTGGGAGATGAGCATGACACTAAATGACATCTTTGTCCTCCTCCATTTTCCTTTGTTTAAATGAAGCACTAGACTTCAATGCTACTTTGGAGAGTGTGATGGATCTTTTAGGCGTTGAACGGACGAGGGTGACATCTGAGCTCAAGCAATGTCGTGGTCCCCATGTAAGACTGAATTGGTTGAGAGACCTTTACACTAAGTGTTGTGCGAATCAATAGTGGGAGTTTGTGGCATGAACGTATTTGCTGCATCTTGTTAACTACCCCATTTTTATGGATAAGAACGTTACCTACATCAGCATCTTGTACCTGAATATATTTGTAGATCTGTAGTCATGTGGAAGGTTTTCGTGGGGAGCTATTGCACTTGCAAATCTTTATGAGCAACTTGGTGATGCGAGCCTTGCACATACGAGACAATTAGCCAGATATCTTATACTTTTATAGGTACAAAAATGTTTTTTATTTTTTTCATGTTTATTGCTTGATAGTTGAAATACATTTGCATTTGTTTGTAAAGTTGGATATATGAGCATTTATCGAGATTGGGAAGGAAGCAATTATTGGACAGTTATGATGAGAAGAGACCTCAAGGGACACGTTTTTTGACTCCTCAGGGCATAATTGGATGTATTGACATGTGATGGGGTCGTGTGGAACCCGTATGCATCACATTGGGTTACACGTCCCCTTATCACCATCTCTCTATTCTCTAGCATCATCCGGGTGGGTGAAATTGCTTACGTCATTTGCGAAAAAGTATGTTGCCAATTCGGGTTTCTGCAGCCCATCATGAGGTCTCCATTAGTTGTTCCTGGTGTTGATTTAACAAACATTGATGATCGATGGATACGCTTCTTGGATCATGTGTTGGTAGGTGTGATTCCAACATTGTCTCCTAATGCATGTATGGACGAATACCTGTAGTGGTTTAGATAGATATTCCACTAATCTTACATATTGATCACACCATTGACTAAGTTCTTTAAGAAGATCATTCAGATTAAGGGCCACAATTACTTACCGATCCCTAACAAGGTGTAAGGCCCACTTATATTCTGATCCTTTATTTTAAGGGCTGCCCCAATATAATAGGCCTAAGGGCTTGTCTATAGGGTGTACAAGGCCCCTAAGGCAGCCAAACCCCTTCCACTCTTGTCATTCTTTCAAAACAGCTCACAGCTTACTCTCCTTTTTCCTTCCCAAAGCTTTGCTAGGGTTTTGAATTTCAGTCAGATCCAAGTTTGGTTCGACCTCGTTTCTGCTCATGTAAGTTGTTTGCGAACCCATACTCTTCATCTCTGGTTTAGGTTTTCATGTTTTCAGTTAGGGTTTCGTAGTGAGCTCATCTTAAGATCTGTTTCGCTATTTTTCCAGCTTCTAAACCTATTCCTAGAGCTGTTGTGCTCCGTAGTTGGTGTCGAGGTCCTGTACTAGCTCATTCCAAGTAAGGGAAGCTAGGGATTTTTGGTTTAAAGTCGATTCTTGCTTATTTGCCACTATTTCCATGAGTGTATGGTTGCCATGCTACTAAAAATGTTGAATGGATGTTTATTGCTATTTAGGGTATGATTGTATGGGTGTTGTAGGAGAACAGTGGCGAGACCTGACGTTCTCGCCCAAGCGATCCAGTCTCGCCGAGGCGAGACTTTGCAGAAACGGGTCCAAGCTCGCGCTCGAGCTCTCGGTCAGGCGAAGAGCTTTCGTTTTGAGCGAGGTATCATCTCGCTCAAGCGAGAGAGGCTCGACTAAGTGAGGACGCGTGGGAGCTTAAGGCATGTTGCTGCAGTTGTAGCCCAGGCAAGGAACCTCACCTTTGGGCGACGAGTGGCTTCGCTCAAGCGAGGAGTGGCTCGCTTAAGCGAGAACTCGTGAGTCTCGCAGGGTCCTTTGTTGACAGTCTCGCCTAAGCGAGAACCTGTAGCTTGAGCGAAAGATCCCTTTCGCTTGAGCGATGGTCCTCAGCTTGAGCGAGACTGGCACGAGATCTCACTCCATGAGTGTTCCTTCCATGCTTTTGAGTTGTTAATTGTATGCTTAGCTTAAAATATTCTATCTTGAGTATGAAATGTATGAATATGCATCTGAGACCTGATTGTATGGACTGAAATATTGAATTAATTGAGTATGGCATGGTTAGTGATAAAAGTGACATGGGATTTGATATGGGGTATAAATGAAGGTTGGTTATAAAGTATGGGAATGAGATTGGCATCCATGATGAATACCTATTTAGTTGGTTAAACATGATTTGTATGTGGTTAGGACATAATTCCTTGAATCTCTAGGTGAGATTTCAGGGTGGTGCCTCAGTTGGTCGGGACGTAATTCCATGACCCCTGTTAGTGGGAGTTCATGGTGGTGCCGCATCTATATAATTTGGTAAGGATTCAAGGTACGGTTGCATCCTGACACTCTAAGGAGTTAGTTAGTCTCACATAGAGCGGACTAACTCTTGTGGTGAGAGTAGTAGGAGGCTTGAAATTCATTAAGGGCTAACCTTGTGTGTGGGGGTTGAGACATTTTAGCTCGGGGGTTGAGACATTGTAACACTAACTATGCTTGCATCCTATCTCTCACCATTCTTACTTTCTCAGTAGTTTGTTCCAACAACTCTGGTCCAACAAGTACTACTTCCCCATCCTGATACCAACATAGAGGAGTCCTACACTTCCTACCATAAAGAGCCTCATATGGCGCCATGCCAATGCTCGCATGGAAACTGTTGTTGTAGGTGAACTCTATCAAAGGTAAAACTTCATCCCAAGCACCCAAGTGATCCAGCACACACGTCCTTAATAAATCCTCAAGCGACTGAATCGTCCTCTCGGACTGACCATCGATTTGGGATGATAGGCTGAACTCATAGTCAACTTGCTTCCCAAAGCACTCTATAGTGTCTACCAAAACAGGGAAGTGAACTGCGGGTCTCTATCGGAGACTATACTCGAGGGTACTCCATGCAACCTCACAATTTCCTTAATGTACAATTGGGCCAACTTGGCCATAGACATCCTCAAGTTCATCGCCAAAAAGTGAACACTCTTGGTCAGTCAGTCTACTATGACCCAGATGGTATCATGTCCTCTAAAAGTTGGTGGCAAATGGGTCACAAAATCCATAACGATGTTATCCCATTTCCACATCGGTATCTCCAAAGGATGTAGAATCCCATCGGGTCTCTGATGCTCCACCTTTGCCTTCTGACATGTTAGATAGGCTGATACAAACTAAGCTACATCTTTCTTCATTCCCTGCCACCAGAAGGTCTCCTTGAGATCTTGGTACATCTTAGTCATGACTCTTGTGCCCTTCCTCAAGGATTAACCTTTTCACCTTAGCATCGTTTGGTATGCACACCCTGCCCTGGAATCTCAGTATAACATCGTTACCCAAAGCAATTCCTTTGCCTCTTCCGACCCAAGTTGCTCTAACTCTGTTCAGGTGGGCATCCAACAACTGTCTCTCTCTCTGACTGAGTCTAGGAAGTCACTAGATATAGTCAGGTTACTACATCTAATGAATTCGAATTCCAACTCCACTTGTAGCTTCATATCCCTAAATTTCTCTAGTAACTCCACCTCTTTGATCATAAGGTATCTTCTACCACTATCTTCCTACTCAAGGCATCTATTGCCACGTTTGCCTTCCTTGGATGGTATAATAGCTCGAAATAATAGTCCTTCAGGAATTCCATCCACCTCCTTTATCTCATCTTCAGCTCCTTCTGATCAAATAGATACTTGAGGCTCTTGTGATCACTAAACACACGAAATTGAGCACCATAGAGGTAATGCCTCCATATTTTCAAGGCAAATACTATAGTTGCCAACTCCAAGTCATGATTGGGATAGTTTCTCTCATGTACCTTAAGTTGCCTTGAAGCATAGGCCACTGCCTTCTTTCCTTGCATGAATACACAATCTAGCCCTAAGTGAGAGGCATCACAATAGACCTCGAAAGGTTTCCAACATCCGGGATGACCAACATGGGAGCACTCGACAACCTCTATTTTAGCTCTTGAAAACTTTCTTCACATTTGTTTGTCCAAGTGAAAGGTTGGTCCTTCTAGGTAAGTTGTGTCAAAGGCGCCACTATCTCGGAGAATCCTTCTACGAATCTCCTGTAGTAGCCAGCTAAACCCACGAAGCTCCTTATCTTTGTCGTTGACTTGGGACTTTCCCACTTTACCACTACCTCTACCTTTGTTTGGTCCACCGTTATCCCCTCGGCGGATATCACATACCCCAAGAATTGCACTTCGTCCATCCAGAATTCACACTTGGATAACTTAGCGTATAACTGCTTCTCTCTCAGAACACTAAGTACCAACCTCAGGTGTTCTGCGTGCTCCTCCTGAGTCCTGGAATAGATAAGTATGTCGTCTATGAAGACTACGACAAACTTATCCAAGAATGGTTTGAAAATCCTATTCATGTAGTCCATGAACACAGCCAGAGCATTGGTCACCCCAAAAGGCATGACCACGTACTCGTAGTGTCCATATCGAGACCTGAAGGTCGTCTTCTGCACATCATCTGCCTTCACTAGAATTTGATGGTATCCCGACTGCAAATCAATCTTCAAGAACATCGACGACCTATGCAACTGATCCATCAAGTCGTCCATTCTCGGGAGAAGATACTTATTCTTGATCGTCATCTTATTCAGTTGCTTGTAGTCCACACATAGGCGCGAACTTCCATCCTTTTTCTTCACCAACAATATTGGTGCTCCCCACGGCGAAGTACTGGGTCAGATAAACTGCTTCCTCAACAACTCCTCTATCTGTTTCTTGAGTTCCACTAACTCCGCCGGAGCCATACGGTACGAAGCCATCAACACTGGACTGGTTCCAGGCACCGGGTCAATTGAGAAATCCACCTCTCTATTAGGAAGCAGCCTTGGTACTTCATTTGGGAACACGTCTTCAAATTCATGTACTACTGGTATGACCGATGTCCCTTCCTTCTCCTCTACCTCCATATGAGTGAAAATTATGAAGCACTGTGTGCCACTCTGAATCTCCTTCATAACTCCCTGAGAAGATACCAACTCAGGCTTCTTTAAGTCGGGAAACAACAGCCTTTTCTCTCGGCAATCTATAAGAATGCGATTAGCAGAGAGTCAATCCATTCCCAAGATCACCTCCAACTCTTGTAGAGGTAGGCATATTAGGTTCACTTTATACTTGCGTCCCTCTACCTCCACTGGACACCTAGCACATAAGGACGATATCCTAACTAAACCCGACGTCGGAGTAGACACCATAAGCTCACACTAAAGCTCACACACTGGCAGACCCAAACGTTTCACACATGCATCTGACACAAAGGAGTGTGTCGCTCCAAAATCATACAACACACAACAATTCACTGCAGCAATCACACAATACCCTATAACCAGGTTACCTAAGCCTGCAGCCTCTACTCCTGACATCGCATACACTCTGCCCATTGCCTGAGGCCTGTTGCCCCTATTCCTCTATTGATTCTGTGCAGGAGTCTGAATTGGAGCACGTGTCACTGCTTTAGTAAGGGAGGGACAGTCCTTGCCAAAGTGGCCTTCCTTGCCACAATTATTGGACATGCGATCACCCTCCATGCATGGGCAAACGCTCCTCAGATGGGGGCCTCCACATAAGAAACACTAGACTTGGCCTTGTTGGGGAGGAAAACCCCTAGACGCCTAAGATTAATGATGAGGTATGTCATAAGGCTTCCTTCTCTCCTCGTGTCTCGGCTTAGACCCAGATGGTCCACCGATCCTCTGATGTTATGGTAGGCGCTGACCTTCTACCTCATTCTTCATTTTCTCCATTACTCTGGCCTTCTCCACCAAAGATGCAAAGTCTTTGATTGACAGAGGGCAACCATCAAACCAACGTCTCCACGGAGACCATTTTCAATATATCAGCAAAGGCTGGGGGACTAGTGTACCACATCGAGCCAATTTAACCAAATAATAATAATAAACGATCACCATACCTACACGCAAAATCATTCAAGTAACCGGTCTGGGCTGAACTAAGCCTAACCGGCCTGAACTGGCAACATAAGACTTTAAGAGGAATAACCCGCTTAGGACAGCATATAAGCAACACAAACCGCCAAAAGGGAGTAGTCGATTTATGCCGATAACCTTAAGACACTCAATGAAACCAAAGCCCCCTAATATCTAGTGAGCCCCCAATATTCGAGACTAAGGGCCTAGGCCAAGGCCTAGGCCCACCTATGGCCCAAACCAGGGCCCAGCCCACGCAATGGGCAAACATAATTAATAATCTATAAATACACATGGACCCTACGAATTAAAGGTACACATTCATTACTCTATTAATCACCTGATTTGACATTGAGAGCTTTAGCTGACTTAAGCTTTGGAGTCCCTTCTGTAGGTAACCCCTCCTAGGTCCAAGCCGATATATACAAGAAGGGGAGAAGCCAACCGAGGAGATAACAGATATGGGTAAGGTGATACTTGTGCCTAATTGATCTTATTTGTTCTCTGCAAGAACAGAAACAAAATGGATGAAGATGGTAATATTGTAAGAAACAAAGCTAGACTAGTTGTTAAAGGTTATAATCAAGAAGAAGGCATTGATTTTGATGAAACTTATGCACCTGTAGCTAGGCTAGAAGCTGTGAGACTACTCTTAGCATATGCTTGCATTTGTAACTTTAAATTGCATCAAATGGATGTGAAAAGTGCATTCTTGAATGGTTTCCTAAATGAAGAAGTGTATATATCACAATCTCCTGGATTTGAGGATCATCTTTGTCCTAACCATGTTTCCAAATTGAAAAAGGCCTTATATGGTTTGAAACAAGCACCACGACAGTGGTATGAAAGGGTAAGCAATTTTCTCTTATCAAAAGGTTATGCTAGAGGTGTAGTGGATAAAATACTCTTAATTAGAAAACATGAAAGTGATGTTATACTTGTTCAAGTGTATGTTGATGATATCATCTTTGGTTCAAATAACAACATATTGTGTGAAGAGTTTGTTATAGCTATGCAGGGAGAATTTAAGATGTCCATGATGGGTGAGCTTACCTACTTTCTAGGGCTGCAAGTCAAGCAACTCAAGCATGGAACATTTTTAAACCAATCAAAATACTATTTTGACCTGTCAAAAAAGTTCAAAATGGAGGATTGTAAGGAAGCTGCCACTCCAGTCACTACAAACTACCTTATGGATGTAGATGAGGCTGGCCAACCAGTCGATTCAACCAAATATAGAGGGTTGATTGGGTCTTTGCTCTATCTTACAGTAAGTAGGTCATATATTCAGTTTGGAGTATGATTATGTGTTAGGTTCCAAGCAAATCCAAAAGAATCACACTTTAAGGCAACAAAAAGGATTCTAAAGTACCTTAAAGGAACAACCAATGTTGGTTTATGGTATCCATGTGATTCTAACATAACTCTTAGTGGCTTTTTAGATTCTAACTATGCAGGGTGCAAAGTGGATAGGAAAAGCACAAGTGGCACTTGCCATCTACTTGGATCAAGTCTAATCTCATGGAATAGTAAAAAGCAAGCATGTGTGGCACTCTCCACTACTGAGGCTGAGTATATTGCTGTTGGACATGGCTGTGCACAAATCATATGGTTGAAGCATCAACTTTAGGACTATGGTGTAAGGCTAAGAAAGGTACCTTTGTATTGTGATAATACTGGTGCCATCAACTTAACCAAGAATCCAATACAACATTCTAAAACCAAGCATATAGAGATTAGGCATCATTTCATTTGTGATCATGTTCAAAAGGGAGATTGTGAAATTCAATTTGTTAAAACTGGACATCAATTGGCTGTTTTGTTTACCAAACCATTGGCTAGAGATAGGTTTAACAAGTTAAGAACTGAACTAGGCATATGATGGAGCTTCGTCGAGACATGGAGCTCCAAGTGTAGTGGAATGATGGAGGAAGCATGCAAGAGTGGAAGGCAAGTTTGTATGCTCTTGCTTGCAATGGATAGGTGAAAGGGTGAATGATTTAGAAGTAGCTTTATCTTAGGAAGGGGGCTATAGGCAAAGAGAGTAAGCTCTCTAAAAGATGACTCTCAAGTGGCAATAGTGAGGAGTGTTCTCAACTCATTGGCTTCTATTGCACAAAAATTCAAGAGTGATACAAATGAGTGAATTTTTTTCTTTTATATGAAGCCATTTACACATGAGAAAGGAGAGTCATTAGATGGAGTGGGCCTTGATCTTGGACGTTTTGAAGAAGGAGGCAATGTCACACCCCTTGGATCTTGGCTTGAAGAACAATAAGGGTTCTTGGCCTTTGGATGTGATGACCAACCTTAGTCAATCCATGAAGCAAAAGAGCCTCCTTGCCTTGCCTTGATAGTCTCAGTCATGCATGAAGAGGAATGGGCCAAGCCCAATTTGCACCCCATCCTATGTTCCTTTCATGTCTTATGTATTAATGGAAAGCAAGGTCTAAACATTGGCTTAAAATAAATTCTATTTTAGTGCAATTAGATGTAATCCTTCATATCTTGGTGATTTCCTTAGCCCATGTGAATAATGTGTGGAAGCTTTGGTCTTGATGGTCATTTAGAGGAATACCCATTTGAATCTCATCATAGACCTTATTGTTGGGCCTCTCAATGGGCTTCCACTGGATGTTGGGCTTGAAGGATCATGTATGCTTGGTGGGATCACATCAGCATATTAGACATCAAGAATGTGGTCTGATGTGTTTTTAGCATCTTAATCTTATGTATTCATGTATTGGTTTCATAAAAATCAGCTATTGTATGCAAAAATTGAAAACTGTCATATTTAACCTGTTGATTTTTAATTTCAACGTGTTTATTTCATTTAAATCTGCCTATATTTGCACAAATCATGATTTATCAACCTGTTGATTCTGCTTTTCAACATGTTTATTTCACTTAAACTGCCATTGAATGATGAAAAATTGATCTGCTGTGGTTTTTAATCTGCTGATTTCACAATTCAATATGTTGATTTCATTAAAACTGAATTTGGAAAAATGAAGTTCAATTTTACGATTTTCAATCGATTGATTTTCAAAATCAGTCAGCTGATTTTACTTAACCAGATTCTGGTTTTAATCTCTAATACTCTGATGCTGTTTTGATCGACTGATTCTACTTTTCAACGTGTTGATTTTACTTAAATTGTGCATTTACTCACGAATTGAATTGTAAAGTTGACCCAATTAAAGAAAGCATCTTTTTGTCAGGTACTATCTGCTCCTAACAGTTATTTCACCATCCATGTGTTGCTTTTACTAATTTGTTTGACCAAAAAGCATGTGTAGTGTACAATTTCAATGTGCATGCAACTCACATGATCTGAAATGATTGATTCACTCATAAAAACACATTGAAAACACCATGAATGCGTGAGATACTGTTTTGGACTACACTAATCTGGTTTGGGTAACCTAAAACGAATTAATTAGGAAAATCTGCACCATTTAATCGATTGTTTCTGAAAACCAGCCTATTCAATTATAAATACTGCACTTGTATTGTTTAATTTGCATCACACTTCCCTTAGAAACAGCCATACCCACACTCATCATGCCTCATCGTCAACAAAGAGCTACTCAATCTGATGATGAACTCTCCACTCCTTCTACCCCAAGGTCTCCAAATCACTCACGAAAATCATGGGAGAATTGAGGCATGGCTTGAGGATCATGAGGACAACATTCAAGTGTTCTTCATTGAGATGAACAGAAAGCAAATCAGCATTCCTAAAGTGTTGAGATTCTCGTGGCCGAGGGCTGAAGGCTTTGAAAGCCTATTTCAAAAACTTAAGCATCAAAGGTTGAAGTCCTTCTTTCAACTTTGAGGGAAATCTATCCAGACTTGGTAAAGGTGTTTTTCACCAACTTGGAGTTCAAAAAAGACATGCTACTGTCAAGTATCAAGGGGATTCGAATGGAGATCAACAAAAAGGCTTGGAAAGATATGGCTGGATTCAAATTAAGGGGTGTGCAAGTGAGGAAAGGTGAAACTGGGATTGTTCCAGAATTCAACAAGGTCCAATACTATGTGTAAGACCCAAGAAATTTAAATAATTAGTTAAATAATTATTTAATGAATGCGAGTCGTAGAAGCCATTAAGGCATTTTAATGCGGAAGGTTATGACGTGGAAAAGTACTAGCTCAAATGGTTGAGAGTACTTCGGTTGTGTGAGAGGAGTTGGGTTCAAGTCCTAAGTGTGCTACTTGCATGTTATTTTCTTATTTTCAAATTTAAAGGTGATTTTCGATGTGGAATGCAGTTTATAATTAAAATATATGCATTATTTGACAAGAAACATTAAATGGTTGAATAGTGTATGTATGGTTTGGTAATAGAAAGGTATTGCATTCAAATCTTAGCTAAGGCAAAATATATGCTTCTTTTTACTTATATTATTTTTTATACCTTAGGAACCCTAGCAGATTAGAGAGAATTGGAATAGGCATAGGCAACACCTTTGAGTGGCTGAAACGTAAGAGTTGAGCAAAGTTAAGAATATAATTAAATTCCTTTTTAGTATAGTAATTAAGTCTCATTAAATTGAGGGTGGTAGGTGTGGTAAGAGAAAAGGGGGGGGGGGGGTAATGGTGTGCAAGGGTGTCATTTCGTGGACTGTAAGGGGAGAAAATTCTGAACACAAATCTGCATTAGGGAGGGAATCATCACGAGAATTGGGTAGAGACACGGTGTGAATCATTTTGGAAGCAAAGGAAAAAGGATTAATCACAAAATCACTCAAGGGAAGCTTTAATCCAGGTTAGAGGAGTTACCTTGCATGCTAATTAAAATTGTATCATATATATATAGACATGAATTGTTAATTGATGGACTGTGTTATCTACATTTGCTTGTGTTTCGCGTAATTCTGGGAACGCAGGGAAGAACCGCCTAGCGGCAGTTCTTGTGCTGCCAGGCGATGTATGGGATTTTAGCCTATTTTCTGGGCATAACTATGAGCCGCCTGATGGCTAGAATGGTCTCGCTAGGCGATGTAAGTGTTGCCCGCGTGGTACTTCGTGATTCTTGTAATTTTGTGTGAACTATGGGTTTTTGGAACTGTGAATCATTGAATCAGGGTATTGGAGTTCTTAATACATTTTTGGGGATGAATAACTAGTGGGTGAATAGATGTATTCCCGTTTTGGGAAAATCCAAAGTAGTTCGCAACTCATAATTTATGTTTGAGTTTAAATTGGAGGAACCTAGTAAGCATGGGATTGTAACGGGGAAGGTTCACATTGAGTAATGCAGTGGGTATAAATATTTGGATTCACCGTGGTAGGTTTTAATACTGGAATAAGATTGGTTCCATTGAGGAAAAGGCTATAAGGGTGATTGGTCAATGGTGGGAGAAAAATTAATCGAATTAGAGGTAGTCTGTGATGAAACTAAGAGATCACAAATGAGTAAAGCAATTAAATTGTAAATTCTATGTTTAACTAATGGAGAAAATGAGAGTATAGAGGTTTAAATCATTGTGGAATAACCAGGAGAGTGAGGATGGAGGAATTAAGGGGAAATGATGATTTAGGGTTGTGTATTTTGGCATAAATGGTAAAGCCTAGGGGATATAAACCAGTAGTAAATTGAATCAGAACGAGTCATGGAATGGACGTGTATCTAAGCCATAAACATGAAATTGTTCATTATGTGGGAAGGTATAGAAAAAAATATAGGTATACTTATAGGCACTTGTAGATACTATAGAATGTTGCGGGTATTGCTTGCCATTGTGTATAAATTGACTATTTTGTGTGTATTGAAAATGAAAAGTATAGGACTTGTGCTGCTGTTGGCAGATTTGAGATGTGGCGCCTGGAGGTGGGGTTATGGACCGCCAGGCGATATTCGTGAGTTTGTGCCAAGGCCTAAGTCCATTGGGCCAGCGCCTGACGGTCAGGATGAGCTTGCTAGGCGGAATTTTGGTGTGAACTGTACCAAGAGCTTGGTGCCTGGCGACCTGAGGAGTGGCGTCAGGCGGAAATTGTTTGAAATTCCGGGTTCTGTTTGCTGGCGTTTGGCGACGTGAAATGTAGCACCAGGTGGTGACGGGTGCCTGCGCCTGGCGGAGCTTAGGCAATGCCAGGCGATTTAGTTGTTGTGTAATTTGGTGTTGTTGTGATCAGTGGACTTGGAGGACTAAGTTCACTCATCCTTGTGTTTGGGCTTGAAGGACTAAGTCCGATAGGGGTCTGGGATGTGCTTGGTGGTGGGACGCATGATGGGCATGGAACTGGTTAGTTCTCATCGACTACTAAGAGACGAGGAGTCCTTAGTATGGTGATTACATGCGTCGGACGCACGATGGGCAAGGAATATTTTTGTTTTTGTTGGCTGCTATTGGGCGAGGAGTCCATAGTATGGTGATTGCGTGCGAGCCAAGGTCTGAGCGGGGAAAGCTTGGATGTTTTAATATAGACGAGGAGTCTGTGGAGCAGGACTATGAGCGGGACAGTAAAGTCCCAAGACCTATATTCATGCATATGACCCATGAAGGACTATGAAATCAGGGTTGGGTAATTTGAAAGAATAAAATGTTTATGTACGATTTATTATCTTTGCGATGGGTGTCATAATTGTTTTATATATATATATGTGCATAGCTCACCCTATCTATTTGTGTGTGGCGATGATCAGATAACATGTTATTTGGGAGCAGATGATTTGATAGGTGAGCCAGGAGATGTTTGAGTTCAGAGATCGGGTTTATATGGGGATTTGAAGACTTATATTTGGATATTTTCTTGTTTTCAAACAGTTCATATTTTAGTTATTTTATGGGTTGTAATAAATGTTATCTCCAAATTTTTTAAGGTATACTATTTCATGGTTTTAATTTTTCCCGTGTTTTGTTTTTGGGAAAGTACGATTATAAATGAGATTTGACAGTTGATAATTGTTTGTTTATTTATTTTTCTATATATTTTTTTAAAAGTAATATTCCATAGGGATGTTACACTATGGCCAATGCTTGAGGAATCTAGCTGGTGAGATCAAGCACTTCCATGTTGGTGGTCTCAAGGTGGATCAAAGTTGCTTGGTATGATTGTCACAAAAATCCTTGTTCCACGTGGTAGCAACCATTCAACATTGAATGAGGGAGATTTGATTCTCATGTACTGCATCCAACACAACATTCAAGTGGATTGGATCTATGTGTTTCATGATCACATGCTCAAGGCCAAGAGGCTCACGGATTTTAGGATGCCATATGTGGTTTTGGTGTCAAAATTCATTGAATACTTTGGAATTGATGTAGAGGATGAGCTGGAAGATTCAACTGGACTGTTAAACCATACCTCCAACCATAATCTGCACAAAATGAACTTTCTCAAGGTGGGAAATGCATGGATAACTGCTGGTGCTGTAGTTGGTGGTACACATGACCATGAAGCTGGCCCAAGTGGTGCAAATCAAGAGGAAAAACCAACTGTTGGACTCATGGACTTAATTCCCTACAACCATCTAGAGGATAGAGGCCCTGTGTACTCACATTTTGAGAGGATATGTTCCAGTATTAATGAAAGGATATGCAATGTTTGTTTTCTTTATGCATTTGTTCTATTTGATGAATCCAAAGGGGGAGCAAAATTAAAAAATGGAAAATTGATCACATTGAACTAAGTAGAAGCATTAAAATTGGAATCAATAATCAAATCTGAACTTGAACCAATATTATTGATAAGGGGAGTTGTGCATATTTGTATGCTTGCTAGCTTGTGTGTATTGCTATTGTAAATGTTTTTCAGGTTCACAAGTTTAAGGATTAGATGTCACTTCATCAACTTAATAGTATCAAACCAATGGAAGCATTATGCAATGGAAGATAAAAGAAGATAGATGGAAGAAGATAAAGGTTGGCTTCATCAAATCAAGGAGAGAATGTTGACACATGAAGCCAAGGTGGTATGACTCTTAAAGATTTGATGAAGATTTGATGAAGCCCTTTTGAACTACCTTGAAGCCATTACCATTGGAATGAAGACTACATTGATGAAGGAAAGGAAATTTGATGGTATTCTTGTTGATAAAGGCTGGAACATATGCTCTCCACATGGTTACATCATTAAGAAAGTGTATTTGATGTTTGTAATTCATATTGTAGACCTTGTAGCATTAACTTCATGTATTTGGTCTTTTTTGTGTCTTTTAATCTGTTGAATGGTTTTTCAACAGGTTAAAAGGTTGGCTGTAATAGTCTTAAACTGCAACTAATTTAATCAATTGATTTATTTTTTATTCGACTGATTTCACTTAAGTCAAGTGAAATCAAACGATTGATTTAGAAATCAACATGTTGAATTTCAAAATAGATTGACTATAATAGCTGTGATTTTCGAAAGAGAGTTATTCTGATATTTTTTTAGCACGAAATTATTCTGGAACCTTGTGGAAAGTCTCTCTTTCATGATCATTCAGACTGCAGCAGTTGAAGATTGATCTTGGATCATTTTTTGGAGCCTCTGACTTGTGTTTGAAGCTTGCAGAAAGTGGTTTGTGGTAGGCTGGGCTGTGCTACAACTGAGGTTTGATCTTTCTCAAGCTTCATGTGTGTGCCTGGTAGTTTTCCAGGTACGCAAGAGGGTTCTTGCTGTGCTGGTGTGACTCTTGTGTGATTCAAGAGTCTGTTGTGTGGTTTTTGCATATTTTTAAAGTGTAAGGGTGGATACTTTATAAATCTTTTGAAATAGTGCAAAGTCAAGCCCAGGTTCTTTTGACAAACTGGATGTAGCTTAGGTTTGAGTGAACCGGTATAAAAATCTTGTGATCTCATCTCTTCTCTAACCTTTCTCTCTTTCATATTCATTTAAAGTTTAAAGAACTTGTGTTTTAATCATCTTTTTCGTGTTCTTGCATGTTTTCATGACATCTGCAACATTGAACATGTTTGCATAATCATTTAGAACATGTCTTGATCATTCTTGTGCACTGTTCTTGGTTTAAAACTCGAATATGCATTTCTGTATTTTTCTCAGTTTTTGAGTCGACTGTTTTTTGTTTCAATCGGTTGATTATACCAGAACAAAATCTATTTAGTAAAATCAACCGATTAACTCTATTTTTGACCGATTGAAAGTATATAGTTCAGTAACTTTTTCATCCTAACTTGGTGATCAAATTGATTCAATTATAGGTGATTTTTGCTTTCAAAGATAACCTAATTTTTTAACTAGCCAATTCAACCCCCCTTCTTGGCATTTCAACCATTTCAAAACTAACAATTATTTTCTTTGAGAGTGAGCAAAATATTTGTAGGTTTGAGTTGACTCTTAGACATATCAACAAACAAGGAATGTTCAGAAGATTTTAACCTCCCAACGAATGGGTGACCAACTAAAGTCTAAGACAAATCATGGTTATTATATCTGCAGATTACCTTCGTCATTCAACCATCTCCATTACTAATAAGTTTGCCTCTCAGTTTATATGGACAATCACATTTTCTTGTGCCATAAACACTAGGTTGAACATCAAATTTGTACTTCCTATACTTACCACCCATTTCACAACCTAACAATACATATGTTTTTCTCCCTAGTTGACTAGTAACTTTGCTAGATCTTATAGTGACAACAACAAAACCAAGATCAAATGCTATCCCTCGAACCCACTGAATCAACTCATCTCGTGTGGGAAATATCTGCTCAGTCGTAAAATTATTTGTATAGTCTCCCTCACACATTCCATTTATAAAAGAAGAGAATCTGAGATGAAACTTGACTTTACTTGTGATTCCATGAAAGTTAAAGGGAGATCATCCATCCTAGATAACTTTCACCACCTATAACCTAACATCAGTATTCAATACTGGTTTCTTCAATAATAAAAAATATAAAAAGAAAATAAAAATATTCATGCAACAATAAAAAAATATAAAACATAAAAAAATAAAAATATATTAAACATAAAAAATAATAAAAATATTAAACACAAATAAAAAGTAACTGTAAAAAAAATATCAATTAAAACAATAAAAAGAAAATAAAAATTGAAGGACAACAATTTCAAAATTAATCCATGGAGGTCTTAATTAACTGGAATTGGACTTTTGGAAACAACACAATTCCACTTTCGTAAGCAAATCCACGACATCTGGAAACATATTAAATAGAAGTTGACATCCTATTAATTATATTTCCAAATATCCACTTTCGAAAGAGTGTGGATATGGGTGAAGGAGAGTTAAATACCAAAAGTCGACATCTGGTTAACTGCATTTCTGGATGTCCACTTTCGGAAGAGTGCGAATATGGACACCAATTACTTCTAGAAGAGTTAATTACCGAAAGTCGACACCCGATTGAGGAGAATTTCATATGTCGACTTCCTGAAGTGTGGGGATTTGTTTTCTTATTTTTCGGAAATCTACTTCTATGTACGGGTTTTGCTTTCCGAAAATCACTTCTGTGAATGGGACAAACCAGAAGTCAACGTCTAGTAATTTTGCAAATTGGATGTTGACCTTCAAAGAAGGTTAAAAACCCATCAGCTCATTATTTTATTCTAACATTCTACCACCTCAAATATATACTTATCACACGAAATAAATCACAAAATGAATGCATACCATTTTGCTCAAATGAAATGAATGATTTCAGATGGTGAAATAGGAAGAAACTGACCTAACAATACACAACCACACTAATGAACTAGAATGAAAATCCTCTTTAGAAACAACACAAGAAGAAAAAAACTTTAAACTTCTTCGGGTGAAAGTGAAAGTAAAAGTGAAAGGCAAGAGACAATTTAGGGGTGCAACGCATCAGTCATATAGTAATTACCATCACTTATTATGTTTGTTTAGGCAGCCACTAACTCTACAACTTTATAATTGCTTAATTATTGCTTTTACCTAATCTACTTTTTTATTTTGATTTAATTTTTGAAGGGTATAAATGGAACAATAGAAAAATATTGGGATGTAGAAGAAATATTGGGGTGCAGGAAGAAAACCCCTTACATATTGAGACAAACTTGCATGTTGTAAAACTAAGGCTCTTTCCTCCTACACCCCCACAATTTTCAATATCTCATTTTATTCGAGCAAAATTTTTAATAAAATCACCTTGCACCTCTCTTCTTTCTTTTCATGCACCTCAATTCTCTCATTTCTCCCTCTGCACCTCAAACCCCCTCACCTGTTAAAGAAATTGATATTCCTTCATCTTCTCCATGAATATCCAACATAGGAGCACTACACATGCGATCTAGAGAATCTGCCCAAATAGTACAACGATGGAGAAAAAGGTTCAGGGTATGAAAATTCATGGAGAAAAGTAAATGAAGAAAATTTTATCTATTATTCTATCTTAGCAAAAAAGTTTTTGTAAAACAAGGCATAACCTATATCATATAAACTCTGGTAAGTAGAAAAGAAAAAAGGGAAAAGGAACCTAAAACACCGAGGAACAATAAAAAAATGATCTTGTTAAGTTTTTCTCCACGTGCGTTGGTATTAATTTGTTACGCTGAGTTTTTTTGGGCTTACGAAGTTTCTTTCTATCACACCTCTCTATCACAACTCCTTGTGTGTGTAGCGCTAGGCGACCTAGAGCTCGAGTGCACCTACCGATGTGGAGGGTAGCGCTAGGCGATTTTGATTGTGAAGTTGGACTGTGTGGATGATTTTACACAACTTTGGATGGAGGTCGTAAGGCGATGATTTTTTGGGGACCCAGTTACGAGTGGATGGTGGATGAGGAAAATAGGCGGAGGAGGAATAACGCTAGGGTAAATGAGATCGCACATGCGATACACCGGATGGTGGATGCGATGTAGCCCATTGTAGTGCAACCTAGAGCCGTGGTAACACCAATTTACCCAGTGACGATGGAGGACTTTATGAGGCATAAGCCCTCAAAATTCACGGGCAAATCCACTCCTGATGAAGTAGACGCATGGGTCAGAGAGTGTGAGAAAATTTGTAGCGTCATAGAGTGCACTGATGCACAAATGCTGACTTTCGTCACTTTCTTGCTGATGGCGGATGCTGAGTACTGGTGGGTGAGGATGCAGTAGCTGATGCAGACCCAGGCAGAAGAGGTTACCTGGACTTCCTTCAAGACGAGATTCCTGGAGAAGTATTTCCCGGATAGTGCAAAACATGAGAGGGAGGCTGAATTCCTCACGTTCCAGCTGGGGAACCTGACTGTGCAGGCATACACAGACAAGTTTGAGTACCTGGCGAGGTTCTATTCGCCCGCTGTCACCAAGGAGTAGAGGTGTAGAAAATACGAGGGCGGACTAAAGCATGAGCTACGCTGATTCATATTACCACTACGGATCAAAGAGTTTTCTGTCTTGGTCGAGCAGGCTAAGGCAGTTGAGCTGTTGGAGATGGGGCTCGACCTCAGAAGAACACCACTGACTCTCAGCAGCAGAAGAAGCAATATGATAGACCACAGTCTTTGGCCAGGAAACTACAGTGCTATAACTATGGTGGGGAGCATCAAGGATTGTCCAAAACCCTCTGGCAGCTCGGGTGGCGGTAGTAACATAGGCAAGTGCCATGTTTGTGATCAAATAGAGCATTTTGCACGCCACTTCCTTAACAAGAATCTAGCTGGAAGTGTGCCAACAAAGAAACCAGTTAGGGAGCGGCCTAGAGCACCGGGTCGTATGTTTGCATTGACGACTAGCGAGGTGACTCAGTCAGGTAATGTGGTGCAGCAAACTTGTATGCTTTTGGTAACAATGTGGTGGTGTTGTTTGATTCAGGAGCCACCCATTCATTTGTGTCTAGTGAATGTGTGAGGAGGCTCGGACTTGAGTTGCGAGAACTAGGGTGCTAGCTGATTGTTGCGACACCAGCGTCTAGAGAGGTATCCACCACTTTTGTTTGTGTGGGATGCCTATGGAAGTGGCAAGCCACAAGTTCAAGGTGAATCTCATCTGCTTACCGATGGAGGGTCTGGACGTGATTTTGGGGATGGACTAGCTGTTAGTCAACCATATTGTTATTGATTGCGGACGATGCAATGTAGTATTCCCAGAGACAGTAGGAGTGGAGTTGATCTCAGCTCAGATGGCGATGAAGGAAGTAGAAGATGCAGCTATTTGCTTCATGATAGTGGCTCAAGGGGAGAAGAGGAGTACAACTAAGCAGATTAGAAGCATACTTATGGTGGATGAGTATGCAGATGTCTTATCGGATGAAATACCAAAACTCTCGTCTAGTAGGGATGTTGATTTCACTATTGATCTCATTCCTGGAGCCGGCCCAGTTTTGATGGAACCATACAGGATGGCGTTGGTAGAATTAGCTGAGTTGAGGAAGCAGATTGAAGACCTGCTTGAGAAGAAGTTCATCCGACCAAGTGCATCACCATGGGGAGCACCGATGCTACTAGTGAAAAAGAAGGACATCATCTCCCGATTGTGTGTTCATTATCGTCAGTTGAACAAGCTGACTATAAAGAATAAGTACTCGTTGCCCATAATCGACGACTTGCTGGATCAACTGAGGGGAGTAGCTGTGTTCTCTAAGATTGACTTGTGGTCTGGATATCATCAGATCTTAGTCAAACCAGAGGATATGCAAAAGACAACATTCAGGTCACGCTATAGGCACTATGAGTATGTGGTGATTTCATTTGGAGTGACAAATGCCCCAACAATTTTCATGGACTACATGAACAAAATATTCCAATCATATCTGGATCAGTTTGTCATTGTATTCATTGACGACATACTAATATATTCTGAGTGTCGGGAAGAGCATGTAGAGCATCTGAGAGTGGTATTGGAGATCCTCATAGAACATCAACTATATGGGAAGCTTTCGAAATGTGAATTATGGTTGGATGAGGTGCAATTCTTGAGCCATGTAATCTCAACCCAAGGAATAGCAGTTGACCCAACAAAGAT
>NC_140793.1:352500-355000 GCF_037176805.1 Vigna unguiculata
GAAAAAATGAAATTCGTGGTTTTTGAGATGTGAGGGTTGGAATGGCCTCCAAATGCCCCCAAATGAATACCATGAAAGTCTTGGTGCACGAAAGTTTTGAGTTGGTTGGGTTTTGCACATGGCCAAGTTGGTCGGTGCACCGCGGCATAGCTAGATGGCTTGTGTGGAGTTTTGTGAAAAAATGAAATTCGTGGTTTTTGAGATGTGAGGGTTGGAAAGGCCTCCAAATGTCCCCAAATGAGTACTGTAAAAGTGTTGGTGCACAAAAGTTTTGAATTGGATGCATTTTGCACTTGGCCAAGTTGGTCGGTGCACCGCGGCATAGCTAGATGGCTTGTGTGGAGTTTTGTGAAAAAATGAAATTCGTGGTTTTTGAGATGTGAGGGTTGGAAAGGCCTCCAAATGTCCCCAAATGAGTACTGTAAAAGTGTTGGTGCACAAAAGTTTTGAATTGGATGCATTTTGCACTTGGCCAAGTTGGTCGGTGCACCGCGACTAGATAGCTTGGTGCCAAAATTTGTCAAATTTAAGACCTTGGCCAAACTGAATGAAATTTTGTGGGGAGGTTCGTGATATTGTTTAGTGGTGGACTGGAAAAAATGAGGTCGAAATTCGAAGTCTACATGTGCTTTTCTATTTTTCCCGATTTTACACATACCCGGTAAGTAAAAAAAATAAAAAAAATAGTTCCCCTTCGAGAAAAATTATGAAATTTGGTGAGCAAGGAGATACCATTATTCTACGAATTACTGCAAAAAATCGCATCAAAATTCGAAGTGTAGCCCGAGATATGGACTTATGTCTGCTCAAAAAAAGTGTATCTACTTGTACAATTTTGCCTTTTGCATATTAACCTCTTATAGGGGGGGAGTGCTCCTTGAGCCGGCCAGCTCCACACTGGCAGGTTTTAAAGGGAGCTTGATGAGGCCTCCCCCCTCACGTGGTGCGTGCGTTAGCATGTTTATCATGGCACAACTAGCCTCTTCATAGTTGTTGAGCTTTATTAATACCAACACACGGTCGTCACTGATCGTTGGTTAGCTCGGCAGCTAGTCCCTCGGATATTGTGGAAAGTTATTTTCATGCCTAGCGATGCTTGACCCTGCGTCACTTGATGTTTCCATTTGCTTGCTTGCCCATGGTAGGTGGGGGGTGGACCGTCTTGTGGTGTGGTGTCTTGCGAACGTGAGGGTGTGTGAGTTGTAATCGAGATGCACTTGCTGGCTGGCTCCATGCCTTGCGTATCGAACGGTCAAGCATGCATCTCTTCCATTTTCACCCGTTGCCTTGGGTGATATTGGTTGATCAGTCCCTGTGTTGCCTACCCACTAGACGGTACTTCTGTGGTTGCTTCGAATTCTATCTTTCCATCACGAAGAGGTGTTGGAGGATCCTAATGTCACGCACGTGTTCCATCTAGTGAAACATCTCAGTGATGCACGTGTTGTGGCTAGTTCTTTTGGATGCGGTGCATTATATGAACTCGGGTTTACTTTAGCGACCCAGTCAACATAATTCGGTTGTGTCCCTTGATTGAGACGTTGTCCTTGAACTTGTTGTGAACAATATCGTTCTTCCACAACCCGTCGTCTTGAGTGCGATGGAAGGCAAATAAGATGTGCTTTGGCATGTCATGCACGTACTCGATTGCGGGAAGTGTGAGAAAGTGTTGTTGACAACCCGTGGGAAATGCAATGTGGCAAATCGTGATGAGCTCTTCGTGGATCTGCGAAGAAGACGACCTTTGGGCCTGTTGGAAACGAGGGAGGCGATGTTGAACTGCGAAGAAGATGGACTTTTGGGTTGTTTGAATCAATGGGAGGCCACGCGAGAACTCCGAATACTATGGACTCTTGGGTTGTTGGAAGCAACGGGAGGCCCCGCTAGAACTCCGAATACTACGGACTCTTGGGTTGTTGGAAGCAAGGGGAGGCCCCGCTAGAACTCCGAATACTATGGACTCTTGGGTTGTTGGAAGCAAGGGGAGGTCCCGCTAGAACTCTGAATACTACGGACTCTTGGGTTGTTGGAAGCAAGGGGAGGCCCCGCTAGAACTCCGAATACTATGGACTCTTGGGTTGTTGGAAGCAAGGGGAGGCCCCGCTAGAACTCCTACTATGGACTCTTGGGTTGTTGGCAACGACAACTTGGGGGGATGACACTGGAAAAGAGTGAACTAGGCCAAACTGCGAACAAGGCAACTTGGGGGGATGACACTGGAAAAGAGTGAACTAGGCCAAACTGCGAACAAGGCAACTTAGGGGGATGATGCTGGAAAAGAGTGAACTAGACCGAACTGCGAACAAGGCAACTTGGGGGGATGACGCTGGAAAAGAGTGAACTAGGCCGAACTGCGAACAAGACAACTTGGGGGGATGATGCTGGAAAAGAGTGAACTAGGCCGAACTGCGCCCAAGGCAACTTGGGGGGATGACGCTGGAAAAGAGTGAACTTGGCCAAACTGCGAGGAGGGCAACTTAGAGGAAAGTTGGAAACGAGG
>NC_140793.1:385000-387500 GCF_037176805.1 Vigna unguiculata
GGGAGTTTTGTGAAAAAATGAAATTCGTGGTTTTTGAGTTGTGAGGGTTGGAAAGGCCTCCAAATGCCCCCAAATGAATACCATGAAAGTCTTGGTGCACGAAAGTTTTGAGTTCGGAGGGTTTTGCACATGGGCAAGGTTGGCGGTGCACCACGGCATAGCTAAATGGCTTGGTGGGGAGTTTTGTGAAAAAATGAAATTCGTGGTTTTTGAGATGTGAGGGTTGGAAAGGCCTACAAATGCCCCCAAATGAATACCATGAAAGTCTTGGTGCACGAAAGTTTTGAGTTGGTTGGGTTTTGCACATGGCCAAGTTGGTCGGTGCACCGCGGCATAGCTAAATGACTTGGTGGGGAGTTTTGTGAAAAAATGAAATTCGTGGTTTTTGAGTTGTGACGGTTGGATTGGCCTCCAAATGCCCCCAAATGAATACCATGAAAGTCTTGGTGCACGAAAGTTTTGAGTTGGTTGGGTTTTGCACATGGCCAAGTTGGTCGGTGCACCGCGGCATAGCTAAATGGCTTGGTGGGGAGTTTTGTGAAAAAATGAAATTCGTGGTTTTTGAGTTGTGACGGTTGGATTGGCCTCCAAATGCCCCCAAATGAATACCATGAAAGTCTTGGTGCACGAAAGTTTTGAGTTGGTTGGGTTTTGCACATGGCCAAGTTGGTCGGTGCACCGCGGCATAGCTAAATGGCTTGGTGGGGAGTTTTGTGAAAAAATGAAATTCGTGGTTTTTGAGTTGTGAGGGTTGGAAAGGCCTACAAATGCCCCCAAATGAATACCATGAAAGTCTTGGTGCACGAAAGTTTTGAGTTGGTTGGGTTTTGCACATGGCCAAGTTGGTCGGTGCACCGCGGCATAGCTAAATGGCTTGGTGGGGAGTTTTGTGAAAAAATGAAATTCGTGGTTTTTGAGTTGTGACGGTTGGATTGGCCTCCAAATGCCCCCAAATGAATACCATGAAAGTCTTGGTGCACGAAAGTTTTGAGTTGGTTGGGTTTTGCACATGGCCAAGTTGGTCGGTGCACCGCGGCATAGCTAAATGGCTTGGTGGGGAGTTTTGTGAAAAAATGAAATTCGTGGTTTTTGAGTTGTGACGGTTGGATTGGCCTCCAAATGCCCCCAAATGAATACCATGAAAGTCTTGGTGCACGAAAGTTTTGAGTTGGTTGGGTTTTGCACATGGCCAAGTTGGTCGGTGCACCGCGGCATAGCTAAATGGCTTGGTGGGGAGTTTTGTGAAAAAATGAAATTCGTGGTTTTTGAGTTGTGAGGGTTGGAAAGGCCTCCAAATGCCCCCAAATGAATACCATGAAAGTCTTGGTGCACGAAAGTTTTGAGTTCGGAGGGTTTTGCACATGGCCAAGGTTGGCGGTGCACCGCGGCATAGCTAAATGGCTTGGTTGGGAGATTTGTGAAAAAATGAAATTCGTGGTTTTTGAGATGTGAGGGTTGGAATGGCCTCCAAATGCCCCCAAATGAATACCATGAAAGTCTTGGTGCACGAAAGTTTTGAGTTGGTTGGGTTTTGCACATGGCCAAGTTGGTCGGTGCACCGCGGCATAGCTAAATGGCTTGGTGGGGAGTTTTGTGAAAAAATGAAATTCGTGGTTTTTGAGTTGTGACGGTTGGATTGGCCTCCAAATGCCCCCAAATGAATACCATGAAAGTCTTGGTGCACGAAAGTTTTGAGTTCGGAGGGTTTTGCACATGGCCAAGGTTGGCGGTGCACCGCGGCATAGCTAAATGGCTTGGTTGGGAGATTTGTGAAAAAATGAAATTCGTGGTTTTTGAGATGTGAGGGTTGGAATGGCCTCCAAATGCCCCCAAATGAATACCATGAAAGTCTTGGTGCACGAAAGTTTTGAGTTGGTTGGGTTTTGCACATGGCCAAGTTGGTCGGTGCACCGCGGCATAGCTAGATGGCTTGTGTGGAGTTTTGTGAAAAAATGAAATTCGTGGTTTTTGAGATGTGAGGGTTGGAAAGGCCTCCAAATGTCCCCAAATGAGTACTGTAAAAGTGTTGGTGCACAAAAGTTTTGAATTGGATGCATTTTGCACTTGGCCAAGTTGGTCGGTGCACCGCGGCATAGCTAGATGGCTTGTGTGGAGTTTTGTGAAAAAATGAAATTCGTGGTTTTTGAGATGTGAGGGTTGGAAAGGCCTCCAAATGTCCCCAAATGAGTACTGTAAAAGTGTTGGTGCACAAAAGTTTTGAATTGGATGCATTTTGCACTTGGCCAAGTTGGTTGGTGCACCGCGACTAGATAGCTTGGTGCCAAAATTTGTCAAATTTAAGACCTTGGCCAAACTGAATGAAATTTTGTGGGGAGGTTCGTGATATTGTTTAGTGGTGGACTGGAAAAAATGAGGTCGAAATTCGAAGTCTACATGTGCTTTTCTATTTTTCCCGATTTTACACATACCCGGTAAGTAAAAAAAATAAAAAAAATAGTTCCCCTTCGAGAAAAATTATGAAATTTGGTGAGCAAGGAGA
>NC_140793.1:407500-410000 GCF_037176805.1 Vigna unguiculata
TGAATACCATGAAAGTCTTGGTGCACGAAAGTTTTGAGTTCGGAGGGTTTTGCACATGGGCAAGGTTGGCGGTGCACCACGGCATAGCTAAATGGCTTGGTGGGGAGTTTTGTGAAAAAATGAAATTCGTGGTTTTTGAGATGTGAGGGTTGGAAAGGCCTACAAATGCCCCCAAATGAATACCATGAAAGTCTTGGTGCACGAAAGTTTTGAGTTGGTTGGGTTTTGCACATGGCCAAGTTGGTCGGTGCACCGCGGCATAGCTAAATGGCTTGGTGGGGAGTTTTGTGAAAAAATGAAATTCGTGGTTTTTGAGTTGTGACGGTTGGATTGGCCTCCAAATGCCCCCAAATGAATACCATGAAAGTCTTGGTGCACGAAAGTTTTGAGTTGGTTGGGTTTTGCACATGGCCAAGTTGGTCGGTGCACCGCGGCATAGCTAAATGGCTTGGTGGGGAGTTTTGTGAAAAAATGAAATTCGTGGTTTTTGAGTTGTGACGGTTGGATTGGCCTCCAAATGCCCCCAAATGAATACCATGAAAGTCTTGGTGCACGAAAGTTTTGAGTTGGTTGGGTTTTGCACATGGCCAAGTTGGTCGGTGCACCGCGGCATAGCTAAATGGCTTGGTGGGGAGTTTTGTGAAAAAATGAAATTCGTGGTTTTTGAGTTGTGAGGGTTGGAAAGGCCTCCAAATGCCCCCAAATGAATACCATGAAAGTCTTGGTGCACGAAAGTTTTGAGTTCGGAGGGTTTTGCACATGGCCAAGGTTGGCGGTGCACCGCGGCATAGCTAAATGGCTTGGTGGGGAGATTTGTGAAAAAATGAAATTCGTGGTTTTTGAGATGTGAGGGTTGGAATGGCCTCCAAATGCCCCCAAATGAATACCATGAAAGTCTTGGTGCACGAAAGTTTTGAGTTGGTTGGGTTTTGCACATGGCCAAGTTGGTCGGTGCACCGCGGCATAGCTAGATGGCTTGTGTGGAGTTTTGTGAAAAAATGAAATTCGTGGTTTTTGAGATGTGAGGGTTGGAAAGGCCTCCAAATGTCCCCAAATGAGTACTGTAAAAGTGTTGGTGCACAAAAGTTTTGAATTGGATGCATTTTGCACTTGGCCAAGTTGGTCGGTGCACCGCGGCATAGCTAGATGGCTTGTGTGGAGTTTTGTGAAAAAATGAAATTCGTGGTTTTTGAGATGTGAGGGTTGGAAAGGCCTCCAAATGTCCCCAAATGAGTACTGTAAAAGTGTTGGTGCACAAAAGTTTTGAATTGGATGCATTTTGCACTTGGCCAAGTTGGTCGGTGCACCGCGACTAGATAGCTTGGTGCCAAAATTTGTCAAATTTAAGACCTTGGCCAAACTGAATGAAATTTTGTGGGGAGGTTCGTGATATTGTTTAGTGGTGGACTGGAAAAAATGAGGTCGAAATTCGAAGTCTACATGTGCTTTTCTATTTTTCCCGATTTTACACATACCCGGTAAGTAAAAAAAATAAAAAAAATAGTTCCCCTTCGAGAAAAATTATGAAATTTGGTGAGCAAGGAGATACCATTATTCTACGAATTACTGCAAAAAATCGCATCAAAATTCGAAGTGTAGCCCGAGATATGGACTTATGTCTGCTCAAAAAAAGTGTATCTACTTGTACAATTTTGCCTTTTGCATATTAACCTCTTATAGGGGGGGAGTGCTCCTTGAGCCGGCCAGCTCCACACTGGCAGGTTTTAAAGGGAGCTTGATGAGGCCTCCCCCCTCACGTGGTGCGTGCGTTAGCATGTTTATCATGGCACAACTAGCCTCTTCATAGTTGTTGAGCTTTATTAATACCAACACACGGTCGTCACTGATCGTTGGTTAGCTCGGCAGCTAGTCCCTCGGATATTGTGGAAAGTTATTTTCATGCCTAGCGATGCTTGACCCTGCGTCACTTGATGTTTCCATTTGCTTGCTTGCCCATGATAGGTGGGGGGTGGACCGTCTTGTGGTGTGGTGTCTTGCGAACGTGAGGGTGTGTGAGTTGTAATCGAGATGCACTTGCTGGCTGGCTCCATGCCTTGCGTATCGAACGGTCAAGCATGCATCTCTTCCATTTTCACCCGTTGCCTTGGGTGATATTGGTTGATCAGTCCCTGTGTTGCCTACCCACTAGACGGTACTTCTGTGGTTGCTTCGAATTCTATCTTTCCATCACGAAGAGGTGTTGGAGGATCCTAATGTCACGCACGTGTTCCATCTAGTGAAACATCTCAGTGATGCACGTGTTGTGGCTAGTTCTTTTGGATGCGGTGCATTATATGAACTCGGGTTTACTTTAGCGACCCAGTCAACATAATTCGGTTGTGTCCCTTGATTGAGACGTTGTCCTTGAACTTGTTGTGAACAATATCGTTCTTCCACAACCCGTCGTCTTGAGTGCGATGGAAGGCAAATAAGATGTGCTTTGGCATGTCATGCACGTACTCGATTGCGGGAAGTGTGAGAAAGTGTTGTTGACAACCCG
>NC_140793.1:440000-442500 GCF_037176805.1 Vigna unguiculata
AGTTGTGACGGTTGGATTGGCCTCCAAATGCCCCCAAATGAATACCATGAAAGTCTTGGTGCACGAAAGTTTTGAGTTGGTTGGGTTTTGCACATGGCCAAGTTGGTCGGTGCACCGCGGCATAGCTAAATGGCTTGGTGGGGAGTTTTGTGAAAAAATGAAATTCGTGGTTTTTGAGTTGTGAGGGTTGGAAAGGCCTCCAAATGCCCCCAAATGAATACCATGAAAGTCTTGGTGCACGAAAGTTTTGAGTTCGGAGGGTTTTGCACATGGCCAAGGTTGGCGGTGCACCGCGGCATAGCTAAATGGCTTGGTGGGGAGATTTGTGAAAAAATGAAATTCGTGGTTTTTGGGATGTGAGGGTTGGAATGGCCTCCAAATGCCCCCAAATGAATACCATGAAAGTCTTGGTGCACGAAAGTTTTGAGTTGGTTGGGTTTTGCACATGGCCAAGTTGGTCGGTGCACCGCGGCATAGCTAGATGGCTTGTGTGGAGTTTTGTGAAAAAATGAAATTCGTGGTTTTTGAGATGTGAGGGTTGGAAAGGCCTCCAAATGTCCCCAAATGAGTACTGTAAAAGTGTTGGTGCACAAAAGTTTTGAATTGGATGCATTTTGCACTTGGCCAAGTTGGTCGGTGCACCGCGGCATAGCTAGATGGCTTGTGTGGAGTTTTGTGAAAAAATGAAATTCGTGGTTTTTGAGATGTGAGGGTTGGAAAGGCCTCCAAATGTCCCCAAATGAGTACTGTAAAAGTGTTGGTGCACAAAAGTTTTGAATTGGATGCATTTTGCACTTGGCCAAGTTGGTCGGTGCACCGCGACTAGATAGCTTGGTGCCAAAATTTGTCAAATTTAAGACCTTGGCCAAACTGAATGAAATTTTGTGGGGAGGTTCGTGATATTGTTTAGTGGTGGACTGGAAAAAATGAGGTCGAAATTCGAAGTCTACATGTGCTTTTCTATTTTTCCCGATTTTACACATACCCGGTAAGTAAAAAAAATAAAAAAAATAGTTCCCCTTCGAGAAAAATTATGAAATTTGGTGAGCAAGGAGATACCATTATTCTACGAATTACTGCAAAAAATCGCATCAAAATTCGAAGTGTAGCCCGAGATATGGACTTATGTCTGCTCAAAAAAAGTGTATCTACTTGTACAATTTTGCCTTTTGCATATTAACCTCTTATAGGGGGGGAGTGCTCCTTGAGCCGGCCAGCTCCACACTGGCAGGTTTTAAAGGGAGCTTGATGAGGCCTCCCCCCTCACGTGGTGCGTGCGTTAGCATGTTTATCATGGCACAACTAGCCTCTTCATAGTTGTTGAGCTTTATTAATACCAACACACGGTCGTCACTGATCGTTGGTTAGCTCGGCAGCTAGTCCCTCGGATATTGTGGAAAGTTATTTTCATGCCTAGCGATGCTTGACCCTGCGTCACTTGATGTTTCCATTTGCTTGCTTGCCCATGGTAGGTGGGGGGTGGACCGTCTTGTGGTGTGGTGTCTTGCGAACGTGAGGGTGTGTGAGTTGTAATCGAGATGCACTTGCTGGCTGGCTCCATGCCTTGCGTATCGAACGGTCAAGCATGCATCTCTTCCATTTTCACCCGTTGCCTTGGGTGATATTGGTTGATCAGTCCCTGTGTTGCCTACCCACTAGACGGTACTTCTGTGGTTGCTTCGAATTCTATCTTTCCATCACGAAGAGGTGTTGGAGGATCCTAATGTCACGCACGTGTTCCATCTAGTGAAACATCTCAGTGATGCACGTGTTGTGGCTAGTTCTTTTGGATGCGGTGCATTATATGAACTCGGGTTTACTTTAGCGACCCAGTCAACATAATTCGGTTGTGTCCCTTGATTGAGACGTTGTCCTTGAACTTGTTGTGAACAATATCGTTCTTCCACAACCCGTCGTCTTGAGTGCGATGGAAGGCAAATAAGATGTGCTTTGGCATGTCATGCACGTACTCGATTGCGGGAAGTGTGAGAAAGTGTTGTTGACAACCCGTGGGAAATGGAATGTGGCAAATCGTGATGAGCTCTTCGTGGATCTGCGAAGAAGACGACCTTTGGGCCTGTTGGAAACGAGGGAGGCGATGTTGAACTGCGAAGAAGATGGACTTTTGGGTTGTTTGAATCAATGGGAGGCCACGCGAGAACTCCGAATACTATGGACTCTTGGGTTGTTGGAAGCAACGGGAGGCCCCGCTAGAACTCCGAATACTACGGACTCTTGGGTTGTTGGAAGCAAGGGGAGGCCCCGCTAGAACTCCGAATACTATGGACTCTTGGGTTGTTGGAAGCAAGGGGAGGTCCCGCTAGAACTCCGAATACTACGGACTCTTGGGTTGTTGGAAGCAAGGGGAGGCCCCGCTAGAACTCCGAATACTATGGACTTTTGGGTTGTTGGAAGCAAGGGGAGGCCCCGCTAGAACTCCGAATACTATGGACTCTTGGGTTGTTGGCAACGACAACTTGGGGGGATGACACTGGAAAAG
>NC_140793.1:482500-485000 GCF_037176805.1 Vigna unguiculata
CATGGCCAAGTTGGTCGGTGCACCGCGGCATAGCTAAATGGCTTGGTGGGGAGTTTTGTGAAAAAATGAAATTCGTGGTTTTTGAGTTGTGAGGGTTGGAAAGGCCTCCAAATGCCCCCAAATGAATACCATGAAAGTCTTGGTGCACGAAAGTTTTGAGTTCGGAGGGTTTTGCACATGGGCAAGGTTGGCGGTGCACCACGGCATAGCTAAATGGCTTGGTGGGGAGTTTTGTGAAAAAATGAAATTCGTGGTTTTTGAGATGTGAGGGTTGGAAAGGCCTACAAATGCCCCCAAATGAATACCATGAAAGTCTTGGTGCACGAAAGTTTTGAGTTGGTTGGGTTTTGCACATGGCCAAGTTGGTCGGTGCACCGCGGCATAGCTAAATGGCTTGGTGGGGAGTTTTGTGAAAAAATGAAATTCGTGGTTTTTGAGTTGTGACGGTTGGATTGGCCTCCAAATGCCCCCAAATGAATACCATGAAAGTCTTGGTGCACGAAAGTTTTGAGTTGGTTGGGTTTTGCACATGGCCAAGTTGGTCGGTGCACCGCGGCATAGCTAAATGGCTTGGTGGGGAGTTTTGTGAAAAAATGAAATTCGTGGTTTTTGAGTTGTGAGGGTTGGAAAGGCCTCCAAATGCCCCCAAATGAATACCATGAAAGTCTTGGTGCACGAAAGTTTTGAGTTCGGAGGGTTTTGCACATGGCCAAGGTTGGCGGTGCACCGCGGCATAGCTAAATGGCTTGGTGGGGAGATTTGTGAAAAAATGAAATTCGTGGTTTTTGAGATGTGAGGGTTGGAATGGCCTCCAAATGCCCCCAAATGAATACCATGAAAGTCTTGGTGCACGAAAGTTTTGAGTTGGTTGGGTTTTGCACATGGCCAAGTTGGTCGGTGCACCGCGGCATAGCTAGATGGCTTGTGTGGAGTTTTGTGAAAAAATGAAATTCGTGGTTTTTGAGATGTGAGGGTTGGAAAGGCCTCCAAATGTCCCCAAATGAGTACTGTAAAAGTGTTGGTGCACAAAAGTTTTGAATTGGATGCATTTTGCACTTGGCCAAGTTGGTCGGTGCACCGCGGCATAGCTAGATGGCTTGTGTGGAGTTTTGTGAAAAAATGAAATTCGTGGTTTTTGAGATGTGAGGGTTGGAAAGGCCTCCAAATGTCCCCAAATGAGTACTGTAAAAGTGTTGGTGCACAAAAGTTTTGAATTGGATGCATTTTGCACTTGGCCAAGTTGGTCGGTGCACCGCGACTAGATAGCTTGGTGCCAAAATTTGTCAAATTTAAGACCTTGGCCAAACTGAATGAAATTTTGTGGGGAGGTTCGTGATATTTTTTAGTGGTGGACTGGAAAAAATGAGGTCGAAATTCGAAGTCTACATGTGCTTTTCTATTTTTCCCGATTTTACACATACCCGGTAAGTAAAAAAAATAAAAAAAATAGTTCCCCTTCGAGAAAAATTATGAAATTTGGTGAGCAAGGAGATACCATTATTCTACGAATTACTGCAAAAAATCGCATCAAAATTCGAAGTGTAGCCCGAGATATGGACTTATGTCTGCTCAAAAAAAGTGTATCTACTTGTACAATTTTGCCTTTTGCATATTAACCTCTTATAGGGGGGGAGTGCTCCTTGAGCCGGCCAGCTCCACACTGGCAGGTTTTAAAGGGAGCTTGATGAGGCCTCCCCCCTCACGTGGTGCGTGCGTTAGCATGTTTATCATGGCACAACTAGCCTCTTCATAGTTGTTGAGCTTTATTAATACCAACACACGGTCGTCACTGATCGTTGGTTAGCTCGGCAGCTAGTCCCTCGGATATTGTGGAAAGTTATTTTCATGCCTAGCGATGCTTGACCCTGCGTCACTTGATGTTTCCATTTGCTTGCTTGCCCATGGTAGGTGGGGGGTGGACCGTCTTGTGGTGTGGTGTCTTGCGAACGTGAGGGTGTGTGAGTTGTAATCGAGATGCACTTGCTGGCTGGCTCCATGCCTTGCGTATCGAACGGTCAAGCATGCATCTCTTCCATTTTCACCCGTTGCCTTGGGTGATATTGGTTGATCAGTCCCTGTGTTATCTACCCACTAGACGGTACTTCTGTGGTTGCTTCGAATTCTATCTTTCCATCACGAAGAGGTGTTGGAGGATCCTAATGTCACGCACGTGTTCCATCTAGTGAAACATCTCAGTGATGCACGTGTTGTGGCTAGTTCTTTTGGATGCGGTGCATTATATGAACTCGGGTTTACTTTAGCGACCCAGTCAACATAATTCGGTTGTGTCCCTTGATTGAGACGTTGTCCTTGAACTTGTTGTGAACAATATCGTTCTTCCACAACCCGTCGTCTTGAGTGCGATGGAAGGCAAATAAGATGTGCTTTGGCATGTCATGCACGTACTCGATTGCGGGAAGTGTGAGAAAGTGTTGTTGACAACCCGTGGGAAATGGAATGTGGCAAATCGTGATGAGCTCTTCGTGGATCTGCGAAGAAG
>NC_140793.1:495000-497500 GCF_037176805.1 Vigna unguiculata
AATACCATGAAAGTCTTGGTGCACGAAAGTTTTGAGTTCGGAGGGTTTTGCACATGGCCAAGGTTGGCGGTGCACCGCGGCATAGCTAAATGGCTTGGTGGGGAGATTTGTGAAAAAATGAAATTCGTGGTTTTTGAGATGTGAGGGTTGGAATGGCCTCCAAATGCCCCCAAATGAATACCATGAAAGTCTTGGTGCACGAAAGTTTTGAGTTGGTTGGGTTTTGCACATGGCCAAGTTGGTCGGTGCACCGCGGCATAGCTAGATGGCTTGTGTGGAGTTTTGTGAAAAAATGAAATTCGTGGTTTTTGAGATGTGAGGGTTGGAAAGGCCTCCAAATGTCCCCAAATGAGTACTGTAAAAGTGTTGGTGCACAAAAGTTTTGAATTGGATGCATTTTGCACTTGGCCAAGTTGGTCGGTGCACCGCGGCATAGCTAGATGGCTTGTGTGGAGTTTTGTGAAAAAATGAAATTCGTGGTTTTTGAGATGTGAGGGTTGGAAAGGCCTCCAAATGTCCCCAAATGAGTACTGTAAAAGTGTTGGTGCACAAAAGTTTTGAATTGGATGCATTTTGCACTTGGCCAAGTTGGTCGGTGCACCGCGACTAGATAGCTTGGTGCCAAAATTTGTCAAATTTAAGACCTTGGCCAAACTGAATGAAATTTTGTGGGGAGGTTCGTGATATTGTTTAGTGGTGGACTGGAAAAAATGAGGTCGAAATTCGAAGTCTACATGTGCTTTTCTATTTTTCCCGATTTTACACATACCCGGTAAGTAAAAAAAATAAAAAAAATAGTTCCCCTTCGAGAAAAATTATGAAATTTGGTGAGCAAGGAGATACCATTATTCTACGAATTACTGCAAAAAATCGCATCAAAATTCGAAGTGTAGCCCGAGATATGGACTTATGTCTGCTCAAAAAAAGTGTATCTACTTGTACAATTTTGCCTTTTGCATATTAACCTCTTATAGGGGGGGAGTGCTCCTTGAGCCGGCCAGCTCCACACTGGCAGGTTTTAAAGGGAGCTTGATGAGGCCTCCCCCCTCACGTGGTGCGTGCGTTAGCATGTTTATCATGGCACAACTAGCCTCTTCATAGTTGTTGAGCTTTATTAATACCAACACACGGTCGTCACTGATCGTTGGTTAGCTCGGCAGCTAGTCCCTCGGATATTGTGGAAAGTTATTTTCATGCCTAGCGATGCTTGACCCTGCGTCACTTGATGTTTCCATTTGCTTGCTTGCCCATGGTAGGTGGGGGGTGGACCGTCTTGTGGTGTGGTGTCTTGCGAACGTGAGGGTGTGTGAGTTGTAATCGAGATGCACTTGCTGGCTGGCTCCATGCCTTGCGTATCGAACGGTCAAGCATGCATCTCTTCCATTTTCACCCGTTGCCTTGGGTGATATTGGTTGATCAGTCCCTGTGTTGCCTACCCACTAGACGGTACTTCTGTGGTTGCTTCGAATTCTATCTTTCCATCACGAAGAGGTGTTGGAGGATCCTAATGTCACGCACGTGTTCCATCTAGTGAAACATCTCAGTGATGCACGTGTTGTGGCTAGTTCTTTTGGATGCGGTGCATTATATGAACTCGGGTTTACTTTAGCGACCCAGTCAACATAATTCGGTTGTGTCCCTTGATTGAGACGTTGTCCTTGAACTTGTTGTGAACAATATCGTTCTTCCACAACCCGTCGTCTTGAGTGCGATGGAAGGCAAATAAGATGTGCTTTGGCATGTCATGCACGTACTCGATTGCGGGAAGTGTGAGAAAGTGTTGTTGACAACCCGTGGGAAATGGAATGTGGCAAATCGTGATGAGCTCTTCGTGGATCTGCGAAGAAGACGACCTTTGGGCCTGTTGGAAACGAGGGAGGCGATGTTGAACTGCGAAGAAGATGGACTTTTGGGTTGTTTGAATCAATGGGAGGCCACGCGAGAACTCCGAATACTATGGACTCTTGGGTTGTTGGAAGCAACGGGAGGCCCCGCTAGAACTCCGAATACTACGGACTCTTGGGTTGTTGGAAGCAAGGGGAGGCCCCGCTAGAACTCCGAATACTATGGACTCTTGGGTTGTTGGAAGCAAGGGGAGGTCCCGCTAGAACTCCGAATACTACGGACTCTTGGGTTGTTGGAAGCAAGGGGAGGCCCCGCTAGAACTCCGAATACTATGGACTCTTGGGTTGTTGGAAGCAAGGGGAGGCCCCGCTAGAACTCCGAATACTATGGACTCTTGGGTTGTTGGCAACGACAACTTGGGGGGATGACACTGGAAAAGAGTGAACTAGGCCAAACTGCGAACAAGGCAACTTGGGGGGATGACACTGGAAAAGAGTGAACTAGGCCAAACTGCGAACAAGGCAACTTGGGGGGATGATGCTGGAAAAGAGTGAACTAGACCGAACTGCGAACAAGGCAACTTGGGGGGATGACGCTGGAAAAGAGTGAACTAGGCCGAACTGCGAACAAGACAACTTGGGGGGATGATGCTGGA
>NC_140793.1:527500-530000 GCF_037176805.1 Vigna unguiculata
TGGCCAAGTTGGTCGGTGCACCGCGACTAGATAGCTTGGTGCCAAAATTTGTCAAATTTAAGACCTTGGCCAAACTGAATGAAATTTTGTGGGGAGGTTCGTGATATTGTTTAGTGGTGGACTGGAAAAAATGAGGTCGAAATTCGAAGTCTACATGTGCTTTTCTATTTTTCCCGATTTTACACATACCCGGTAAGTAAAAAAAATAAAAAAAATAGTTCCCCTTCGAGAAAAATTATGAAATTTGGTGAGCAAGGAGATACCATTATTCTACGAATTACTGCAAAAAATCGCATCAAAATTCGAAGTGTAGCCCGAGATATGGACTTATGTCTGCTCAAAAAAAGTGTATCTACTTGTACAATTTTGCCTTTTGCATATTAACCTCTTATAGGGGGGGAGTGCTCCTTGAGCCGGCCAGCTCCACACTGGCAGGTTTTAAAGGGAGCTTGATGAGGCCTCCCCCCTCACGTGGTGCGTGCGTTAGCATGTTTATCATGGCACAACTAGCCTCTTCATAGTTGTTGAGCTTTATTAATACCAACACACGGTCGTCACTGATCGTTGGTTAGCTCGGCAGCTAGTCCCTCGGATATTGTGGAAAGTTATTTTCATGCCTAGCGATGCTTGACCCTGCGTCACTTGATGTTTCCATTTGCTTGCTTGCCCATGGTAGGTGGGGGGTGGACCGTCTTGTGGTGTGGTGTCTTGCGAACGTGAGGGTGTGTGAGTTGTAATCGAGATGCACTTGCTGGCTGGCTCCATGCCTTGCGTATCGAACGGTCAAGCATGCATCTCTTCCATTTTCACCCGTTGCCTTGGGTGATATTGGTTGATCAGTCCCTGTGTTGCCTACCCACTAGACGGTACTTCTGTGGTTGCTTCGAATTCTATCTTTCCATCACGAAGAGGTGTTGGAGGATCCTAATGTCACGCACGTGTTCCATCTAGTGAAACATCTCAGTGATGCACGTGTTGTGGCTAGTTCTTTTGGATGCGGTGCATTATATGAACTCGGGTTTACTTTAGCGACCCAGTCAACATAATTCGGTTGTGTCCCTTGATTGAGACGTTGTCCTTGAACTTGTTGTGAACAATATCGTTCTTCCACAACCCGTCGTCTTGAGTGCGATGGAAGGCAAATAAGATGTGCTTTGGCATGTCATGCACGTACTCGATTGCGGGAAGTGTGAGAAAGTGTTGTTGACAACCCGTGGGAAATGGAATGTGGCAAATCGTGATGAGCTCTTTGTGGATCTGCGAAGAAGACGACCTTTGGGCCTGTTGGAAACGAGGGAGGCGATGTTGAACTGCGAAGAAGATGGACTTTTGGGTTGTTTGAATCAATGGGAGGCCACGCGAGAACTCCGAATACTATGGACTCTTGGGTTGTTGGAAGCAACGGGAGGCCCCGCTAGAACTCCGAATACTACGGACTCTTGGGTTGTTGGAAGCAAGGGGAGGCCCCGCTAGAACTCCGAATACTATGGACTCTTGGGTTGTTGGAAGCAAGGGGAGGTCCCGCTAGAACTCCGAATACTACGGACTCTTGGGTTGTTGGAAGCAAGGGGAGGCCCCGCTAGAACTCCGAATACTATGGACTCTTGGGTTGTTGGAAGCAAGGGGAGGCCCCGCTAGAACTCCGAATACTATGGACTCTTGGGTTGTTGGCAACGACAACTTGGGGGGATGACACTGGAAAAGAGTGAACTAGGCCAAACTGCGAACAAGGCAACTTGGGGGGATGACACTGGAAAAGAGTGAACTAGGCCAAACTGCGAACAAGGCAACTTGGGGGGATGATGCTGGAAAAGAGTGAACTAGACCGAACTGCGAACAAGGCAACTTGGGGGGATGACGCTGGAAAAGAGTGAACTAGGCCGAACTGCGAACAAGACAACTTGGGGGGATGATGCTGGAAAAGAGTGAACTAGGCCGAACTGCGCCCAAGGCAACTTGGGGGGATGACGCTGGAAAAGAGTGAACTTGGCCAAACTGCGAGGAGGGCAACTTAGAGGAAAGTTGGAAACGAGGGAGACTTAGCCGAACTGCGAAGAAGGCAGGTTTTTGGGAAGTTGGAATCGACTGAAGCGAATACTGAACTCCAAATACGACCGACCTTTTGGTTGTTGGCTTCTTGGGAAGCGATGTGAAACTCCAAATACGACCGACTCTTGGGTTGTTGGAAACAATGGGAGGCCACGCGAGAACTCCGAATACTATGGACTCTTGGGTTGTTGGAAGCAAGGGGAGGCCCCGCTAGAACTCCGAATACTATGGACTCTTGGGTTGTTGGAAGCAAGGGGAGGCCCCGCTAGAACTCCGAATACTATGGACTCTTGGGTTGTTGGCAACGACAACTTGGGGGGATGACACTGGAAAAGAGTGAACTAGGCCAAACTGCGAACAAGGCAACTTGGGGGGATGACACTGGAAAAGAGTGAACTAGGCCAAACTGCGAACAAGGCAACTTGGGGGGATGATGCTGGAAAAGAGTGAA
>NC_140793.1:560000-562500 GCF_037176805.1 Vigna unguiculata
GGTTTTTGAGTTGTGACGGTTGGATTGGCCTCCAAATGCCCCCAAATGAATACCATGAAAGTCTTGGTGCACGAAAGTTTTGAGTTGGTTGGGTTTTGCACATGGCCAAGTTGGTCGGTGCACCGCGGCATAGCTAAATGGCTTGGTGGGGAGTTTTGTGAAAAAATGAAATTCGTGGTTTTTGAGTTGTGAGGGTTGGAAAGGCCTCCAAATGCCCCCAAATGAATACCATGAAAGTCTTGGTGCACGAAAGTTTTGAGTTCGGAGGGTTTTGCACATGGCCAAGGTTGGCGGTGCACCGCGGCATAGCTAAATGGCTTGGTGGGGAGATTTGTGAAAAAATGAAATTCGTGGTTTTTGAGATGTGAGGGTTGGAATGGCCTCCAAATGCCCCCAAATGAATACCATGAAAGTCTTGGTGCACGAAAGTTTTGAGTTGGTTGGGTTTTGCACATGGCCAAGTTGGTCGGTGCACCGCGGCATAGCTAGATGGCTTGTGTGGAGTTTTGTGAAAAAATGAAATTCGTGGTTTTTGAGATGTGAGGGTTGGAAAGGCCTCCAAATGTCCCCAAATGAGTACTGTAAAAGTGTTGGTGCACAAAAGTTTTGAATTGGATGCATTTTGCACTTGGCCAAGTTGGTCGGTGCACCGCGGCATAGCTAGATGGCTTGTGTGGAGTTTTGTGAAAAAATGAAATTCGTGGTTTTTGAGATGTGAGGGTTGGAAAGGCCTCCAAATGTCCCCAAATGAGTACTGTAAAAGTGTTGGTGCAGAAAAGTTTTGAATTGGATGCATTTTGCACTTGGCCAAGTTGGTCGGTGCACCGCGACTAGATAGCTTGGTGCCAAAATTTGTCAAATTTAAGACCTTGGCCAAACTGAATGAAATTTTGTGGGGAGGTTCGTGATATTGTTTAGTGGTGGACTGGAAAAAATGAGGTCGAAATTCGAAGTCTACATGTGCTTTTCTATTTTTCCCGATTTTACACATACCCGGTAAGTAAAAAAAATAAAAAAAATAGTTCCCCTTCGAGAAAAATTATGAAATTTGGTGAGCAAGGAGATACCATTATTCTACGAATTACTGCAAAAAATCGCATCAAAATTCGAAGTGTAGCCCGAGATATGGACTTATGTCTGCTCAAAAAAAGTGTATCTACTTGTACAATTTTGCCTTTTGCATATTAACCTCTTATAGGGGGGGAGTGCTCCTTGAGCCGGCCAGCTCCACACTGGCAGGTTTTAAAGGGAGCTTGATGAGGCCTCCCCCCTCACGTGGTGCGTGCGTTAGCATGTTTATCATGGCACAACTAGCCTCTTCATAGTTGTTGAGCTTTATTAATACCAACACACGGTCGTCACTGATCGTTGGTTAGCTCGGCAGCTAGTCCCTCGGATATTGTGGAAAGTTATTTTCATGCCTAGCGATGCTTGACCCTGCGTCACTTGATGTTTCCATTTGCTTGCTTGCCCATGGTAGGTGGGGGGTGGACCGTCTTGTGGTGTGGTGTCTTGCGAACGTGAGGGTGTGTGAGTTGTAATCGAGATGCACTTGCTGGCTGGCTCCATGCCTTGCGTATCGAACGGTCAAGCATGCATCTCTTCCATTTTCACCCGTTGCCTTGGGTGATATTGGTTGATCAGTCCCTGTGTTGCCTACCCACTAGACGGTACTTCTGTGGTTGCTTCGAATTCTATCTTTCCATCACGAAGAGGTGTTGGAGGATCCTAATGTCACGCACGTGTTCCATCTAGTGAAACATCTCAGTGATGCACGTGTTGTGGCTAGTTCTTTTGGATGCGGTGCATTATATGAACTCGGGTTTACTTTAGCGACCCAGTCAACATAATTCGGTTGTGTCCCTTGATTGAGACGTTGTCCTTGAACTTGTTGTGAACAATATCGTTCTTCCACAACCCGTCGTCTTGAGTGCGATGGAAGGCAAATAAGATGTGCTTTGGCATGTCATGCACGTACTCGATTGCGGGAAGTGTGAGAAAGTGTTGTTGACAACCCGTGGGAAATGGAATGTGGCAAATCGTGATGAGCTCTTCGTGGATCTGCGAAGAAGACGACCTTTGGGCCTGTTGGAAACGAGGGAGGCGATGTTGAACTGCGAAGAAGATGGACTTTTGGGTTGTTTGAATCAATGGGAGGCCACGCGAGAACTCCGAATACTATGGACTCTTGGGTTGTTGGAAGCAACGGGAGGCCCCGCTAGAACTCCGAATACTACGGACTCTTGGGTTGTTGGAAGCAAGGGGAGGCCCCGCTAGAACTCCGAATACTATGGACTCTTGGGTTGTTGGAAGCAAGGGGAGGTCCCGCTAGAACTCCGAATACTACGGACTCTTGGGTTGTTGGAAGCAAGGGGAGGCCCCGCTAGAACTCCGAATACTATGGACTCTTGGGTTGTTGGAAGCAAGGGGAGGCCCCGCTAGAACTCCGAATACTATGGACTCTTGGGTTGTTGGCAACGACAACTTGGGGGGATGACAC
>NC_140793.1:610000-612500 GCF_037176805.1 Vigna unguiculata
ACCATGAATGTCTTGGTGCACGAAAGTTTTGAGTTGGTTGGGTTTTGCACATGGCCAAGTTGGTCGGTGCACCGCGGCATAGCTAAATGGCTTGGTGGGGAGTTTTGTGAAAAAATGAAATTCGTGGTTTTTGAGTTGTGACGGTTGGATTGGCCTCCAAATGCCCCCAAATGAATACCATGAAAGTCTTGGTGCACGAAAGTTTTGAGTTGGTTGGGTTTTGCACATGGCCAAGTTGGTCGGTGCACCGCGGCATAGCTAAATGGCTTGGTGGGGAGTTTTGTGAAAAAATGAAATTCGTGGTTTTTGAGTTGTGACGGTTGGATTGGCCTCCAAATGCCCCCAAATGAATACCATGAAAGTCTTGGTGCACGAAAGTTTTGAGTTGGTTGGGTTTTGCACATGGCCAAGTTGGTCGGTGCACCGCGGCATAGCTAAATGGCTTGGTGGGGAGTTTTGTGAAAAAATGAAATTCGTGGTTTTTGAGTTGTGAGGGTTGGAAAGGCCTCCAAATGCCCCCAAATGAATACCATGAAAGTCTTGGTGCACGAAAGTTTTGAGTTCGGAGGGTTTTGCACATGGCCAAGGTTGGCGGTGCACCGCGGCATAGCTAAATGGCTTGGTGGGGAGATTTGTGAAAAAATGAAATTCGTGGTTTTTGAGATGTGAGGGTTGGAATGGCCTCCAAATGCCCCCAAATGAATACCATGAAAGTCTTGGTGCACGAAAGTTTTGAGTTGGTTGGGTTTTGCACATGGCCAAGTTGGTCGGTGCACCGCGGCATAGCTAGATGGCTTGTGTGGAGTTTTGTGAAAAAATGAAATTCGTGGTTTTTGAGATGTGAGGGTTGGAAAGGCCTCCAAATGTCCCCAAATGAGTACTGTAAAAGTGTTGGTGCACAAAAGTTTTGAATTGGATGCATTTTGCACTTGGCCAAGTTGGTCGGTGCACCGCGGCATAGCTAGATGGCTTGTGTGGAGTTTTGTGAAAAAATGAAATTCGTGGTTTTTGAGATGTGAGGGTTGGAAAGGCCTCCAAATGTCCCCAAATGAGTACTGTAAAAGTGTTGGTGCACAAAAGTTTTGAATTGGATGCATTTTGCACTTGGCCAAGTTGGTCGGTGCACCGCGACTAGATAGCTTGGTGCCAAAATTTGTCAAATTTAAGACCTTGGCCAAACTGAATGAAATTTTGTGGGGAGGTTCGTGATATTGTTTAGTGGTGGACTGGAAAAAATGAGGTCGAAATTCGAAGTCTACATGTGCTTTTCTATTTTTCCCGATTTTACACATACCCGGTAAGTAAAAAAAATAAAAAAAATAGTTCCCCTTCGAGAAAAATTATGAAATTTGGTGAGCAAGGAGATACCATTATTCTACGAATTACTGCAAAAAATCGCATCAAAATTCGAAGTGTAGCCCGAGATATGGACTTATGTCTGCTCAAAAAAAGTGTATCTACTTGTACAATTTTGCCTTTTGCATATTAACCTCTTATAGGGGGGGAGTGCTCCTTGAGCCGGCCAGCTCCACACTGGCAGGTTTTAAAGGGAGCTTGATGAGGCCTCCCCCCTCACGTGGTGCGTGCGTTAGCATGTTTATCATGGCACAACTAGCCTCTTCATAGTTGTTGAGCTTTATTAATACCAACACACGGTCGTCACTGATCGTTGGTTAGCTCGGCAGCTAGTCCCTCGGATATTGTGGAAAGTTATTTTCATGCCTAGCGATGCTTGACCCTGCGTCACTTGATGTTTCCATTTGCTTGCTTGCCCATGGTAGGTGGGGGGTGGACCGTCTTGTGGTGTGGTGTCTTGCGAACGTGAGGGTGTGTGAGTTGTAATCGAGATGCACTTGCTGGCTGGCTCCATGCCTTGCGTATCGAACGGTCAAGCATGCATCTCTTCCATTTTCACCCGTTGCCTTGGGTGATATTGGTTGATCAGTCCCTGTGTTGCCTACCCACTAGACGGTACTTCTGTGGTTGCTTCGAATTCTATCTTTCCATCACGAAGAGGTGTTGGAGGATCCTAATGTCACGCACGTGTTCCATCTAGTGAAACATCTCAGTGATGCACGTGTTGTGGCTAGTTCTTTTGGATGCGGTGCATTATATGAACTCGGGTTTACTTTAGCGACCCAGTCAACATAATTCGGTTGTGTCCCTTGATTGAGACGTTGTCCTTGAACTTGTTGTGAACAATATCGTTCTTCCACAACCCGTCGTCTTGAGTGCGATGGAAGGCAAATAAGATGTGCTTTGGCATGTCATGCACGTACTCGATTGCGGGAAGTGTGAGAAAGTGTTGTTGACAACCCGTGGGAAATGGAATGTGGCAAATCGTGATGAGCTCTTCGTGGATCTGCGAAGAAGACGACCTTTGGGCCTGTTGGAAACGAGGGAGGCGATGTTGAACTGCGAAGAAGATGGACTTTTGGGTTGTTTGAATCAATGGGAGGCCACGCGAGAACTCCGAATACTATGGACTCTTGGGTTGTTG
>NC_140793.1:622500-625000 GCF_037176805.1 Vigna unguiculata
GAGATATGGACTTATGTCTGCTCAAAAAAAGTGTATCTACTTGTACAATTTTGCCTTTTGCATATTAACCTCTTATAGGGGGGGAGTGCTCCTTGAGCCGGCCAGCTCCACACTGGCAGGTTTTAAAGGGAGCTTGATGAGGCCTCCCCCCTCACGTGGTGCGTGCGTTAGCATGTTTATCATGGCACAACTAGCCTCTTCATAGTTGTTGAGCTTTATTAATACCAACACACGGTCGTCACTGATCGTTGGTTAGCTCGGCAGCTAGTCCCTCGGATATTGTGGAAAGTTATTTTCATGCCTAGCGATGCTTGACCCTGCGTCACTTGATGTTTCCATTTGCTTGCTTGCCCATGGTAGGTGGGGGGTGGACCGTCTTGTGGTGTGGTGTCTTGCGAACGTGAGGGTGTGTGAGTTGTAATCGAGATGCACTTGCTGGCTGGCTCCATGCCTTGCGTATCGAACGGTCAAGCATGCATCTCTTCCATTTTCACCCGTTGCCTTGGGTGATATTGGTTGATCAGTCCCTGTGTTGCCTACCCACTAGACGGTACTTCTGTGGTTGCTTCGAATTCTATCTTTCCATCACGAAGAGGTGTTGGAGGATCCTAATGTCACGCACGTGTTCCATCTAGTGAAACATCTCAGTGATGCACGTGTTGTGGCTAGTTCTTTTGGATGCGGTGCATTATATGAACTCGGGTTTACTTTAGCGACCCAGTCAACATAATTCGGTTGTGTCCCTTGATTGAGACGTTGTCCTTGAACTTGTTGTGAACAATATCGTTCTTCCACAACCCGTCGTCTTGAGTGCGATGGAAGGCAAATAAGATGTGCTTTGGCATGTCATGCACGTACTCGATTGCGGGAAGTGTGAGAAAGTGTTGTTGACAACCCGTGGGAAATGGAATGTGGCAAATCGTGATGAGCTCTTCGTGGATCTGCGAAGAAGACGACCTTTGGGCCTGTTGGAAACGAGGGAGGCGATGTTGAACTGCGAAGAAGATGGACTTTTGGGTTGTTTGAATCAATGGGAGGCCACGCGAGAACTCCGAATACTATGGACTCTTGGGTTGTTGGAAGCAACGGGAGGCCCCGCTAGAACTCCGAATACTACGGACTCTTGGGTTGTTGGAAGCAAGGGGAGGCCCCGCTAGAACTCCGAATACTATGGACTCTTGGGTTGTTGGAAGCAAGGGGAGGTCCCGCTAGAACTCCGAATACTACGGACTCTTGGGTTGTTGGAAGCAAGGGGAGGCCCCGCTAGAACTCCGAATACTATGGACTCTTGGGTTGTTGGAAGCAAGGGGAGGCCCCGCTAGAACTCCGAATACTATGGACTCTTGGGTTGTTGGCAACGACAACTTGGGGGGATGACACTGGAAAAGAGTGAACTAGGCCAAACTGCGAACAAGGCAACTTGGGGGGATGACACTGGAAAAGAGTGAACTAGGCCAAACTGCGAACAAGGCAACTTGGGGGGATGATGCTGGAAAAGAGTGAACTAGACCGAACTGCGAACAAGGCAACTTGGGGGGATGACGTTGGAAAAGAGTGAACTAGGCCGAACTGCGAACAAGACAACTTGGGGGGATGATGCTGGAAAAGAGTGAACTAGGCCGAACTGCGCCCAAGGCAACTTGGGGGGATGACGCTGGAAAAGAGTGAACTTGGCCAAACTGCGAGGAGGGCAACTTAGAGGAAAGTTGGAAACGAAGGAGACTTAGCCGAACTGCGAAGAAGGCAGGTTTTTGGGAAGTTGGAATCGACTGAAGCGAATACTGAACTCCAAATACGACCGACCTTTTGGTTGTTGGCTTCTTGGGAAGCGATGTGAAACTCCAAATACGACCGACTCTTGGGTTGTTGGAAACAATGGGAGGCCACGCGAGAACTCCGAATACTATGGACTCTTGGGTTGTTGGAAGCAAGGGGAGGCCCCGCTAGAACTCCGAATACTATGGACTCTTGGGTTGTTGGAAGCAAGGGGAGGCCCCGCTAGAACTCCGAATACTATGGACTCTTGGGTTGTTGGCAACGACAACTTGGGGGGATGACACTGGAAAAGAGTGAACTAGGCCAAACTGCGAACAAGGCAACTTGGGGGGATGACACTGGAAAAGAGTGAACTAGGCCAAACTGCGAACAAGGCAACTTGGGGGGATGATGCTGGAAAAGAGTGAACTAGACCGAACTGCGAACAAGGCAACTTGGGGGGATGACGCTGGAAAAGAGTGAACTAGGCCGAACTGCGAACAAGACAACTTGGGGGGATGATGCTGGAAAAGAGTGAACTAGGCCGAACTGCGCCCAAGGCAACTTGGGGGGATGACGCTGGAAAAGAGTGAACTTGGCCAAACTGCGAGGAGGGCAACTTAGAGGAAAGTTGGAAACGAGGGAGACTTAGCCGAACTGCGAAGAAGGCAGGTTTTTGGGAAGTTGGAATCGACTGAAGCGAATACTGAACTCCAAATACGACCGACCTTTTGGTTGTTGGCTT
>NC_140793.1:685000-687500 GCF_037176805.1 Vigna unguiculata
GGTTTTTGAGATGTGAGGGTTGGAATGGCCTCCAAATGCCCCCAAATGAATACCATGAAAGTCTTGGTGCACGAAAGTTTTGAGTTGGTTGGGTTTTGCACATGGCCAAGTTGGTCGGTGCACCGCGGCATAGCTAGATGGCTTGTGTGGAGTTTTGTGAAAAAATGAAATTCGTGGTTTTTGAGATGTGAGGGTTGGAAAGGCCTCCAAATGTCCCCAAATGAGTACTGTAAAAGTGTTGGTGCACAAAAGTTTTGAATTGGATGCATTTTGCACTTGGCCAAGTTGGTCGGTGCACCGCGGCATAGCTAGATGGCTTGTGTGGAGTTTTGTGAAAAAATGAAATTCGTGGTTTTTGAGATGTGAGGGTTGGAAAGGCCTCCAAATGTCCCCAAATGAGTACTGTAAAAGTGTTGGTGCACAAAAGTTTTGAATTGGATGCATTTTGCACTTGGCCAAGTTGGTCGGTGCACCGCGACTAGATAGCTTGGTGCCAAAATTTGTCAAATTTAAGACCTTGGCCAAACTGAATGAAATTTTGTGGGGAGGTTCGTGATATTGTTTAGTGGTGGACTGGAAAAAATGAGGTCGAAATTCGAAGTCTACATGTGCTTTTCTATTTTTCCCGATTTTACACATACCCGGTAAGTAAAAAAAATAAAAAAAATAGTTCCCCTTCGAGAAAAATTATGAAATTTGGTGAGCAAGGAGATACCATTATTCTACGAATTACTGCAAAAAATCGCATCAAAATTCGAAGTGTAGCCCGAGATATGGACTTATGTCTGCTCAAAAAAAGTGTATCTACTTGTACAATTTTGCCTTTTGCATATTAACCTCTTATAGGGGGGGAGTGCTCCTTGAGCCGGCCAGCTCCACACTGGCAGGTTTTAAAGGGAGCTTGATGAGGCCTCCCCCCTCACGTGGTGCGTGCGTTAGCATGTTTATCATGGCACAACTAGCCTCTTCATAGTTGTTGAGCTTTATTAATACCAACACACGGTCGTCACTGATCGTTGGTTAGCTCGGCAGCTAGTCCCTCGGATATTGTGGAAAGTTATTTTCATGCCTAGCGATGCTTGACCCTGCGTCACTTGATGTTTCCATTTGCTTGCTTGCCCATGGTAGGTGGGGGGTGGACCGTCTTGTGGTGTGGTGTCTTGCGAACGTGAGGGTGTGTGAGTTGTAATCGAGATGCACTTGCTGGCTGGCTCCATGCCTTGCGTATCGAACGGTCAAGCATGCATCTCTTCCATTTTCACCCGTTGCCTTGGGTGATATTGGTTGATCAGTCCCTGTGTTGCCTACCCACTAGACGGTACTTCTGTGGTTGCTTCGAATTCTATCTTTCCATCACGAAGAGGTGTTGGAGGATCCTAATGTCACGCACGTGTTCCATCTAGTGAAACATCTCAGTGATGCACGTGTTGTGGCTAGTTCTTTTGGATGCGGTGCATTATATGAACTCGGGTTTACTTTAGCGACCCAGTCAACATAATTCGGTTGTGTCCCTTGATTGAGACGTTGTCCTTGAACTTGTTGTGAACAATATCGTTCTTCCACAACCCGTCGTCTTGAGTGCGATGGAAGGCAAATAAGATGTGCTTTGGCATGTCATGCACGTACTCGATTGCGGGAAGTGTGAGAAAGTGTTGTTGACAACCCGTGGGAAATGGAATGTGGCAAATCGTGATGAGCTCTTCGTGGATCTGCGAAGAAGACGACCTTTGGGCCTGTTGGAAACGAGGGAGGCGATGTTGAACTGCGAAGAAGATGGACTTTTGGGTTGTTTGAATCAATGGGAGGCCACGCGAGAACTCCGAATACTATGGACTCTTGGGTTGTTGGAAGCAACGGGAGGCCCCGCTAGAACTCCGAATACTACGGACTCTTGGGTTGTTGGAAGCAAGGGGAGGCCCCGCTAGAACTCCGAATACTATGGACTCTTGGGTTGTTGGAAGCAAGGGGAGGTCCCGCTAGAACTCCGAATACTACGGACTCTTGGGTTGTTGGAAGCAAGGGGAGGCCCCGCTAGAACTCCGAATACTATGGACTCTTGGGTTGTTGGAAGCAAGGGGAGGCCCCGCTAGAACTCCGAATACTATGGACTCTTGGGTTGTTGGCAACGACAACTTGGGGGGATGACACTGGAAAAGAGTGAACTAGGCCAAACTGCGAACAAGGCAACTTGGGGGGATGACACTGGAAAAGAGTGAACTAGGCCAAACTGCGAACAAGGCAACTTGGGGGGATGATGCTGGAAAAGAGTGAACTAGACCGAACTGCGAACAAGGCAACTTGGGGGGATGACGCTGGAAAAGAGTGAACTAGGCCGAACTGCGAACAAGACAACTTGGGGGGATGATGCTGGAAAAGAGTGAACTAGGCCGAACTGCGCCCAAGGCAACTTGGGGGGATGACGCTGGAAAAGAGTGAACTTGGCCAAACTGCGAGGAGGGCAACTTAGAGGAAAGTTGGAAACGAGGGAGACTTAGCCGAA
>NC_140793.1:705000-707500 GCF_037176805.1 Vigna unguiculata
CCCAAATGAATACCATGAAAGTCTTGGTGCACGAAAGTTTTGAGTTGGTTGGGTTTTGCACATGGCCAAGTTGGTCGGTGCACCGCGGCATAGCTAGATGGCTTGTGTGGAGTTTTGTGAAAAAATGAAATTCGTGGTTTTTGAGATGTGAGGGTTGGAAAGGCCTCCAAATGTCCCCAAATGAGTACTGTAAAAGTGTTGGTGCACAAAAGTTTTGAATTGGATGCATTTTGCACTTGGCCAAGTTGGTCGGTGCACCGCGGCATAGCTAGATGGCTTGTGTGGAGTTTTGTGAAAAAATGAAATTCGTGGTTTTTGAGATGTGAGGGTTGGAAAGGCCTCCAAATGTCCCCAAATGAGTACTGTAAAAGTGTTGGTGCACAAAAGTTTTGAATTGGATGCATTTTGCACTTGGCCAAGTTGGTCGGTGCACCGCGACTAGATAGCTTGGTGCCAAAATTTGTCAAATTTAAGACCTTGGCCAAACTGAATGAAATTTTGTGGGGAGGTTCGTGATATTGTTTAGTGGTGGACTGGAAAAAATGAGGTCGAAATTCGAAGTCTACATGTGCTTTTCTATTTTTCCCGATTTTACACATACCCGGTAAGTAAAAAAAATAAAAAAAATAGTTCCCCTTCGAGAAAAATTATGAAATTTGGTGAGCAAGGAGATACCATTATTCTACGAATTACTGCAAAAAATCGCATCAAAATTCGAAGTGTAGCCCGAGATATGGACTTATGTCTGCTCAAAAAAAGTGTATCTACTTGTACAATTTTGCCTTTTGCATATTAACCTCTTATAGGGGGGGAGTGCTCCTTGAGCCGGCCAGCTCCACACTGGCAGGTTTTAAAGGGAGCTTGATGAGGCCTCCCCCCTCACGTGGTGCGTGCGTTAGCATGTTTATCATGGCACAACTAGCCTCTTCATAGTTGTTGAGCTTTATTAATACCAACACACGGTCGTCACTGATCGTTGGTTAGCTCGGCAGCTAGTCCCTCGGATATTGTGGAAAGTTATTTTCATGCCTAGCGATGCTTGACCCTGCGTCACTTGATGTTTCCATTTGCTTGCTTGCCCATGGTAGGTGGGGGGTGGACCGTCTTGTGGTGTGGTGTCTTGCGAACGTGAGGGTGTGTGAGTTGTAATCGAGATGCACTTGCTGGCTGGCTCCATGCCTTGCGTATCGAACGGTCAAGCATGCATCTCTTCCATTTTCACCCGTTGCCTTGGGTGATATTGGTTGATCAGTCCCTGTGTTGCCTACCCACTAGACGGTACTTCTGTGGTTGCTTCGAATTCTATCTTTCCATCACGAAGAGGTGTTGGAGGATCCTAATGTCACGCACGTGTTCCATCTAGTGAAACATCTCAGTGATGCACGTGTTGTGGCTAGTTCTTTTGGATGCGGTGCATTATATGAACTCGGGTTTACTTTAGCGACCCAGTCAACATAATTCGGTTGTGTCCCTTGATTGAGACGTTGTCCTTGAACTTGTTGTGAACAATATCGTTCTTCCACAACCCGTCGTCTTGAGTGCGATGGAAGGCAAATAAGATGTGCTTTGGCATGTCATGCACGTACTCGATTGCGGGAAGTGTGAGAAAGTGTTGTTGACAACCCGTGGGAAATGGAATGTGGCAAATCGTGATGAGCTCTTCGTGGATCTGCGAAGAAGACGACCTTTGGGCCTGTTGGAAACGAGGGAGGCGATGTTGAACTGCGAAGAAGATGGACTTTTGGGTTGTTTGAATCAATGGGAGGCCACGCGAGAACTCCGAATACTATGGACTCTTGGGTTGTTGGAAGCAACGGGAGGCCCCGCTAGAACTCCGAATACTACGGACTCTTGGGTTGTTGGAAGCAAGGGGAGGCCCCGCTAGAACTCCGAATACTATGGACTCTTGGGTTGTTGGAAGCAAGGGGAGGTCCCGCTAGAACTCCGAATACTACGGACTCTTGGGTTGTTGGAAGCAAGGGGAGGCCCCGCTAGAACTCCGAATACTATGGACTCTTGGGTTGTTGGAAGCAAGGGGAGGCCCCGCTAGAACTCCGAATACTATGGACTCTTGGGTTGTTGGCAACGACAACTTGGGGGGATGACACTGGAAAAGAGTGAACTAGGCCAAACTGCGAACAAGGCAACTTGGGGGGATGACACTGGAAAAGAGTGAACTAGGCCAAACTGCGAACAAGGCAACTTGGGGGGATGATGCTGGAAAAGAGTGAACTAGACCGAACTGCGAACAAGGCAACTTGGGGGGATGACGCTGGAAAAGAGTGAACTAGGCCGAACTGCGAACAAGACAACTTGGGGGGATGATGCTGGAAAAGAGTGAACTAGGCCGAACTGCGCCCAAGGCAACTTGGGGGGATGACGCTGGAAAAGAGTGAACTTGGCCAAACTGCGAGGAGGGCAACTTAGAGGAAAGTTGGAAACGAGGGAGACTTAGCCGAACTGCGAAGAAGGCAGGATTTTGGGAAGTTGGAATCGACTG
>NC_140793.1:780000-782500 GCF_037176805.1 Vigna unguiculata
GCACCGCGGCATAGCTAAATGGCTTAGTGGGGAGATTTGTGAAAAAATGAAATTCGTGGTTTTTGAGATGTGAGGGTTGGAATGGCCTCCAAATGCCCCCAAATGAATACCATGAAAGTCTTGGTGCACGAAAGTTTTGAGTTGGTTGGGTTTTGCACATGGCCAAGTTGGTCAGTGCACCGCGGCATAGCTAGATGGCTTGTGTGGAGTTTTGTGAAAAAATGAAATTCGTGGTTTTTGAGATGTGAGGGTTGGAAAGGCCTCCAAATGTCCCCAAATGAGTACTGTAAAAGTGTTGGTGCACAAAAGTTTTGAATTGGATGCATTTTGCACTTGGCCAAGTTGGTCGGTGCACCGCGGCATAGCTAGATGGCTTGTGTGGAGTTTTGTGAAAAAATGAAATTCGTGGTTTTTGAGATGTGAGGGTTGGAAAGGCCTCCAAATGTCCCCAAATGAGTACTGTAAAAGTGTTGGTGCACAAAAGTTTTGAATTGGATGCATTTTGCACTTGGCCAAGTTGGTCGGTGCACCGCGACTAGATAGCTTGGTGCCAAAATTTGTCAAATTTAAGACCTTGGCCAAACTGAATGAAATTTTGTGGGGAGGTTCGTGATATTGTTTAGTGGTGGACTGGAAAAAATGAGGTCGAAATTCGAAGTCTACATGTGCTTTTCTATTTTTCCCGATTTTACACATACCCGGTAAGTAAAAAAAATAAAAAAAATAGTTCCCCTTCGAGAAAAATTATGAAATTTGGTGAGCAAGGAGATACCATTATTCTACGAATTACTGCAAAAAATCGCATCAAAATTCGAAGTGTAGCCCGAGATATGGACTTATGTCTGCTCAAAAAAAGTGTATCTACTTGTACAATTTTGCCTTTTGCATATTAACCTCTTATAGGGGGGGAGTGCTCCTTGAGCCGGCCAGCTCCACACTGGCAGGTTTTAAAGGGAGCTTGATGAGGCCTCCCCCCTCACGTGGTGCGTGCGTTAGCATGTTTATCATGGCACAACTAGCCTCTTCATAGTTGTTGAGCTTTATTAATACCAACACACGGTCGTCACTGATCGTTGGTTAGCTCGGCAGCTAGTCCCTCGGATATTGTGGAAAGTTATTTTCATGCCTAGCGATGCTTGACCCTGCGTCACTTGATGTTTCCATTTGCTTGCTTGCCCATGGTAGGTGGGGGGTGGACCGTCTTGTGGTGTGGTGTCTTGCGAACGTGAGGGTGTGTGAGTTGTAATCGAGATGCACTTGCTGGCTGGCTCCATGCCTTGCGTATCGAACGGTCAAGCATGCATCTCTTCCATTTTCACCCGTTGCCTTGGGTGATATTGGTTGATCAGTCCCTGTGTTGCCTACCCACTAGACGGTACTTCTGTGGTTGCTTCGAATTCTATCTTTCCATCACGAAGAGGTGTTGGAGGATCCTAATGTCACGCACGTGTTCCATCTAGTGAAACATCTCAGTGATGCACGTGTTGTGGCTAGTTCTTTTGGATGCGGTGCATTATATGAACTCGGGTTTACTTTAGCGACCCAGTCAACATAATTCGGTTGTGTCCCTTGATTGAGACGTTGTCCTTGAACTTGTTGTGAACAATATCGTTCTTCCACAACCCGTCGTCTTGAGTGCGATGGAAGGCAAATAAGATGTGCTTTGGCATGTCATGCACGTACTCGATTGCGGGAAGTGTGAGAAAGTGTTGTTGACAACCCGTGGGAAATGGAATGTGGCAAATCGTGATGAGCTCTTCGTGGATCTGCGAAGAAGACGACCTTTGGGCCTGTTGGAAACGAGGGAGGCGATGTTGAACTGCGAAGAAGATGGACTTTTGGGTTGTTTGAATCAATGGGAGGCCACGCGAGAACTCCGAATACTATGGACTCTTGGGTTGTTGGAAGCAACGGGAGGCCCCGCTAGAACTCCGAATACTACGGACTCTTGGGTTGTTGGAAGCAAGGGGAGGCCCCGCTAGAACTCCGAATACTATGGACTCTTGGGTTGTTGGAAGCAAGGGGAGGTCCCGCTAGAACTCCGAATACTACGGACTCTTGGGTTGTTGGAAGCAAGGGGAGGCCCCGCTAGAACTCCGAATACTATGGACTCTTGGGTTGTTGGAAGCAAGGGGAGGCCCCGCTAGAACTCCGAATACTATGGACTCTTGGGTTGTTGGCAACGACAACTTGGGGGGATGACACTGGAAAAGAGTGAACTAGGCCAAACTGCGAACAAGGCAACTTGGGGGGATGACACTGGAAAAGAGTGAACTAGGCCAAACTGCGAACAAGGCAACTTGGGGGGATGATGCTGGAAAAGAGTGAACTAGACCGAACTGCGAACAAGGCAACTTGGGGGGATGACGCTGGAAAAGAGTGAACTAGGCCGAACTGCGAACAAGACAACTTGGGGGGATGATGCTGGAAAAGAGTGAACTAGGCCGAACTGCGCCCAAGGCAACTTGGGGGGATGACGCTGGAAAAGAGTGAACTTGGC
>NC_140793.1:792500-795000 GCF_037176805.1 Vigna unguiculata
GTACTGTAAAAGTGTTGGTGCACAAAAGTTTTGAATTGGATGCATTTTGCACTTGGCCAAGTTGGTCGGTGCACCGCGGCATAGCTAAATGGCTTGGTGGGGAGTTTTGTGAAAAAATGAAATTCGTGGTTTTTGAGTTGTGACGGTTGGATTGGCCTCCAAATGCCCCCAAATGAATACCATGAAAGTCTTGGTGCACGAAAGTTTTGAGTTGGTTGGGTTTTGCACATGGCCAAGTTGGTCGGTGCACCGCGGCATAGCTAAATGGCTTGGTGGGGAGTTTTGTGAAAAAATGAAATTCGTGGTTTTTGAGTTGTGAGGGTTGGAAAGGCCTCCAAATGCCCCCAAATGAATACCATGAAAGTCTTGGTGCACGAAAGTTTTGAGTTCGGAGGGTTTTGCACATGGCCAAGGTTGGCGGTGCACCGCGGCATAGCTAAATGGCTTGGTGGGGAGATTTGTGAAAAAATGAAATTCGTGGTTTTTGAGATGTGAGGGTTGGAATGGCCTCCAAATGCCCCCAAATGAATACCATGAAAGTCTTGGTGCACGAAAGTTTTGAGTTGGTTGGGTTTTGCACATGGCCAAGTTGGTCAGTGCACCGCGGCATAGCTAGATGGCTTGTGTGGAGTTTTGTGAAAAAATGAAATTCGTGGTTTTTGAGATGTGAGGGTTGGAAAGGCCTCCAAATGTCCCCAAATGAGTACTGTAAAAGTGTTGGTGCACAAAAGTTTTGAATTGGATGCATTTTGCACTTGGCCAAGTTGGTCGGTGCACCGCGGCATAGCTAGATGGCTTGTGTGGAGTTTTGTGAAAAAATGAAATTCGTGGTTTTTGAGATGTGAGGGTTGGAAAGGCCTACAAATGCCCCCAAATGAATACCATGAAAGTCTTGGTGCACGAAAGTTTTGAGTTGGTTGGGTTTTGCACATGGCCAAGTTGGTCGGTGCACCGCGACTAGATAGCTTGGTGCCAAAATTTGTCAAATTTAAGACCTTGGCCAAACTGAATGAAATTTTGTGGGGAGGTTCGTGATATTGTTTAGTGGTGGACTGGAAAAAATGAGGTCGAAATTCGAAGTCTACATGTGCTTTTCTATTTTTCCCGATTTTACACATACCCGGTAAGTAAAAAAAATAAAAAAAATAGTTCCCCTTCGAGAAAAATTATGAAATTTGGTGAGCAAGGAGATACCATTATTCTACGAATTACTGCAAAAAATCGCATCAAAATTCGAAGTGTAGCCCGAGATATGGACTTATGTCTGCTCAAAAAAAGTGTATCTACTTGTACAATTTTGCCTTTTGCATATTAACCTCTTATAGGGGGGGAGTGCTCCTTGAGCCGGCCAGCTCCACACTGGCAGGTTTTAAAGGGAGCTTGATGAGGCCTCCCCCCTCACGTGGTGCGTGCGTTAGCATGTTTATCATGGCACAACTAGCCTCTTCATAGTTGTTGAGCTTTATTAATACCAACACACGGTCGTCACTGATCGTTGGTTAGCTCGGCAGCTAGTCCCTCGGATATTGTGGAAAGTTATTTTCATGCCTAGCGATGCTTGACCCTGCGTCACTTGATGTTTCCATTTGCTTGCTTGCCCATGGTAGGTGGGGGGTGGACCGTCTTGTGGTGTGGTGTCTTGCGAACGTGAGGGTGTGTGAGTTGTAATCGAGATGCACTTGCTGGCTGGCTCCATGCCTTGCGTATCGAACGGTCAAGCATGCATCTCTTCCATTTTCACCCGTTGCCTTGGGTGATATTGGTTGATCAGTCCCTGTGTTGCCTACCCACTAGACGGTACTTCTGTGGTTGCTTCGAATTCTATCTTTCCATCACGAAGAGGTGTTGGAGGATCCTAATGTCACGCACGTGTTCCATCTAGTGAAACATCTCAGTGATGCACGTGTTGTGGCTAGTTCTTTTGGATGCGGTGCATTATATGAACTCGGGTTTACTTTAGCGACCCAGTCAACATAATTCGGTTGTGTCCCTTGATTGAGACGTTGTCCTTGAACTTGTTGTGAACAATATCGTTCTTCCACAACCCGTCGTCTTGAGTGCGATGGAAGGCAAATAAGATGTGCTTTGGCATGTCATGCACGTACTCGATTGCGGGAAGTGTGAGAAAGTGTTGTTGACAACCCGTGGGAAATGGAATGTGGCAAATCGTGATGAGCTCTTCGTGGATCTGCGAAGAAGACGACCTTTGGGCCTGTTGGAAACGAGGGAGGCGATGTTGAACTGCGAAGAAGATGGACTTTTGGGTTGTTTGAATCAATGGGAGGCCACGCGAGAACTCCGAATACTATGGACTCTTGGGTTGTTGGAAGCAACGGGAGGCCCCGCTAGAACTCCGAATACTACGGACTCTTGGGTTGTTGGAAGCAAGGGGAGGCCCCGCTAGAACTCCGAATACTATGGACTCTTGGGTTGTTGGAAGCAAGGGGAGGTCCCGCTAGAACTCCGAATACTACGGACTCTTGGGTTGTTGGAAGCAAGG
>NC_140793.1:835000-837500 GCF_037176805.1 Vigna unguiculata
AAATTCGTGGTTTTTGAGATGTGAGGGTTGGAAAGGCCTCCAAATGTCCCCAAATGAGTACTGTAAAAGTGTTGGTGCACAAAAGTTTTGAATTGGATGCATTTTGCACTTGGCCAAGTTGGTCGGTGCACCGCGGCATAGCTAGATGGCTTGTGTGGAGTTTTGTGAAAAAATGAAATTCGTGGTTTTTGAGATGTGAGGGTTGGAAAGGCCTCCAAATGTCCCCAAATGAGTACTATAAAAGTGTTGGTGCACAAAAGTTTTGAATTGGATGCATTTTGCACTTGGCCAAGTTGGTCGGTGCACCGCGGCATAGCTAGATGGCTTGTGTGGAGTTTTGTGAAAAAATGAAATTCGTGGTTTTTGAGATGTGAGGGTTGGAAAGGCCTCCAAATGTCCCCAAATGAGTACTGTAAAAGTGTTGGTGCACAAAAGTTTTGAATTGGATGCATTTTGCACTTGGCCAAGTTGGTCGGTGCACCGCGACTAGATAGCTTGGTGCCAAAATTTGTCAAATTTAAGACCTTGGCCAAACTGAATGAAATTTTGTGGGGAGGTTCGTGATATTGTTTAGTGGTGGACTGGAAAAAATGAGGTCGAAATTCGAAGTCTACATGTGCTTTTCTATTTTTCCCGATTTTACACATACCCGGTAAGTAAAAAAAATAAAAAAAATAGTTCCCCTTCGAGAAAAATTATGAAATTTGGTGAGCAAGGAGATACCATTATTCTACGAATTACTGCAAAAAATCGCATCAAAATTCGAAGTGTAGCCCGAGATATGGACTTATGTCTGCTCAAAAAAAGTGTATCTACTTGTACAATTTTGCCTTTTGCATATTAACCTCTTATAGGGGGGGAGTGCTCCTTGAGCCGGCCAGCTCCACACTGGCAGGTTTTAAAGGGAGCTTGATGAGGCCTCCCCCCTCACGTGGTGCGTGCGTTAGCATGTTTATCATGGCACAACTAGCCTCTTCATAGTTGTTGAGCTTTATTAATACCAACACACGGTCGTCACTGATCGTTGGTTAGCTCGGCAGCTAGTCCCTCGGATATTGTGGAAAGTTATTTTCATGCCTAGCGATGCTTGACCCTGCGTCACTTGATGTTTCCATTTGCTTGCTTGCCCATGGTAGGTGGGGGGTGGACCGTCTTGTGGTGTGGTGTCTTGCGAACGTGAGGGTGTGTGAGTTGTAATCGAGATGCACTTGCTGGCTGGCTCCATGCCTTGCGTATCGAACGGTCAAGCATGCATCTCTTCCATTTTCACCCGTTGCCTTGGGTGATATTGGTTGATCAGTCCCTGTGTTGCCTACCCACTAGACGGTACTTCTGTGGTTGCTTCGAATTCTATCTTTCCATCACGAAGAGGTGTTGGAGGATCCTAATGTCACGCACGTGTTCCATCTAGTGAAACATCTCAGTGATGCACGTGTTGTGGCTAGTTCTTTTGGATGCGGTGCATTATATGAACTCGGGTTTACTTTAGCGACCCAGTCAACATAATTCGGTTGTGTCCCTTGATTGAGACGTTGTCCTTGAACTTGTTGTGAACAATATCGTTCTTCCACAACCCGTCGTCTTGAGTGCGATGGAAGGCAAATAAGATGTGCTTTGGCATGTCATGCACGTACTCGATTGCGGGAAGTGTGAGAAAGTGTTGTTGACAACCCGTGGGAAATGGAATGTGGCAAATCGTGATGAGCTCTTCGTGGATCTGCGAAGAAGACGACCTTTGGGCCTGTTGGAAACGAGGGAGGCGATGTTGAACTGCGAAGAAGATGGACTTTTGGGTTGTTTGAATCAATGGGAGGCCACGCGAGAACTCCGAATACTATGGACTCTTGGGTTGTTGGAAGCAACGGGAGGCCCCGCTAGAACTCCGAATACTACGGACTCTTGGGTTGTTGGAAGCAAGGGGAGGCCCCGCTAGAACTCCGAATACTATGGACTCTTGGGTTGTTGGAAGCAAGGGGAGGTCCCGCTAGAACTCCGAATACTACGGACTCTTGGGTTGTTGGAAGCAAGGGGAGGCCCCGCTAGAACTCCGAATACTATGGACTCTTGGGTTGTTGGAAGCAAGGGGAGGCCCCGCTAGAACTCCGAATACTATGGACTCTTGGGTTGTTGGCAACGACAACTTGGGGGGATGACACTGGAAAAGAGTGAACTAGGCCAAACTGCGAACAAGGCAACTTGGGGGGATGACACTGGAAAAGAGTGAACTAGGCCAAACTGCGAACAAGGCAACTTGGGGGGATGATGCTGGAAAAGAGTGAACTAGACCGAACTGCGAACAAGGCAACTTGGGGGGATGACGCTGGAAAAGAGTGAACTAGGCCGAACTGCGAACAAGACAACTTGGGGGGATGATGCTGGAAAAGAGTGAACTAGGCCGAACTGCGCCCAAGGCAACTTGGGGGGATGACGCTGGAAAAGAGTGAACTTGGCCAAACTGCGAGGAGGGCAACTTAGAGGAAAGTTGGAAACGAGGGAGACT